>NC_044031.1:696922399-697240383 GCF_901765095.1 Microcaecilia unicolor
ACTGTAGCACAATATAGTCTTCCTGGTGCTGAAATGTGCAAGACATCTTTTGTTTATTGTCTTTAAAATTTTTCTGTACCATCTATTAACCTCATCAGAGCCCATCAAAGATTACTACATGCATTCATTATCTGTACAACAAGGTCTTTGGAAGCCTTTTAAGTCATGGGAAGGTACTGCTTAGTGATGCTGTTAGAAGAACAAGAAAGGTAATCAATAGAAATAAAACATGGAAAAGAAAATAAGATGATACCTTTTTTATTGGACATAACAATACATTTCTTGATTATCTTTCGAAGGTTGCCCTTCCTCGTCAGATCGGAAATAGCAAATGTTGGTAGATGACAGTATATATAAGTGAAACATCAAAGCATTCCAGTGACAGTCTAACAGGATGGGGGTGAATAGGTGAAAGACAGGAAGAGTCGGGTGGATGAGGAACAGGGAGATATATGCATGGAGACAGGAGGGTGACAAAGCAGTAATATTTTATGGCTTATAATGGGCTAGAAAACCCAGATCTTTAAGTCCTGTCTGGTGGGTGTCAAAATATTTACTCATTCTGACACCATATGAAAAATGCCAGTACCAATAAAGGTGTCACACCTGTGGGGCAGCACTTTACAAAACCAGAACACTGTACCAGTGACTTCATGGTAAGAATCCTAAAAGGGAACTTTAACATAGTAACATATAACATAGTAGATGATGGCAGAAAAAGACCTGCACGGTCCATCCAGTCTGCCCAACAAGATAAACTCATATGTGCTAGCTTTTTGTGTATACCTTACCTTGATTTGTACCTGTCTTTTCAGGGCACAGACCGTATAAGTCCGCCCAGTACTATCCCCGCCTCCCAACCACCAGCCCCGCCTCCCACCACCGGCTCTGGCACAGACCGTATAAGTCTACCTAGCACTATCCCCTCCTCCCAACCATCAGCCCTGGCACAGACCGTATAAGTCTGCCCAGCACTAGCCCCGCCTCCCAACCGTCTCTGCCACCCATTCAAGGCTAAGCTCCTGAGGATCCCTTCCTTCTGAACAGGATTCCTTTATGTTTATCCCACGCATGTTTGAATTCCGTTACCGTTTTCCTCTCCACCACCTCCCGCGGGAGGGCATTCCAAGCATCCACCACCCTCTCCGTGAAAAAATACTTCCTGACATTTTTCTTAAGTCTGCCCCCCTTCAATCTCATTTCATGCCCTCTCGTTCTACCGCCTTCCCATCTCCGGAAAAGGTTCGTTTGCGGATTAATACCTTTCAAATATTTGAACGTCTGTATCATATCACCCCTGTTTCTCCTTTCCTCCAGGGTATACATGTCCAGGTCAGCAAGTCTCTCTTCATACGTCTTGGAACGCAAATCCCATAACATCCTCTTAGCTTTTCTTTGCACCGCTTCAATTCTTTTTACATCCTTAGCAAGATACGGCCTCCAAAACTGAACACAATACTCCAGGTGGGGCCTCACCAACGACTTGTACAGGGGCATCAAAACCTCTTTTCTTCTTCTGGTCACGCCTCTCCCTATACAGCCTAGCAACCTTCTAGCTACGGCCACCGCCTTGTCACACTGTTTCGTCGCCTTCAGATCCTCAGATACTATCACCCCAAGATCCCTCTCCCCGTCCGTACCTATCAGACTCTCCCCGCCTAACACATACGCCTCCCGTGGATTTCTACTCCCTAAGTGCATCACTTTGCATTTCTTCGCATTGAATTTTAATTGCCAAACCTTAGACCATTCTTCTAGCTTTTTCAGATCCTTTTTCATGTTTTCCACTCTCTCCGGGGTGTCCACTGTGTTACAAATCTTAGTATCATCCCCAAATAGGCAAACTTTACCTTCTAACCCTTTGGCAATGTCACTCACAAATATATTGAACAGAATCGGCCCCAGCACTGATCCCTGAGGCACTCCACTACTCACCTTTCCCTCCTCCGAGCGAACTCCATTCACCACCACTCTCTGGCGCCAGTCCGTCAACCAGTTCCTAATCCAGTTCACCACTTTGGGTCCCACCTTCAGCCCATCCAGTTTATTTAAGAGCCTCCTGTGGGGAACCGTGTCAAAAGCCTTACTGAAATCTAAGTAGATTATGTCTATAGCACGTCCACGGTTCAATTCTCCGGTCACCCAATCAAAGAATTCAATGAGATTCGTTTGGCACGATTTCCCTTTGGTACAGGAACGTAAGACCTTTGAAGTCAGAATGATGAAATATTTTGACACCCACTAGACAGGACTTAACAAAGATCTGGGTTTTCTAGCCCATTTTAAACCATAAAATTGTACTGCTTTGTCACCCTCCTGTCTCCATGCATATCTCCCTGTCCCTCATCCACCCGACTCTTCCTGTCTCTCACCTATCCACCTCCATCCTGTTAGACTGTCACTGGAATGCTTTGATATTTCACTTATATATACTGTCATCTACCAACATTTGCTTATTTCCAATCTGACGAAGGGCAACCTTCGAAAGCTAATCAAGAAATGTATTATGCCCAATAAAAAAAGGTATCATCTTATTTTCTTTTCCATGTTTTATTTTGTTTTATTTCTATTGATTACCTTTAAAAGTGGACTAACATGGCTACCACACCTCTCTACTCAAGGACAAGAAACAAACTAGCCATCTATTTGATTGTATCTGCTGTCTACTCGGCCCTTTGTTAGGCTGTGTGAAATAATGGGCAGCAAAGATGAAAAATGGTTCTCTATAAAACTAAATGGCCACGTAAATCCTCTTGAGGACAAAAACAGATATGCAGCCAGCAGAACCGCTGAACTTGGATGTGCAAGATTCATCACTCAGAGTCTATTTTGTTGTTCAGCTGGGAATTGTAATATATGTGGATCTTCTCCTCTTTGGGCTTACATTTGCAGCCTATGCGAGTACTACTGTGCTATCGTTAGTAGTTACAACATTTGGGAGTGCAGTGTAAGAAGAAAGCTGAATGGTAAGAAGCAATAAATTTGTTTTTATTTCACTGCTACAAAAAATATCTTGTGGTCTTTTCCTTTTACCTACTCCTAAATTCTAAGTGGATGCAAAGGCCTCGTCCGCACTTTTGCATCAATCAGGCCTTAATTCTGTTATTTATTCTCACTTCCTTTATTTAGAAAAAAATTTATATACCACCTTCGAAGATGGTTATTCAGAACAGTTTATAAAACAAAATTTAAAATGATAAAACTTGTATTATGTACATAATACAAAATAACATATCAAAGTTGAAACACAAGAAAATAAACATAAAATTCAAATACAATAAAATAGCAGCACAGTAGTTCTGCACTACCCATGGACCAGTGTTCATTATAAGACCCTGGAGCTAGTAGTGTAGTAGTGTTTCCCATTAATCCTAAGTACAATGTCCTGACTCCTCACCATGTCCCCCTCCCCCTCCCCCCATCTTACCAGCATCCACTTTCTTCCCTGAGGCTGACACAGGAAACTACTTCAGGCAACAATGCACAGTTAACAAGAAGTGTGCGTGAATGTTAGCAAGCAAACTATGCAGAAACTGGTTTTGCATGGACGTTAGCACGCACAGTAGACATTGGGACATAGCATATTAAAATATCTTATAAGTAGGTTATTGGCTATTCCGCACCAATGCAGAGAAGTTTTGAAGGAAGAATTCATTGCAGCTGCTTGAAGGACTTCCCATTGGGATGCTATTATAGTGGATTCAGAGGCAGATGCAGCAACCAAACGTAAAAAAATCTAAATCGTTAAAGTCCCTAACGATTTTAAAATAACGAAAAATGCACCAAAAAAAAAGTCACACATGCTGAGATCGGTATTGAAACGTACAATGTACCAAAGAATCACAATACACATCGTTAATCGGCCCCCAAATCATGCGCAGAGCAGCCAAGCGTTATGTTAGCTGCTCTGCGCATGCCACAAACAGTCAAAACACAGTCAAATCACAAGCACATGGCTCCCAAATCAAATCAAAACAAAAATAAAAAAAAAGGGTCGGGAGGGGGCAAGGGCGCTCATCAGGAGCGTCCTGTACGGACGGCCTTGCCCCCCCCCCCCCCCCCGCTGCTCGCCACTTTCCGCCGCTCCCCCCACCCCGAAAAAGCAAAATGCTAGCTGCCCCGGTCCCCCTCCCTTCCTCACTACTCTGTCACCTCAGCTCCGCCTCCCGACATCCTCCGTCCTGTGCCCCGCCCCCTTTTGGGGTCGTCGCCGCCATTCCCCTCCTCCATCGGGCCCCCCTCCCTCTTACCGGGCCCGTGCAGCGCCTCTCTCCTCTGTCCGAAGGCGCTGCACGGGCAAGAAGAAAGCTGATGGCTGCCTTCGCCCAGCTTCGATGGCGCGTCTTTCTCCTGCTGGGCCCGCCCCTGTCTGATGTCAGTAACCTACGTAGGTTACTGACGTCAGACAGGGGCGGGCCCAGCAGGAGAAAGACGCGCCATCGAAGCTGGGCGAAGGCAGGCATCAGGCTTTCTTCTTGCCCGTGCAGCGCCTTCGGACAGAGGAGAGAGGCGCTGCACGGGCCCGGTAAGAGGGAGGGGGGCCCGATGGAGGAGGGGAATGGCGGCGACGACCCCAAAAGGGGGCGGGGCACAGGACGGAGGATGTCGGGAGGCGGAGCTGAGGTGACAGAGTAGTGAGGAAGGGAGGGGGGCAGGGGCTGCTCGAATTTTGCTTTTTCGGGGTGGGGGGAGCGGCGGAAAGTGGCGAGCAGCGGGGGGGGGGCAAGGCCGTCCGTACAGGACGCTCCTGATGAGCGCCCTTGCCCCCTCCCGATCCTTTTTTTATTTTTATTTATTTTTGTTTTTCTGACGTCCTTTGGACCAATCACAGCGCTTTTAGCTCTGCTAATGCGCTGGGATTGGTTCAAAGTTTGTTTATTTTTTCTCTTAATGATTTTTCCTGCCACAGAGCTGACCTAACGAGTGGTCCAGACCTCTCGTTAGTTTTCCTGCCTTTTTCCTGCGTAAAGGCAATCGGAAAAGGTTAGTGCATGTCGTTTCAATGGGGTTTTCACACTAATTGCTCATCTCCATTCCGTTTTCGTTAGCTGCTGGCTTCCTCGGTAAAAGCCCTTTGATGCATGCAACGGATCAAATTTTCCTCGTTGGAGAGTCATTAAAGGCTCATTTAGCTTTAGTGCATCTGCCTCTCAGTGACAACAAGCAGTATTCACTGTACCTACTCTCTCCCTTTATACTCTTTGCATTGGGCAGTCCCCATGACAAGATAACTTTCCACAGGGGAAAAGAAGGAAAGAGGATAATTTTTTTTCTGTTTTCCTTTTTTAATTGAAAACTTATCAAAACTTTTATTGGCATGTAGTGTTAGGGTTGCCAACTTGCCGGTATTGATCCAGACTGGCTGTTTTTTGAATGGCCAGGGTGGCTGCTGGCAGAGCTTTAAAACTGTCAACAGAAAAGCTGAGGTTTTTTTTTGTGCCTCAGATTCCTTGCCCCGCGGTCCAACAGCTCCAACTCCCTTCTCAATTCCCACGAGTTCGGCATCTCTCCATCTGCCTTTCCACCTACCTCCAGGCTCCCGTGGGTCTGGTGGCATCTCTCCAACAGCAGGGAGTTGCCGTCAGTGAGGAAGAAGCACTATTTCCAGCTGTCCCGGGGCTTTCTCTCTGATGCATCCCGCCGCCTTTGTTGCAACTTCCTGTGAGCAGAACACATCAAAGAGAAGGCTCAAAAGCCAGTGGAAGTAGTGTGTTCTCTTTGCTCACTGTATTTTGAAGAACCTGGGGCATGAGGAGAGGAAGAGATATTGGATCCATTGGGGGAGGGGCAGGGATTGATGCAAGATCTGCACGGGGGGGGGGGGGGGGGGGAGAAAGGGATTGGTGCCATATCTGCATGGGGAAAGAGGGGTTGATTCCAGATCTACACCTGAAGGAGCGAGAACTATTGATTTCAGATATTCATGGGGCGGAGTAATGGATTGATGCCTATTCCATTGGAGGGAGGGAAAAGAGACCATATTGGGAGGGGAGGGGGAAGAAAGGGGGAGAGGTGTTATACAGATGGGGGGAGTGGAGGAAAAAAGAGAGGGACTAGTCCTGGGGGGGGAGAAGGAGAGATGCTGGTCCAGTAGAGAGAGGGAGAAAGGGGGAGACATGTTGTACTGTGGAGGGGAGGGCAGGAGAGAGAGGGAGAGATGTTGGTCCTGGGTTGGGGGTGAAGTGGGAGGAAGAGGAACAGAGGGGATAAGCTGGACAAGGGATTGGACAGGGACATAGAGAAAAGATGGTGGGCATGGAGGGACCAGGACATGGTGGCAATGCTAGACACCGGGAAGGATAGGGACATACAGGGCTGTACATGGGGAGAGGATACAGATAGGGACATAGAGGAGAGATACTGGACAGGACTGTTAAGAGACACATGGAAGATACATGGTGGGCATGTAGAAATGTAAAATGGACAGGAGACCTGGCAAGAGAATTAGAAAATTAAAAAAGCAGAAAAGAGACACTGGGCTCAAATGAAATGGGAAGAATAAAATGCTCACACAACAAAGGTAGAAAAAAATATTTTATTTTGAATTTGATTGGAATATGTCAGCTTTTGGAAATGTGCATCTTTGATATCTTGCATTTCAGTGTCTATTCCTCAAATATTACTATGTATGCAGAATCTCTTTCCACTTATTAGTAAGTCTCTTATCCCTTATTTGTCCTGTATGTCTGTCTTAATTAGATGGTAAGCTCTGTCGAGCAGGAACTGTCTCTTCTTGTCCAGTGTACAGCGCTGCGTACGTCTAGTAGCACTATAGAAATAAGTAGTAGTTTTAACAGTCATAAAGAAATGGCAAATTATAGGACAGAGAAAATAATGAAACAACTGGGGGGAAGAAATCAATGGTTGGGTTTAGTTCTCCAAAAGCTAAACGCAGCAACTTTAAGTGACTATATATATATATATATATATATATATATATATAGTCCAGAAAAAAACAGGACCCCCCCAACATTTTTCCAAATAACCTAAAAACAAATTTACTGTTATTAAAAATATTATTGCTGTTATTGACAGGTGTTATTGCAAGATCATCCCTGTTTTCAAAATGACATCATTCAGGAAGTGGCCATGAAGATCCGTTTTAGTAAAATGGCGTTTAGTGAAGAAGATAAAATTGCAATTAAATTATTGCAACAAAATAAGGGATACAGAGGGGAGTTTCCTAATAAAGATTTGACTAATGTATTTTCAAAGGTTATACGTATTCCCTTGTTTATAAAGTGAATGGGCTGTGTCAGCATTAGCGCCCCGCAACTGCTAGCACAGCTTTATAAATATATATTTAAAAACATTTTGTAATCTTACAGAGGCCACAGACTTACAGAGGTGGTCCTTTGGTGTTGTAAGCCCTAGCCCTATTGACCAAAGAGAAGCTGCAGAACAGAGCATGTAACTGATGCATTTGGAAACAATTATTTTAGGAAGAAAGCCAAATTTGGCAGTTTGGAAATGAGCCAATGTAATATTAAGGGTAAGTGAAACATTGCTTCCAAACAAAAAGGGGGAGGGGAATAAGCAAGAAGTTTAAAAATGTATAAAGGAATAGGCAACAATCAGTATTCTCATTGTAGACTTTATAAAGGTGACTAGAAAGAACAAGATCTCCATTTGCATGATTTATATTTTGCTAGTATAGAGAGCTGCTAACAGCAGTTTCTAAAGCAAGGCATAATGACAAAATGTAGCTATTTTTATTTTTAAGCAGCAGGCTTAATCCTTCTGCTTTGTTCACAGTTGTAAATTTATTTTGCTAGTGAGGTCTGATGGGAGGGCTGTGTCCCCGTATAGTACCGGTTGTTCATCTCAGGCAAAAGGCCAGGAAAGGACTAGCCTCGGCTCCTGGCTCAGGCCCCGCCAATGAACCCATAAGAACATAAGTATTGCCACACTGGGACAGACCAAAGGTCCTTCAAGCCCAGCATCCTGTTTCCAACAGTGGCCAATCCAGGTCACAAATACCTGGCAAGATCCCAGAAAACTCAATACATTTTATGCTGCTTATCCCAGAAATATGCAGTGGATTTTCCCCAAGTCAATTTAATAACAGTCTATGTACTTTTCCCAGGCAAGAGAAAAATAAAGGCCAAGAGCTATCCAATTCTGCCAGGGACCAGAAGTACTTCACCACTTTTCTTGTAGGCTGTTCATGGTGCTTTTGCACAGTCTAAGGAACAATAATCTGAAGTACTGGGAATGACTATTTTCCATAATAGTCTAACAGACTGAAATAACAACTGATGCTTGCGTTACCGTTTCATAAGACAAATCAAAATCAGCTTTGTTTTTATTAACAGAAACTTAGTTTTGTGTTTTTTTAATTTCAAATAATGAGAAGACAGCCTATTGGAAATAAGTGAGAAACAGCGGGAAACTGCAGTATAAACATCTTGTAAATCAGTGAAAACAGGAAATATTATAGTAATGTCATCTGCATATATATATATAGTTCTTATACCATCAGGACATTAAACATAATCAGTGATGGGGTGAACACTGAGGTACACTTGAGGGTAATGACCAGCATTCTGATAAATTTCCCAAAAGGATATAGTGCATGGCCCCAGTCACTAGTTCTCTTTATGTATAGTCCTAAACTTCAGACCCAGTTTTTCATTTGAGTTGTGACCCATGACCACGTGGAGCAGAAAGCAATAGGTTTCATTAAATGAAGTCCGTACTGTGACATTGTAGATAGCTGTGTCTCTGTGGTGGATGCATGTATATGCCTCTTTCTGAATATACACATGAGTATAGGTAAACATATAGAAATAGCAAGGGATGTTTATATGTATATTCTGAAATGTGTGTGCTTTTTCATAGTAGTTAAGCTATAATGAGACCCAGCAGTTGTTGTAT
Source organism: Microcaecilia unicolor (assembly GCF_901765095.1). Taxonomy (NCBI): domain Eukaryota; kingdom Metazoa; phylum Chordata; class Amphibia; order Gymnophiona; family Siphonopidae; genus Microcaecilia; species Microcaecilia unicolor. The sequence continues at coordinate 696,931,277 of NC_044031.1, forward strand.
AGGATTTCTAGATAGAAAAAGGGATGAGACTTGATATACCACTTTTCTGTGGTTACAGTCAAAGCAGTTTACCTATAATATACAGGCGCTTATTTTGTACCTAGGGCAATGGAGGGTTTAGTGACTTGCCCAGAGTCACAAGGAGTTGCAGTGGGAATCAAACCCGGGTCCCCTGGTTCTCAGGCCGCTGCAATAACCATTAGGCAGCTACTCCATTCCAAGCAGGAGATGGAATTTTACAGGGGATTAGAGTAGTGATCAAGTTGTGCTGTGCTCTTTTTTTGTTCTCTTGGGTGGAAGGAAATAAATCAAAAGCAACAGCGAAGCAATAGCGTGAGCCACTTGATAACAGTGGAAGTTCATCTTACATCCAGCTACAAGGAATAGCAGCTACAAAACTGGAGTAAATAAGCTTACCTACACTCCTTGATGTCTTGTAATATTGTTTAAAATATGATCCTTTGGGCTAAGAAATGGCAGCATCCATGGAAAAAGAAACAGCTGAAACTTAATGGTCTCTCAAATCTAGCATCCAGGCTCTAAAAATTGGCCAATCTGTGCCACTTGGAAGTACTACTACTAATACTACTTATCATTTTTGTAGTGCTACTAGACATACACAGCGCTGTACACGTGAACATGAAGAGATTGTTCCTGCTTGACAGAGCTTACAATCTAATCAAGACGGACAAATAAGGGAAAGGGAAATGGGACTTGATATGCCGCCTTTCTGTGGTATTTTGCAACTACATTCAAAGCGGTTTACATATATACAGGTACTTATTTTGTACCTGGGGCAAAGGAGGATTAAGTGACTTGCCAAGTGTCACAAGGAGCTGCAGTGGGAATCAAACCCAGTTCCCCAGGATCAAAGTCCGCTACACTAACCACTAGGCTACTCCTCCACTCCAAGCGACAAGGGAATTACTAGGGTGGGAATAATAAAATAGACATAGGTACTGAACAAGTGACTAGGGGTTAGGAATTAAAAGCAGCATCAAAAAGGTGGACGTTTAGCATAGATTTGAAGATAGCCAGAGATAGAGCTTGACATATACTGGCTCAGGAAGTCTATTCCAGGCATATGCTGCAGCAAGATAAAAGGAATGGAGACTGGAGTTGGCAGTGGAGGAGAAGGGTACAGATAAGAGAGATTTACCTAATTAATGGAGTTCCCGGGGAGGAGTGTAGGGAGAGATGAATGGAGAGGTACTGAGGAGCTGCAGAGTGAAGGCACTTGTAAGTCAACAAGAGGAGTTTGAACTGTATGTGGAAACAGGTAGGGAGCCAATGAAGTGACTTGAGGAGAGGGCTAATATGAGCATAGTGACACTGGCGGAATATAAGTTGTGCAGCAGAATTGAATAGTTTGAAGGAGAGAGAGATGACTTAGTGGGAGACCTGTGAGAAGCAAGTTGCAGTAGTCTAAGCGAGAGGTGGTAAGAGTGTGGATAAGGGTTTTCGTAGTGTGCTCAGAAAGGAAGGGACAAATATTGGTGATATTAAAGAGAAAGAAACGGTAGGTTTTAGCGGTCTGTTGAACATCTGCAGAGAAAGAGAGAGAGGGGAGTCAAAGATGACTACAAGGTTATGAACTGATGAGACAAGGAGGATGAGAGTGTTATTCACAGAGATAGAGAATGGGGGAAGAGGAGAGGTTGATTTAGGGGGAAAGATTGTAAGCTCAGTCTTGATCATGCTTAGTTTCAGATGGCAGTGAGGCATCCAGACAGCAATGTAAGACAGGCAGGCTGATACTTTGGCTTGGGTTCCTGCTGACATTTCTGGTGTGGAGAGGTAGATCTAGGAGTCATCAGCATAAAGGAGATACTGAAAACCATGGGATGAGAATAGAGAACCAAGGGAAGAAGTATAGAGGGAGAAAAGAAGAGGTCCCAATACAGAGCCCTGAGGTACACCAACTGATAGTGGGATAGAAGTGGAGAAGGGTCCACCAGAGTATACACTAAAAGTACCACGGGAGAGAAAGAAAACCAGGAACGAACTGAGCCTTGAAATCCAAGTGAGTATGGCGTATCAAGGAGTAGGCGGTGATCAACAGTGTTAAAAGCAGCAGATAGATCGAGATGGATGAGGATAGACTAGAGATCTTTGGATCTGGCCAGGAACAGGTCATTGGAGACTTTAGCAAGTGCTGTTTCAGTTGAATGAACAGGGCGAAAGCCAGATTGAAATGGATCAAGAATATCTTGAGAGGAAAGAAAGTCAAGACAACAGCAGTGAAGAGCACATTCAAGTATCTTGGATAGGAAAGGGAGGAGGGAGATGGGGTGATATTTGGAAGGACAGGTGGAGTCCAATGTAGGTTAACTACGGCATCTTTAAAGGCATTAGGAACCATTGCAGTGGAAAGTGAAATATTGAGGATATGACATGTAGAAGGTGAGGATATTACAGATAGAAGGGATGACAGTAGAAAAGATAGTGCTAAGTAGATATGTAGGAATAGGATCAGAGGAACAGATAGTTAGTTTCAAGAAGGAAAGAAAATGTGCTGTTTCCTCTTCAGTGATTTCAGAAAAGGAAGAAAAGGAGGCAGGGGTTGAAGGAAGGTTGAGTGAAGGAGAAGTGAAGGTGATTTGGTTGAGAATTGAAAGTTTATCTTGTGAACCTTATCATGAAAGTACTCTGCCAGAGTCTGGGGAGAAAATGAAGGGGGAGTTGGAGGTGAAGGCACTTTGAGGAGAAGAGTTCAGTGTGGCAAAGAGATGCCAAGGATTTGAGCCAAGAAAGTTTTTGTCAACTGGATGTAGTAGTCCTGTTTGGCAAGTGAAAGGGCAGATTGGAAGGAGGTCACAAGAATTTTAGAGTAGAAGAGTCAATAGCCTGAAGATTCCTAAATGTATTGGTTGGAGATTGGATGGGACTGGGGTGAGGGTGTGAAAGTTATCAGATGATGGTCAGAGAGAGGAAGAACTGAAGCGCAGAAACTGGAGAGTGAGCAGTTGGAGAAGAAAAGATCAAGGCAGTGGCTATTCTGATGAGTAGGAATAGTGGAGCACAGTTGAAGATTGAAAGAGGATGTTAAAGCGAGAAGCTGAGAAGCATAACAGAGGGATCATTATCATCAATGTTGAATTCCTCCAAGAATGAGGGAAGGAGATGAAGGTTCAAGAAAGATGGAAAGTCAGGAGTCAAAATCATAGAGAAAGGAAGAAAGGGACTTATCAGGGGGTCAATAAATGACTGCTACTCTGAGAAGTAGAGGAGTGAATAGACAGATGGAGTGGACTTTGAAGGAAGAAAAGCAGTGAGGTGGAAGAAGAGGTTGAAATCTACAAGAGGGTGAGAGTAGCAGTCCAACATCACCTCTGCGGCCAACCAGGTGAGGAGATTGGGAGAAAAGGTAACCGCCATGACACAGGGCTGCATCTGAAGCAGAGTCTTCAGGGCATAGCCAAGTCTCAGGGCAAGCAGATGGAGAGTATGAGAGATAAAGAGCTTGTGGATGTAGGGAGAGTGGGCATTCCACAGAGCACATGAGAAAGGTAGAGAAGAAGAGGACAGGAAAAGAAATTAGATTGGAGACGTCACGGTGTGATCTGCACGAATAGGATGAAAGCTGATTTGGAGGACCAGGATTGGGATTGATATCCCCAGTGGGAAGCAGGAGAAAGGAGCAAGAGAGTATGGAGAAGAGTAGGAGAGGCATGATGACAGCGACAAAGGTGAGATGTACTCAGAATGGAGATGGTTGAATGAAAGGAAGGAACTGTTGAAGGTTGAGAGCTGAGAAGAAGGAAGAAAACAAAAGGAATGGTGAGATGATGAAAGCAGAAGGTGGGCAACATGGTCCTGAGATATATAGTGGTTTCAGATGGAGAAAGAGATTGGAAATGGACAGTACCAAGAAGAGGAACTGTACAGGAGCCATAAGAAATAGCAGAGAGAAAATACAAAGTGTATAGAGAAAATGTATCACAAGCCATCAGGCATGTGGCACTTGGAATGAAGGCCCTGGGTGGATCAGGGTGGACATGGGAGTCACCCCAGAGAATGCTGTGAGGATATGCAGATGGGCTGCAATTCCTCCACAACACCTGGAAGGTAGCTGGTAGAAGCGTGCGGCCCCTGGAACAAAGGCCCTGGGTGAATCGGGGTGGACCTGGGAGTCACCCTGGAGAAGGCTTTGAGGATATGCAGATGGGTTGAAAGTCCTCCACAGCACCTGGAAGGCAGCTGGTGGAAGTGAGCGGTACCTGGATCAAAGCCCCTGAGTGGATCGGGGTGGACCTGGGAGTCACCCTGGAGAAGGCTGCAGGCTTTGAGGATATGCAGATGGGTTGAAAGTCCTCCACAGCACCTGGAAGGCAGCTGGTGGAAGTGAGCGGTACCTGGATCAAAGCCCCTGAGTGGATCGGGGTGGACCTGGGAGTCACCCTGGAGAAGGCTGCAAGCTGTGAGGATATGCAGATGGGTTGCAAGTCCTCTCGCAGCACAGGAAGCACCCAATGGAGCCTGATGGGAAGATTATCCCCGGTGCTGCACTCCTGGATGTAAAAGGAAACCATCTCCTTAGCTACTTGGGTAATAATTGGTAGTGAACTTGTATATTACTTGACATGGCCATATCTTATAACAACAAATTTCACAACTTTGCCACCTCAAGTAGAAGAGACCTAACTTATTAAGGTTTCCTTCAGCCAGAAGCATTTGGAGTCCTGTGTTAATGGGTATTACTGTACTAATTACAATTAAGACCTGGGACTCATGGTAGAAACTTGCTGCACTAAAGACTTGACAACTGTGAATCAACTTTCTAGCCTCCCTGTAATCCTATATAATAATTCTCACCTCCAACGTTCTATGCTTGGGACCGTGGCTCCCTGGCTGCAAGTGGTCTGCGAGGCAGACACGCACGGACGTCACTGACGTCAACACAGCTGATTCCAAGGCAAGAGAAGGAAAGATAATGTTTGGTTTTAAGTACCTACTGCCTCGGAATCAGCTGTCACCCCCACCCCCTCCCGCGAACCTGTCGATCCCCCCCGGAACGCCGAAAACTGCACCCCCCCCCCCCCGCCGCTGTTGTGCACTACCTTCAGGTGGGTTCCTCAATCATCTTCTCAGAAAGTTTAACTCCGTGCATCTGACGTCAGACGCACGCAGAGGAACTTCCAGACAAGATGATTGAAGAACCTACGGGAAGGGAAGAACAACACGGCGGCGGTGGCGGCAGTTTTCGCTCGCACGGGGGGGGGGGGAACGACAGGTTCGCGGAAGGGGGGGGTTCGAGGGGGCCGTAGCACGGGGGGGGGGGGGGAATTGCCTGCCTAAGGCTCGTTTCCTTGCCTACAGAAACGGGCCTTTTTTACTAGTGGTCTCCTAAATAACCAGTCTATTTAATCACAGAGTGTAAGCAGGACATTTTAAAACAAACTTTACCAAAAAGATATCTGGCTTTAGTAAACTCATATTCCCCTCACTGCATTTAGTGAGTGGGTACTTAAAACCAAACATTATCTTTCCTTCTCTACATGTGAACAAGTGACCCTAAACCTGCTGAATAACCAGTGACCTACTTCTTTTCCAGAGCTTTTTAAGAGTGTTTGCTTCTCCAAAACCTTGTTCTTTTCAAGTATTAATGCCTTCAGCAGTTCAACTCTGTTGAAAAATTAGGTTGGCCTTATGAAAAACCAAGGTGTTCTGTGTGTGTTTAAAAATCTGCTTGTATATTGTTCACCAAATGTTTGTACACTGTGGAATTAATTCTATAAGTGGGCACCTCCATTTAGGTGCCCTGTGGCCGTCTAGTGAGAGCCTATTCATTCTGTTATAGAATACTAGTGTTACCTGATATTGGCACACCTAACATTCATGCAACCGCAGTTACATCAGCCATAGATGTGGCATTAACTGTGGCAGGGACGTGTGTTACTTATAGAATAGTGTAAGTTACTCATGTAAGAAAGGGATCCTCAGGAGCTTAGCCTAGAATGGGTGGCAGAGCTGGTGGTTGGGAGGCGGGGCTAGTGTGGGCAGACATATATGGTCTGTGCTGGGGCTGGTGGTTGGGAGGCGGGGCTAGTGTGGGCAGACATATACGGTCTGTGCTGGGGCTGGTAGTTGGGAGGCGGGACTAGTGCTGGGAAGACTTATACGGTCTGTGCTGGGGCTGGTGGTTGGGCGGCGGGGATAGTGCTGGGCAGACTTATACGGTCTGTGCCAGAGCCGGTGGTGGGTGGCAGGGATAGTGCTGGGCAGACTTATATGGTCTGTGCCAGAGCTGGTGGTTGGGAGGCGGGGTTGGTGGTTGGGAGGCGGGGATAGTGCTGGGCAGACTTATACGGTCTGTGCCAGAGCCGGTGGTAGGGATAGTGCTGGGCAGACTTATACGGTCTGTGCCAGAGCTGGTGGTTGGGAGGCGGGGTTGGTGGTTGGGAGGCGGGGATAGGGCTGGCCAGACTTATACGGTCTGTGCACTGAAGAGGACAGTACAAATAAAAAAAGTAGCACATATGAATTTATCTTCTTGGGCAGACTGGATGGACCGTGCAGGTCTTTTTCTGCCGTCATCTACTATGTTACTATATGTTACTATGTAAGTGGACACCTCATCTATGTCCTGCCCATGTGTACACCCCCTTGCATTTACATGTTATTGTAATCTACGTATGCCCTTACAGAATAGGGCTTAGGTGCCCTGCTGGCACTTTATCCCATTAGTGTTAGTATTCTATACAAGTTACAAGGGGCACATAAATGCAGGCATCTTGGTTATAGAATTGCCCTTTAAATGCAGCCAGAAAAAAATATAATCAATTATAAGATTTTAGAAAAAAACAAATACAAGGCCCATTTCAGTATCTCAGTAATGAGACTCTGTGCTCCCAGGTAGAAAATGTGAATTCTGTTTCTTGCTGAATCTCCTACTGCCTTTGACTGAAACTAGGGCTGCAACTGAATTAATCCTTACAGCTCCCAAGGGATGGTTTAACCAGATGCAGCACTGACTGCTTAAAAAATGTGGTGATGTGAAGATTCCTGTGAGAATCTCTACTTGTTTGTGGTTGTCACTGTACTACTGTTATAGAGATGCCTCAGAATTTTAGTTTATACCTGAAACTCCTCCTATTTGAGTACATTGTGCAGTTGGTTTTCCTGAATCGTTACATTCACATGAAGTTATCACTGAAATACATGTGCAGTCTAAACATTCCATCGGCATAGTACAAGAGTAGATGATGGCAGATAAGGACCAGTTGGACAACGTAGTCTGCCTGATTGTTTCTCTGTACACTGCTATAGCTAAAGGTATAGTCCAGTGTTCCAGCTGGGCTCAAAATAGCTGTTAAAACAGTGAACATGGCCATAATAAAAGCTTTTAAAAAAGGTTGTAAAAACATGAGCAATAAAAACCCAGAAGGGCAAAATTAAAGGAGGAAGAAATCCAAAAGGGAAGACATTTTGAATTTAGTTCATGCCTTTTTCACTAGTTGCTCAAAGCAAGTTAAATTTAGCTACAGTAGATATTTTCCTTTCCCTGGAGGGCTTACAGTCTAAGTGTGTATTTGAGGCAGTAGAGGGTTAAATTGACTTGCCCAAGATTTCAAGGAACAGCAATGGGATTTGAGCTTGGCTTCCTTGGTTCTCATCTTATTGCTCTAACCATTTAGGCTATTCCTCTGCCAAGAAACAGATGAGCTAGTATTTTGAAGTGTGTGTGTGTGTATATATATTATTTTTTTTATTCCATTATTATTTAACAAATTTATAACTTGCTCTGTCACCACAGGATAATGGCAAAGTACAATAAACATCCATAGATAACGAGAAAACAAAGTACAGACAATCAGGGCTGCAACAAAACTAAAAGTACTAGACAAGAAATGCCTGCTCAAACAAATGTCTTCAGCCTATGTTGAAAAACATCAATATCGGTCACAGTGCAAAACTCATTAGGTAACACATTTCACAAAAATTGTGCATAAAACAGATGAATACTAATGGTCTGCTTTCTACCTACTGACAAAGAAGGAATTACATAAGTATTCTGGGAACATTGCCGTATCAGCCTGGCAGAAGTATAGGCCCAACTAGGGAAGGCAGACGAGCAGAAGCCAAATCCATGAGCAATTTGAAACATCAATAGCAGCACTTTTGAATCTGATCCTCGCTTCCAAATGGAGCCTATAAAGCTGAACCAACAATGGGGTTATATGAGAATTGTTTCAGTTACTATAATGACAATCTGATGGCAGTGTTCTGGGCCATTTGCAATGTCCTCAATGTGGGTGCAGGGAGACCTTAGTAAATATTGCAGTAATCCCAACATGGTTTTTCAGCTGTGGTACAGTCTTATGCAATTCATCCTTGGGTAAATATACTCTCAGTCTATTTATAACCCTCATCTTGTAAAATGCGGCTGCAACATCCTATTTACATGGGCTTGTAAAGATGTATTGTGATCAAGAATGACACCTAAATATTGAATCTTCCACTTCACTGACACACATATTACCAGTAACATAACATTAAGATTTATATTCTGTTATTGCCTTCGTGGTTCTAAGTGGATTACAAACTAAAACGAGACCAGCTCAATAGCTGGGATTTACACAATTAGATAGTAAATATTAAAAGTTAAAAAAAACAAATACCACTATTCCTTGTTCAACACATACCTATGATAAAGGATAGTTTTAACTTTTCTTCTAAAATCTAAAAAACTTTGAGAGATCCGTAAAACCTTACATACATCTTTTCCCAGTCTGGTGGCTTAAAAGACAAGTAAAATTTCTGGTAGTTTCAATCTTTTTTTTTTTTTTGCCTTTAAGAGGGCACAAAGCCCTTAGGTAGCTGCAATCCCACTGTTCCATGGCCGTAGATGGTCCTGAGAGTTCAGTTTGCTGTTTTCAAGTTTACCTCATTTAACGGTCCTTTTACAAAGGCGCACTAGCATTTTTAGCGTGTGCTAAAAATAAGCACACACTAAACGTTTAGAGATGCCCATATATTTCTATGGTCACCAAACAGATAAAGAGGAATCCAATAAAACTTATATGGAAATATAATGTTTAATTTTAACAAAATATTTCTAAAAAGCAAGGAAAAGTCCTCAAAACACCCAACCGCTTACTTTCAGTTTTCGGCGGCTTTAACTGGGGGCGTGGTGTTCATCACTGGTCATAAAAAACCTTTCTTAGAACAATTATTTTAACTTTTAATTTATTTCCAAAAATATTTTAGCAATTTTACTCTTTTTTACAAAATTTTTTTTAATGTATTGACAATATCAATGTGCTTTAGGAAAGAATTGTTAAAAATAAGGTATGGTCCTGATAAAATTACTACTACTACTACTACTACTATTTAGCATTTCTATAGCGCTACAAGGCATACGCAGCGCTGCACAAACATAGAAGAAAGACAGTCCCTGCTCAAAGAGCTTACAATCTAATAGACAAAAAATAAATAAAGTAATCAAATCAATTAATGTGAACGGGAAGGAAGAGAGGAGGGTAGGTGGGGGCGAGTGGTTACAAGTGGTTACGGGTCAAAAGCAATGTTAAAGAGGTGGGCTTTCAGTCTAGATTTAAAGGTGGCCAAGGATGGGGCAAGACGTAGGGGCTCAGGAAGTTTATTCAAGGCGTAGGGTGCAGCGAGACAGAAGGCACGAAGTCTGGAGTTGGCAGTAGTAGAGAAGGGAACAGATAAGAAGGATTTATCCATGGAGCGGAGTGCATGGGAAGGGGTGTAGGGAAGGACGAGTGTGGAGAGATACTGGGGAGCAGCAGAGTGAATACATTTATAGGTTAGTAGAAGAAGTTTGAACAGGATGCGAAAACGGATAGGGAGCCAGTGAAGGGTCTTGAGGAGAGAGGTAGTATGAGTAAAGCGACCCTGGCGGAAGATGAGACGGGCAGCAGAGTTTTGAACCGACTAGAGAGGGGAGAGGTGACTAAGTGGGAGGCCAGCAAGAAGCAGATTGCAGTAGTCTAAACGAGAGGTGACAAGGGTGTGGATGAGGGTTTTGGTAGAGTGCTCGGAAAGAAAGGGGCGGATTTTACGAATGTTGTAAAGAAAGAAACGACAGGTCTTGGCGGTCTGCTGGATATGAGCAGAGAAGGAGAGAGAAGAGTCAAAGATGACCCCAAGGTTTCGAGCTGAGGAGACAGGGAGAATGAGAGAGCCATCAACAGAAATAGAAAACGGGGGGAGCGGGGAGGTGGGTTTTCTCTTACATTTTCATGGTTTATTGAAATATCAGAACATAAGACCAAGAGTGAATTGGTAGAATCCAGAAACAGGCACATCGATTATACTTTACCTCTCTGACTATCCTTTGCGTCCTGCTCTTTGTATGAATGTTTATTTTTACTATCAAAATTGGCATTCCTTTCCTGATTTTATATGTTTATAGTATTGTAAACTGCTCTGCTCTGATAAACTATTGATATTTTGCTCCACTTGCTGCTAGGTCTCTGATATTGCTTCCAGATAACCTCCTTCAGAAAGCTGCTGATATGCAGGCCAATGTAAGAGAACTATATCAAAAATCTGTTACATTTTAAAGACACTTTTAATTCTTTAGTACTGATTTAATAAATTAATGCTATACAAAAATCAATGTTTACAAATCTGGCTATGGACTCCTGAGCAAGCGTATCCTGAGACCAGAGATCCCCAAGTCTCACCCACCCATTCATCTACTAACTTACTCTTTCATCCACCCAACTATCCAAAAGGTCTGATGATGATTATCCCCTCCCCCATACCTTACCTTGGAAAAGCCTCTTCTGCATCTGTTCAAGCTGAATACCATTTTAAATTGTTTATTGTTTATTGAAATTTGAAATACCACCTGGCTACTCTGCAAAGGTGGGACGCGCCTGAGGAGAGGCCCCGCCCCCGACTGTTGGAAACAGGATGCTGGACTTGATGGGCCTTTGGGCCTTCCCAGTATGGGAATACTTATGTCCTTATGTCATTCCAGAAGCTGCAGAATTCAAATATTAATTTACTGTAACACAGTGGTTAGGGATTTACACCTTTTAGGACTGCCCTCCTCTCTCTCATCGAATCATTGACACAGACTCAACACAGATACACATGGGGGTTGTAAATTATTGAATGAGGCATGCTTCCATGCATTTCCCACCACCCCTTCCCCCTGTTGCCATACCTATTCCTTCTGAGCTGATTCTTTGTGATTCAGAGGTGCATTTCAGTTTCTTTTGTTGTAAATTCTACTGTAAAACCCAATAAGTGATGCATTTGGCTAGTGCCACCTAGTAAATGAACCTTGTAATTTGCCATGTGTACTGCCACCTAGTGGTGGAGAAGAGCTGCATACCTGTTGCCTTGGGACACCCTTTGGTTTAAACTGAAAAATCCACACTTTTGAAACCTGTTTAAAGAGTGGTGCAGGTATATTATCATACATTGTTTCATTTTGTTATTCTTTCAAAGCAAATTTAGTGTTTGGGTACTGCTCTTTTCAAACCACCCCTCCTCTCCAGGGGAGAGAACATTGATATACTACATACACACACGGGTTGGAAAGAATTTCATGGGCCATGCTCCCCACTCTACTACTACTACTTAACATTTCTATAGTGCTACTAGACGTACGCAGCGCTGTACACTAACTTTCCATTGGCTTCTGATTAAATCAGCTGAAAGTTGAAACTACTGTATTTCACCACCAGAGGTTAAGTAAAAATTCATTACTATTTTGGAAACAGTGCAGTTTTCTGCATCAGAAGTAATTCTTTATGCAACTCAATAGCATCACATATCCAGGAGACAATGACAACGACCTAGACTACATCTCCCGCCTCATTATCCCCTGTTCTATCCCCTTTTGCCTCATCGACCCCTCCCCCAATGCTCACCTACCCTTACTCACACCTCTCCTACTCCCTTCACTCTTGCTCATTCCCCTCCGCCTCATCTACCCTCCAATTGCTCACTTACCCTTGCTCATACTTCTCCTACTCCCCTCATCCCTGCATTTCTACATTCCTATTTCTTTTATTTCTCCGATAATACTCAACTTATTTCTCTCCACGAATACTTTGTAATCCCAATTACTATGTAAGCCGCATTGAACCTGCTTTGAGTGGGAAAGCGCAAGGTACAAATGTAATAAATAAATAATAAATAATAGCATACATTTTCATGCTAATTTGCATGACCTTAGTACAGTGGGGTTCCTTCCAGTCTTTCTGTGCACTAAAATCCATTCTACATGGGAAGTAGTCACAGCACACAAAAAATATCAGTGCTGTGCAGGTTTTTTTGTACACTAGCCTGACCGTGCCCTTTGACCTTGGAAGTTGTAAGGTCCATCGTTCATTTCATATAAAGTTGCAAGGTTCGTAACAGCTCAAATGGAGCACATCTATTGGGTTTGTAACAGCTCATCTAGAATATAGCTTTACACAGTAACCTGCAGCTCAGCATGAAACAAAAGAAGAAAATTGAACTAGTCTGCGACTGTATGCCAGTCTTTTATTTATAAATAAATAAAGACTGGCAGAGGGCATTGGTACTGGGTACATTGGAAATAGGCAAAATTTAAAGGAGCAATCCATGGCAAAATGATTTTATATGGCATTTTCTGCTATCATTAAAGTGGTTAATTCTACTAGCCAATGATGAGGTGAAGGAATAATCAATTTCATTTCTATAGTACCTTTCATATAGCATTGCCGGGTGTCTTTACAGTTGTTAATTCCTTATAGTATGCATATAGTAGATTTCTAACTCTTGGCCTACATGGCAATCCTGAAACACAGAGCAGGACCAACATTTTTAGAACCTCTAGACTACCCTTCAGATTTCTAGTAGAACACACTTCTGGCACATGCATTTTTTTTTCCTTCACTGTTGCCACCAAGTAGAGAAGAACCTATAGTGACTGTTGCATATCAGGTCAGGGATCTACTGTATAATCAAACGAGCAGGAAAATGCATGCAGTGATGGACTCTTGATTGGGGTGGTTTGGTTAGCATTTTTCACTGTGATTGAATTAGTGCTCTCAGGATAGCAATAATCTTTGAACAAGGGCTGAAAAAAAGTCCATCGGCCAGGTTGCCCAGGTGTCTAAGATTTGGCTAATGGCTGAGGAGGAGCCATTGCAGCCAGGCCATATCTAGAGGAGCTGCCACCAGTGTGATTTAATGTGCAGAAATCACCAGGCATATGGTGGCTGCTTCAAGAATATTGAAGAACCCCTTTGGATGGGCCCACAATGAGGAGCTCCCAAGAGTGGGTATAGACCTTTTGTTAAACTGCTTGAAGCTGTTTTTAGCCACCGGCTGTAGAAGAGAAGTTGGAGCAGAGGAAGTGAAAAAGAAGTAAATCCACATTTTAAAATCCATATTTAAAAAAAAAAAATTGCAAAGTAGCATCTTTTTAAGCTGGCACCTAAAAATTTAGTCTAGTGCCCAAATTGTTTGTTTGTTTTAATGTTTCCACTCCTGCTAATATAGCCATCTATAAATTCCTGTCCTGGGGCAATGTCCATGAGAAATGGACATCTCTCCCTGTCCCTTTTATATATAAGCCCTCATCCCAGTGGGGGAAAAAACCCCACCTTGCTCCTACCTTCTCCAAGGCTTATATACTTTTATAGATACAAATCTTGCCCTTCTCACAATACATGTGATCTAAGTACAAGTTGTAAATATTGTATGCTATTTTCTTTAAAGTTACCATTATTTGTTTTAAGAATCATCACAAATCCACTGAAAACATCTTTATGTACTCACCATCTTCATAACAGCATGTACCCTCTGCTAAAGAACCATTACTAATTCATGCGTCGAGCACAGTTTACAAAAGCTATCAAGCCTTGTATATGGGTTCTTTTAGCTTTAATTTCCAGTTGCTTTCCTTTAATTATAAAAGTGGATGATACACATTAGCACAGGAGAATTTTCAAGGACCAATGGCGGAAGTCTCCGAAGGCAAACGGCAAAGGCAAGAAAAATTATGAATGTTTGATATGTTTATCCGAGTGTTTTGGCAACACACAAAAGTAGATTCAGATGTGTCTCCCAGGACACATGTAGTTATACTGAAAGATGCCTCCCTTTATCAAATTATTATTATTATTTTTTAATAGTATATCGCAAACATGCCACTATAAAATATTTCTTGTACACTACTCAGGTAAAACTGTGCAAGGGAAAGTGTTTAACTTTACTGCGGCAAAAGGGGGGCCTGCCAGCGCGTGTTTTTTGCGCACACCAAGGCCCCCTTTAACCGCAGCAGGTAAAAGGGAAGTCTTTTGTCTAAGAAGTGGCCGTGCGGCAAGTAAAGCATTTGCTGTGCGGCCATTTTGGGAGAGAACCCTTACCGCAACCCATTGAGGTGGCGGTAAGGGCTCCTGCGCTAACCTGGCAGTAACTGGGCAGCGCGTGATATTGTATTGTAGTGTCAGATATGACTGCACGCTAGGGGTGGGAAGTACCGGTGGGTTGCTGCGGTAGCCTGGCGCCACTTCCTGTTCAGCGAGCACTAAGCCCGCATTGTGCTTACCGACGCTTAGTAAAAGGGGCCCATAGTGTCCAACACCTAAAATATGTCTTCACTTTTCATGAGGAAAAGTTACTGTTTTCTAAGGAGCCTTTTTACAAAGCAGCGGTAAGCCCAATGGGGGCTTACTGCTCACTATTCTGGGACTACCGCTGGCCTAATGCGGCTGCCAACAGTAGTTCTGGGTTGAGCATGTACCATTTCTGGGGGGAAGATCCTTGGAAATGGTTAGCACAGTGATCAACATGGCCACATGCTAAGAGTTTTCTTACCGCATGGCCAATTTGTTTTTGGGGCTTTTTACCTGCTGCGGTAAAAAGGGCCTGGCGTGTGGGAAAATGGCCCCCGCCGCTACTGCAGGGCCCTTTTTCCTGCAGCTTGGTAAAAGGACACCTAAATGTTTTAATTATTTCTAATGTCTCTTTTTCTCCAAGTGTATTGCCATCTCAATAAGCAAAAGCAGTGTAAATATAAATTTTTTATACACAATGTACAAAAATATGTATTCACATATAAAATCCCCCTGAAAAAATCCCCACTTTCCTAAAAATATACTTATCAGACACTGATATCAACTTTTTTTACAGACCTCATAATAAACTGCCATTCTTTAGAAAGCAGTGTCAAGAGTGACCAACCAATTGGACCTTATGAATCAGATTTATAAACGATCTGGAAATCGGAATGATGAGTGAGGTGATTAAATTTGCAGATGACACGAAACTATTCAAAGTTGTCAAGATGCATGCGGATTGTGAAAAATTGCAGGAAAACCTTAGGAAAATGGAAGACTGGGAATCCAAATGGCAGATGAAATTTAAAGTAGACAAATGCAAAGTGGTGCACATTGGGAAGAATGACCGAATCATAGTTATCTGATGCTAGGGTCCACCTTAGGAGTCAGCACTCAAGAAAAAGGTCTAGTTGTTATTGTAGACAATACACTGAAATCTTCTGCCCAGTGTGCAGCAGCAGCCAAAAAAGCCAACAGGATGCTAGGAATTATTAGAAAAGGGATGGTAAATAAGACCAAGAATGATATAATGCCTCTGTGTCACTCCATAGTGCAACCTCACCTTCAGTATCACATTCAATTCTGGTTGCTGTATCGCAAAAAAAAAGATATAGCGGAATTAGAAAAGATTCAAAGAAGAGCAACCAAAATGATAGAGGGGATGGAACTGCTCCTATATGAAGAAAGGCTAAAGAGTTTAGGGCTCTTCAGCTGGGAAAAGAGATGGCTGAGGGGGGATTTGATTGAGGTCTACAAAATCCTGAGTGGTGTGGAACAGGTAAAAATGAATCGATTTTTCACTCATTCAAAAAGTACAAAGACCAGGGGGCTCTCAATGAAATTGCATGGAAATACTTTTAAAACAAATAGGAGGAAATATTTTTTCACTTAAAGAATAGTTCAGCTCTGGAACTCGTTCCCAAAGGGAAAGGAAATGGGATTTGATATACCGCCTTTCTGAGGTTTTTGCAACTACATTCAAAGCAGTTTACATATATTCAGGTACTTATTTTGTACCAGGGGCAATGGAGGGTTAAGTGACTTGCCCAGAGTCACAAGGAGCTGCAGTGGGAATCGAACTCAGTTCCCCAGGATCAAAGTCCACTGCACTAACCACTAGGCTACTCCTCTACTCCATATAATAATGGCAGTTAGCATATCTGGGTTTAAAAATGGTTGAGCAAAGTTCCTGGAGGAAACTTCCATAGTCTGTTATTGAGATTGACATGAGGGAAGCTACTGCTTGCCCTGGGATTGGTAACATGGAATGGTGCTACTAATTGGGTTTCTGCCAGGTACTTTTGACCTGGATTGGCCACTAGCTAGATACTAGGCTATGTGGACTATTGGTCTGACCCAGTATGGCTATCCTTATGTTCTTATGTTATGTTAGATAATCAAATGCATCCTATTCCTTGTTACATTGTTGGTAATTAGTTCCCCCTGAAGCCTCAGAATTTGACTTGAGATCTTCAGTGGCTCTTGATTCTGAATGTTGGGCTTCTGCAAGAAGTCTGGTTTTCACAATAACCAAAATATAGTAGTAAGATCTGTTTCTTGCATAAATTGTATACACACAAATTTCTTTCAGTATTCATTATCTATTCTTTGGAAACCAGACCTATGGAGTCCTGAGGTCTGGAGTGAGAGTCTGCACAGATATTAAGATACTGCTGACAAAATGGCTGTCTGCATTACAAAAGAGGGAAATCCTGTGGGGGCTTTTTATTGTTTTTTTTTTTTTTTTTAATTTTTCAATTTGGTTAAAGCAAAACTTGGAGCAAACAAGAAACATAAAATGATACTATACCCAGTCTAGTCCTTATTTATGTTCCTCTTTTTCTATAGTGGTCAAAAATATAATTAAAACTAAAAAAAAAAACACACACACACAAGAAAAATGAAAAGTAAAACACAGTATAAAAGTGGTCAAATCAAACCTACATCATATCCAATAAAAGTAATTAAAACAATATTTATTAAAAGAATAAAATAAGTGTCTTATTTTAGTACTGCAGTAAAGAAAAATAACAAAACCTACATTTGTCTGACTATACAACAAAAGGATATTTAGTCCTTGAAGTACTAGATTTTGTGTGTCTGTAAATTAATCTTATTGCTTTATTTCTAAGCTAATTACTTCATCACTATTTGAATTGCTAGTATTGCTTAGAATTGTCTTCCTGACTGTCCCTCATTGACTCTGTGACGCATTGACTCTACTGCCCACAAATATATTTTTTCTTTTTTTTTTTCCTCAGGTAAATGACATCAAAGCAGCAATGGCACATCTGAAAGAAAAGAAAATCCGGATACTAAGTGATGAGCCAAAAATAGGTGCACACGGCAAACCTGTGATCTTTCTACACCCAAAAGACTGTGATGGAGTCCTTGTGGAGCTCGAGGAAGCCTGATACGTGATTTAAGGCTTGGTGGAATGTAAATGTGTTAAAATAGATACAAATAAGATAAATTGTACAATGTTGGGGGAAACACAATCAAGATTCATTAGCAGCATGTACTTTAATGTGAAAAACACATATCATTTGGTAGCTACTGACTTTCATATTGATTAGTGAAGCCGCTGTTCCCTGACACAGGAAACAGAAAAATTTCAAAATGCAAATTACATTTCAGGTCACACATTTTAAGGAATAATCTGTCTCTGTTGTGGATTTCTCTTCTTTTCTTCAGAATGATTTTTACATTGTGTTGTTATGAACTAAAGTTTAATTGTACACCACTGCAATTTTTTTTTAATTAAACTGTAGGTGGTATATAAATGCACTAATAACTTCTGAAATGCTTTGGAAACTATGATATGGTGACATCACCGGGGGGGGGGGGGGGGGTCTGTTGGATCAGCGAAGGTTGGATAATTCAGATTGTACTGTCTTTGGATAAGGAACCCCTTCAAAAAAAAAAATCTCAAAAATGTGTAGGTGACCAGCTTTGTATATAAATGCTAAATAGTAGTAGTAGTAGGTTGAACACACTACATGGTTTTAATTACTGAATATAAAAGCTTTTATAGACCTTTACCTTCTCATTATAAACCTTGTGTAAAACAACCTGTTAAACAATATTTGTAGGCTCTCTAATATTTGTGATGAATTCTTGCAGTTTATTGGGTTTCTTTGAGATTAGACACTAGTTTGATTAGTTAGTATCTAGTCTCGAGACTAAGTACTTTCCACATCCCCCCCCCCCCCCCCCCAGGTCTTTTCAGTAGCCTTTTCACAGTGGTGCTGTAGTATCCCAGGTAAAACAGGATTCGGAGCAACTGGTGGCCACACCTAGTAACAGACTGGGAAGAATGGGACTAGTGATTGGAATAGTGGGGAAAAGCAGGATGTGGAAAGTGAGTCACAGAATGCGTTACACCAAGATACAATGTATTCATTAGATAGAAGAAAGCAAAGGGACATGTCATGAAACATTTTTCCCATCATCTTTAAAACTGTACTGATTTTTATAGGAATACTAGTAAAAAAGGCCCGTTTCTGACACAAATGAAACGGGCGCTAGCAAGGTTTTCCTCGGAGTGTGTGTGTTTGGGAGAGTGTATGTGAGAGTGAGTGTTTGAGAGTCAGAGTGAAAGTGTGAGTCCAATCCATGCTCCTCTGTCACCTGGCCCCTCCATTCATCCCTATCCAGCAATTCCGCTGTCTCCCTGAGGCCTGCCCTGCAATCCATATGCATCCATGGTCATCTGTCCCTTCCATTCATCCCTATCCAGCAATTCCCCTCTCCATGAGTCCTGCCCTTCCAATCCATGCTCCTTTGTCACCTGGGCCCTCCATTTTTCCCTATCCAGCATTTCCCCTCTCTGCCTGAGGCCTGCCCTGCAATCCATATCCACCCATGGCCATCTGTCCCCTCCATTCATCCCTATCCAGCAATTCCCCTCTCCCTGAGTCCTGCCCTTCCAATCCATGCTCCTCTTTCACCTGGCCCCTCCATTCATCCCTATCCAGCAATTCCCCTCTCTGCCTGAGGCCTGCCCTGCAATCCATATGCATCCATGCCCATCTGTGCCCTCCATTCATCCCTATCCAGCAATTCCCCTCTCCCTGAGTCCTGCCCTTCCAATCCATGCCCATCCATGCTCATCTGTCACCTGGCCCCTCCATTCATCCCTATCCAGCAATTCCCCTCTCTGCCTGAGGCCTGCCCTGCAATCCATATCCATCCATGGCCATCTGTCCCCTCCATTCATCCCTATTCAGCAATTCCCGTCTCCCTGAGTCCTGCCCTTCCAATCCATGCCCATCCATGCTCATCTGTCACCTGGCCCCTCCATTTTTCCCTATCCAGCAATTGCCCTGTCTCCCTGAGGCCTGCCCTGCAATCCATATCCATCCATGCCCATCTGTCCCCTCTATTCATCCCTATCCAGCAATTTCCCTCTCTCCCTGAGTCCTGCCCTCCCAATCCATGCTCCTCTGTCCCCTGCCCCCTCCATTCATCCCTTTCCAGCAATTGCCCTCTCTCCCTGAGCCCTGCCCTGCCCTCCCAATCCATGCCCATCCATGCTCCTCTGTCCCCTGCCGCCTCCATTCATCCTTTTCCAGCAAGTCCCCTGTCTCCCTTCCATGACCCCCCTTGCATCCATGCTCCTCTCTCTCCCATGTCCCAGCCTGGGCCGCCCTCTTCTTCCCCCCCCCCCCTTCGCATCCATGGTGTTGTTTCTCCCTATGCCCTCCCGCTCCCATTGTTTTTCTTTTGTGGCCACCCTCTTCGCTCCCCCCAACATGGTTTTTATTTTTTTTTCTTGTTTTTAAATGTACCTCCGTGGTTCCGGCAGCGAAGCGTCAGGGAAGGAGGCGGTGCTCCCGACGTCTAGGTTTCCCTTCGCTGTGTTCCGCCTTCTTTTGACGTCAATCCTTGACGTCAGAAGAAGGCGGAACACAGCGAAGGGAAGGCTAGACGTTGAGAGCGCCGCCTCCTTCCCTGACGCTTCGCTGCTGAGCGTTGCGATTGGATGAGTCATTGCTCCGCCCTCGACGTCATCACGTTTGACGCGTGGGCGGGGCAGACACAATGCGATCTCACCCCCTTCACTTTTGGCTAACAGAGGCTTCATTCGAACGTTGGAGGTGCGTTTTATATAGAGAGATGTTTCAATCTGCGGGCATGTACTATATGATGTGAAAAATAGTACATGTGTGGAAACTAATATAGTAGAATTTCAAAACAGAAATATCTATAGCCAGAGGGTTATTTCTCAGTAGCGAAAATGACACGGAGGCTAGTGCCATACAGACTAACAGATTTATTGTGTTATAATAAACTTTAGAGGTCAGGAGCCTGATGGCGCCATCTAACAATGTGGACTCTTGTCCTCAACACCTCATGCCACAATAAATCTGTTAGTCTACAATGCGCCATCAGCCTTTGTTTCTACAATTTTGTAAGTTGGAACATTTTCTTATGAGTTTCTTTGGGAAAAAAAGAAATGTATATAATATGAATACAAAGCACATAAAGTAGGTCTGGAAGAAATGTGGGGTCTCCTTCTTCCCCAGCCTTTACAGCAATGTTTGAGTTAGTTTTTTAGGTCATTGTTCACCATTTGATTCCTTAGATGTCCAGCAAGTTCTGGTTCATAGTGAGAACAAAATAGATCAAACATAGGCTTGTCCAACCTTTTTTATTGGGGACCGCATTTAATATTTTGTAATATTTACGCTGTCTCTTCCATGCCCTCCTGTCTCTCTCTCTCTCTCAAATGTACCCCCTATACAAACCTATTCTTTTTAGTTGTCATATGTACCCCCCCCCCACCATCACCCATTCTCTTTATCACTCACATGTACCCCACTGCCATCACCCATTCTCTCTCATATGTACCCCCCCTGCCTTCACACATTCTCTCTATCTCATATGTACCCTCCCCGATGACACCTATTTTCTCTCTTAGATGTACCCTCCCACTGCACCGTACCCCACTCCACCGCCTTCACTCTTTCTGGTTCCCCTCACCTACGATGGAGACTTTCTTCCCTGCCGTGAGTGGCCCACAGGAGCTCCAGGTGAAGTCCTCCAATGGGATCCCATTTCTCTGCCGCACCTGGCTTCACCATGAGGTTGAGTCACATGGCACTGGAAGTTGAGGTTAATCTCACGGTATTAAGTCTCACGAGACTGGCTACCATGGGAACATCCTCAACTTCTGGTGCCCTGGAGCTTAAGCTCCTGGTTAGACAGTTGTGGCAGAGAAATGGATCCTGTGAGAGGACTTCATCTGGAACTTCTGCCGGCCAAGAAAGTGAGGTTGGCAGGCCAAGAGAATGAGGTTGGCGTGCCGGGTTTTGGCCTGCGGGCCGTAGTTTGGACAAACCTGATCAAACACATCTATGTGAAATAAGAGAATCATGTTCTCTTGTTAATTCCTCATTCTTATCTCCATTCCCCAGCTCTGTCCACCATCAGAAGAAGTTTGCTGAGCCCATGTGTGGTTTGTTTGTTTGATAGTAAGGTTTTTGTTTTATAGTGCAGAAGCAATTCTAGTGTAACATAGCAAGTACTGCTGTGAAGCATCCTTCATATTATGGAAAATGCTAGATGATTTTGATGTGACTTTCCATCAGAAGTATGCTGTGTGCACAACAATGTTTTTAATATTTATCTTATTTATTATAATGCTCAACCTCTGTCAAATTCCCCTCTCGCAATTGGCACGCTTTTCTGTATGGAACAGACCACCCATTGAACCCTCTCCTGCTAGCAGGACTATCATAAGAGGTGAGCAAGTTGAGGGGGGGAGGGGAAGGTGAGAGCACAGTATGCTTTTGAATTGGTCTGAACATGTGAAGGGGTGTCTTTGTCCAGTGACTTCCCTTTTGTTAGAAACTAAAAATGAACTACTCCCCCATCCCTGCACCCACAGAAACCAGGAGCCTCATAGAACTAAGCACATGCAGACACAGACACATCTGCCGTACCATAGTTTAAAAAGTGTGCGTCTGTGAGTGATTTATTCTTTTTTTCTTACTAACCTAGGAAAAAATAGTTCCACCAATTTAATTGGGTTTGATCCTTTGCACAGTTTGCCTCTATTGTATGTAGGCTTGATCCATCCTAAACATCTGCATTGTGGTCATAACTGAATATAATAGTCGGTGTACATGGTAGATATTAAGGATTTGCATGCTTGAAGTAGGAAACCAAAAGGTAACCAAAGAGTCCCACGAGAACAGTAGTGGTGCACAAATTAGTAGGGAATGGAGGAAGGCTAGACAAACCTCAGGATCAATTAGATTAAAAATGTATTGCTATGATACGTATGAAACAATCAGTGTGGTTTTTTTTTTTTAGCGTAAAAGGTGCCGATACTCAAATGCCAGGCCACCCTTCAGGGTGGGGTGATCACTGAGGGACTCATCCTACAATAGCCAGGCCCCCTGTAACCAGTCACAGAATCTATGACAAGACAGAATTAGTGTGCAGGGCTGCCATGTCATAAGCACGTTGGCAGGTCATTTGGAGTGAGTGTGCCACATCTGACTGCAAATATAGACACATGCATTGTCTCTTTCACCAGTCAAATGGACAACAATGGTGTATAATCTAGCTTTATATCCTGATCAAGGAATGGTGGCTGCTCTGCTATCTGGGTTCATGGAGGCTTTAAGATCCCATAGACTGGCACCCTACAAGAGATGCTCACTATCAGTGTCAAGAGTGCCTCACATTCTGTCAGCATTATATCTAAATTAGGTGTGGAATTAGGTAGATGCATTTCTGGCCCCTATCCAAACATGTAGAGGGTGACTGAAACTGTTATTCTTAGTTTCAGCTGAAACTGAATCTGTGACTAAAATTTGCCACGCTGTTTCAGCTAAAATGGAAAGCGGCCCATCCCCCCTGACTGGGAACAGTCCTCATTCCCTCCTTTCCCTCCAAACATAGGAAGCCCCCCTCTCGGACCCAACCCTAGTGTACATTTCCACCCTGGTGGTCTAGTTGCTAGTCAGGGTAGGAGTCACTCCTGCCCATCCCATGCCTGCAGTCAAAATGGCTGCCGTGACATGCAGTGACATTCTTGGGAGATTGCCTCTGGAGGTTATGGCAACCATTTTGAAATTGGAGTAGGCATGGGCAAGAGTGATCCATGGTTGCTCTTACCTGTGCCAGCTCCAATTCCGAAATGGCTGCTGCGACCTCAAGCAACAATCTAATGAGATTGTCTCTAGAAGTCACAGCAACCATTTTGACTAATGGGCAATATGCACCTGGGGATCACTCCTGTCGTAATTAACCTCTAGACCACCAGGGAGATAAGGTACATTCAGGGCAGTGGCAACAGCCTACAGGTAGGTCCGGGAGGGGGACTTCTTATGTTTGATGGGGGGAGGGAGGAAGGAAGTGAGAGCACCTGTTGTTTGACCAGCAAGGGGGGGGAGGAGGAGAGTCACAGAGAAGAAAAAATTCTGATTTTAGCTGAAAATGTACCCGTGTTTTGGCTGAACCCAGTGGTGTGCTGGTAAATTTTTAACAACAGGCTCTCTCCCCGGTCCACCTCAGCGCCCCCCCGGTCCACCACTGCGCCCCCCCCCCCCCCCCCCCCGTCCACCTCTGCGCCCCCCCAAAATTGCAGAGCTGGCTATAGCGGGGGAGGGGGGCAATGCATTACTCTCTCCAGGAAAAAAAATTAAATGAACTCAGGTTCCAATCTAATTCATGTTTAATGTGGGATAAAATGCCGTAAATAAATATAAACTTTTAATGTTGAGCACCAAACACTATAATGAAAATAAAATGATTTTTTTTCTACCTTTGTTGTCTGGTGACTGTTTTTCTGATCATGCTGGCCCAGTATCCGATTCTGCTGCTATCTGTCCTCTTAACTCTGTTTCCAGGGCTTCCTTTCCATTTATTTCTTTCCTCCTTTCTTCTTCATTTCTGGTCCTCAGCTTCTGCCTATTTTCTTCATCCATGTGCAGTTTTTCTCCTCTCTTCCTTTTCCCTCATCTCATCTCCTTCCTCACTTTTCTCTCCCCTCCATCCATGTCCAGCATTTCTTCTCTCTTCCCTCCTCTGCCCTGCCCTGCATGCACCCAGATGTCCAGCAGTGACCCTTCTCTCCCCTGCATGCACCCATGTCCAGCAGTGACCCTCCTCTCCCCTGCCCTGCATGCACCCATACCCAGCGACCCTCCCCTGCCCTGCATGCACCCAGATGCCCAGCAGTGACTTCTCTCCCCTGCATGCACCCATGTCCAGCAGTGACCCTCCTCTCCCCTGCCCAGCATGCACCCATGTCCTGCAGTGACCCTCCTCTCCCTGCCCTGCATGCACCCAGATGTCCAGCAGTGACCCTTCTCTCCCCTGCATGCACCATGACCTGCAGTGACCCTCCTCTCCCCTGCCCCTGCATGCACCCATACCCAGCGACCCTCCCCTGCCCTGCATGCACCCAGATGTCCAGCAGTGACCCTTCTCTCCCCTGCATGCACCCATGTCCAGCAGTGACCCTCCTCTCCCCTGCCCAGCATGCACCCATGTCCTGCAGTGACCCTCCTCTCCCCTGCCCTGCATGCACCCAGATGTCCAGCAGTGACCCTTCTCTCCCCTGCATGCACCCATGACCTGCAGTGACCCTCCTCTCCCCTGCCCTGCATGCACCCATGTCCAGCGACCCCCCCTCCATCCACCTATGCCTAGCAGCGACTCTCTTTTCCCCCCTGCCACCCCCTCCCGAGTTGTTTTATTAAATTCTTCTTCTCCTCCCGCCCTCTCGATCCGGTCCCTCACCGCGCGCCCGCTTGTTTTTTTAAATTCTTCGGTTCCAGCACCGAGTCGCCGACTGTCTGAGTCCTCCCTTGCCGATTCGCGCTCAAAATGGCCGCCGAGACTTCGGCTGAAGTCTCGGCGGCCATTTTTAAAGCGCAAATCGGCAAGGGAGGACTCAGACAGTCGGCGACTCGGCGCTAGAACCGAAGAATTTAAAAAACAAGTGGGAGGTGAGGCGGATCCGAAGGGAGGGAGGAGGGAGGGAGGAGAGCCAGAGCCGTCTCGCTATTTGCAACAACCGGCTCGCAAGCCGGAAGAAAATTTAACAACCGGCTCTTGCGAGCCGGTGCGAGCCGGCTCCAGCACACCACTGGCTGAACCTGAAATAAGGCCAGATGTGGATGGCACTGAACTGAAACCAAAATTTGGTCAGCCTCTAACACCTTTTGAGCCAATTATCATTTCTTCCCTGGCCATTGTGCCCAGAAAAGAACATGACAAATGCAGGCTGATCCACAACTTTCATACCATGTTGGATCTTTGGTCAATGTCTTCACCCCTTGTGAGTTTTGCACTGTGCAGTATCCTTAACTCAGTAGTGCAGTTGGTTTGCAGAGGTGTTCAAAGCCCTGGAGCTGTATGGCCAACATCGTTAACATCCCTTTATTGGGCTTCCAGTCAAGGTGCATGTTATTTTGATAGGTGCATGACCTTGGGCTGTTCCATCTCATTCTTAGTTTAAGATGTATAGCACCTTTCTGCATTGGGAGGTTGTCAGGCATACTGAGGTAACAAGGTGGGGTACATTGCTTGGATAACTTTCTGTCTCTTGGTCCTGCCAAGTTAATTGCCTGCTGTGACAAAACTGTAGGTTTTTAAGCCTGTGAACTGTATTAATTTATGAAGTGTATTTCTCCTAATTGGCCAGCAGATGGCATTTGTTTTGCGTTTTAAAGCTGTTGCAGAAACAAACCTGTTTTCTTTTCCAGTTTAAGCTTGTAAAAAGCAGTTAATGGCCTGAAAAACTTCCAAGGTGCTACCCAGATAGTAACAAGTGTTAGATAGTTTTAATGTTGATCCTTGTTTTGGTTATCTGTTATTGCTTGCTATACTTTTTCTCCTTGTTTTTCAAGTGTTTACTGTTCTGCTGTGACAGTACACCTGTTAGTCTGGACAGACTAAGAATCCAGGTGGTTTGTGTGTTGGGTCTGTGGGTGCTTTCCAGGAACTGTGGGACCCCTGAGTGTGTGACCCCAGTAACCTAGAAATCACTGGGAAATAACATGAAAGTGGGAGACTTGCCCAGAGGCAAGTGGGACCCAGTCAGTAGGAGGAGGGTGCTAGTATAGAGCATGTGCCCAGATGCAGGCAGGCCTGAGCAGTTCTGGGGACAGGCTGTCTAGGTGGCCGCAAGGTTCCTTCAGGTGGGTGCTAGGCCTTCCATGACACCTGCATTGAACTCTTTCTTGGTTCCTGGAACTTAGGGTCAGAGTTTGGAGTGCCATTTGCTGAGGACAAATTGAAACTCCCACTTGCTGCCTCATCTTCCTGCACATCGAGGTTTGGTTTTGCTAAAAGAAAGGTGGTATAGGAAATCCAAAATAACAAAAACAACTCCATCCATATTTCCAGATTGCAAAAGGACAAACAGTTATCGGCCTTGGTCATTGTAACACTGAGTGCCAAGAAGTTCACTCTTAAGCAGATGCAGTCTCTAATTTGGTCCTTGGCCTTTGCATGCAGAGTGACACCTAATGCTCGCAGCTTCTTGTGATGATTAACACTCTCAACAGCTAGTGGTGTTCAGCAGCCTAATAGAGCTTCTTATCTTTCCCCCTAAAACCCACCTCTCCTCTTCCCCCATTATCTCTGTAGATAACACTCTCATCCTCCCTGTCTCAGCTCATAACCTTGGAGTCATCTTTGACTGTTCTCTCCACGTATCCAACAGACTGCTAAAACCTGTCATTTTTTTGTTTAATATCACCAAATTCATCCCTTCCTTTCTGAGCACACTACCAAAACCCTTATCCACACTCTTGTCACCTCACACTTAGACTAGTGCAACTTGCTTCTCACAGGTCTCCCACTAAGCTATCTCTCTCCCCTTTAATTCGTTCAACGTTCTGATGCATGATTTTTATATTCCGCCAGTGCTTCTATGCTCACATTAGCCCTCTCCTCAAGTCACTCCATTGGCTCCCTATCCATTTCCACATACAGTTCAAATTCCTCTTGTTGACCTACAAGTGCATTAACTCTGTAGCTCTTCAGCACCTCTCCACTCTTATCTCTCCCTACACTCCTTCCCAGGAACTCTATTCATTGGGTAAATCTCTCTTATCTGTATGTTTCTTCTCCACTTTCAGCTCCAGATTCCGTTCCTTTGCAGCACCGTATGCCTGGACTAGACTTCCTGAGTCAGTATGTCAAGCTCTATCCCTGGCTGTCTTCAAACCTAGGCTAAAAGCCCACCTCTTTGAAGCTGCTTTTAACATGTTTGTTTTATCATTCCCACCATAAGTATTTCCCTTATCCCTTATTTGTCCTGTTTGTCTTCATTAGATTATAAGCTCTGTCCAGCAGGGACTGTCTCTTACATGTTTAGTGTACAGCGCTGCATATGTCTAGTAGCACTGTAGAAATGATATATAGTAATAGTAACTTCAGGAAGACCTAAAAAGTATAGAACCTGCTGTTATGAGAATTCAATGACCTATTAATACTACTTCCAGCAGCTGCTAATTCTGAGCTGGAACTGTATTCTGATGAGGTTTGGCTTATTTTGGAAGGGGGAAGGTTGCACCATTACTTGGCTTGTCGTGTGGGTGAAGTTTAGAGTTACTTGCAGAACTAACTTATTTGAACTTTTTCTAATTTCCCTTATTTCACATAATTGTGTTTGATGTATATATAAATTGTTTTACATTGCAATAATATGACACTGGTATCAGTAAGAAATCATGTATCTGCTAAATGCATTCTGATAACAGAACTGTTAAGAGTTCATTCTAGCATGTTCAAACATGTGCCAGGTTGCCGTAATGACACTGCTGCCTCTCTAGTAAGTTATCCTGATTCAGGAATATGGCACCAGGAGCTGCAGCAAATGGATTCACATAATCAGCATTTGAGACCCATTCCAGTGCAGCTGCTTGCAAGCTATATAATAATGGCAGAGAAAACAGGATTATCTGCTCTGCACTCAAGCCTCGCAGGTTTTGCATTTTTCTCCTGAATTCCTTGGTTGGCACACTCCCTCACTTTTCCCATGAAAAGAATGTTGGCCAGATGGTCAAGAGAGTTGGGTCACCATCCAGACACATGGAGACCTGTTACTCATGATCAGCTACTTGCCTTATGGGAGGTGGTTCTTTAGGTTGCTTCTTATGTATATGACACTGTCCTTTCTCACACTGCTTTTTCAATAGCATTTTTTTGTAGACTTCTGAATAAGTGAATTAGTCAGTGCAAGCAAAAAAACAAAGTACCCAGCATTGGTCTGCTTTTGTCCAATATTATTTCGTCTGGCCCTATACTCAAAATATATTTACAGTGTTCTAAAATAGGGAAGGACGAATTGATCTGACTGAGATCCATGGTCTCATAGCATGTCCTGTTCGTGCTATTAGGTGACATATCACATTGTTTGAGGAACAAACCCTTGTTCTTAGTGCATGCTGATGGCTTCCCCGTAATCCATTATCAGTTCCCAGCAGTGCTCAAGAAATCCGGGACAACAATGCGTTTGTCCAGTCATGGGTTTGGTATATATTCATTCAGACGCTGCATCTAATACAGCTGTCTTAGTTCCATTGTAGTACAACAAATTATTTGCATTGGGTAGCTAGTACTCCTTCACCCATGATTAATTGTATACCTATCTAATCATAATTTCCAGATGCTTATCAATGAAAATGCGTGAATCTGATCATGAGACACTTATTCATACATTGGTCCAAGGACCATGCAATGTTAGACAAGTGGGACGCACAGATATGCAGTGGCCTGATCTGTTCCACAGCTGGAGATCTCTGAATGGAGCAGCACATTCTGGCACATTAATCTTACATCTTGGTGGTAACTCTGTAGACTGTGTCAGCTTGACAACTCTTACAGATAGACAGGAGTGGCCTCATGCTACTAATATCCTGGTTAGCTGGTACATTGGTATTAAGGTGTGAGACTGTCCAGTGGGCTCCATTCTGATCAGTTTTGAGATCCTTTCCAAAATTCAACAGGCAAATCAGCAAATTCATAAAATTACTCGGGGGCCCTCCACCTTAGGCACAATTGGGCCTTATCAAACTGCTTCAGCTTGTACTGCCATGATAACAGAGTGCACCTTTTTGACCTAGATAAGGACTTGTTTGTTTCAAGCCTCAAAAAAAAAAATCTTTTACTTCTGCTATGCTGGTACATCCTGCATCTCGATACTGTTGGGCCACAGCTGAGTTTGGGAAGCATGCTGATCGCCCCCCTTAGGGCGTGTACCTGAGCTTGCTAGGATGGATTAGAAAAGTGGAAATTATGGACAGTTTGTGTAAAACCTTTGGTTCTGGGTCTCAGCACCAGACTGACTCCCCAAGAGGTGCTAGGTCCTTCACCCTTGATTCAATAGGGCAGGCCTGGAAAGGTATCGTGATTTTGGGCCAGCCAAAACCCCTGGGCAATTACTTTTAGCTATGGTCTTGCCTGAAACAAACTGAGTGTTTTCTGGTAAGCATATAGGGATATATTCTATAAATAGTGCCTAAAACTCTGCACCAAAAATGTAACACATTTAGGGGGTCTTTTATAAAGGCATGATAGTGTTTTAGCTTGTGCTAATGATTAAACGCTAGAGACACCCAAAGGAATATATGGACATATCAAGCAGGTAGCACACACTTATTTTTAGTGTGTGCAAAAAATGCTAACACACCTTTGTACAAGGACCCCTTATGCAATTCTAAGTATGAATCCTTTTTATAATCACGCATAGGTATAAACTGTGCCTACAGTTAGGTGCAGTTTGGTGATGTTCTACAATGCACATAACATTTGGGAACACCCCTATCCATGCCCCAAATATGTATGCATGTTAGGATTTACATGCACATTGTTATAGAACACAATAGGCATGTAAATCCTAATTATTGACAATTAGTGCTGAGGGGGGGGGGGTCTTTTACTAAAGCTTAGCTCAAGTTATTTACAGCAGGGCCCATTTTATTTCTAAGGTCCCTGCTGCCGATAATGCGAGCTAAGCTTTAGTAAAAGACCTCCATAATTGGTTATCACCCAATTGTCAGCGCTGATAGGCTCATTACTCAAGTTATGCGTGTTAAATTGGACACATGCCCAATTTAACATGTGTAACTTTTAGTGCCATATATAAAATGTGGCCCATGTTGTCTAGGCTTTGGTACTAAGTTAACTTCCTTGTTAGGGTTTTTTTTTACCATAAAGTTGTAGTCTATAATTTCCAATGAAAGTGGGCTCTGTAATTTTTTTTGCTTGTGCTTTCACAGGGAGTGTGTAGGGGGAGGCTGAGGTCACAGTTGCCTCGTTAACCATTGGTACACACAGATAAGATCAGTGGTTGTAGCAAGAGAGAGAATGACACATAAAATCAATACTTAATTTTTATAAGATATTGCGCACATTTTAATTAGGATTCTTATCAGTTGACATAGTTATGTGTTTTTCAGAATCAAAAGTTTCTCTGTGCTTTGCATACCTAACTTGTGCTTTTGAGAAAAGGAAGTAAATTGGTACAAAAAGCATCAATCGGCTCCCAACCCCCCCCGGCCCCTAACAAAGGCTGGATTCGGTAAATGGCACAAAAAATTGGCACTGGGAAAAAACCAGCACTTGGTGGTATTTTATAATGGGTGCTGCAGAATGAGCGCTTTTTATAAAAATAGCACCTAGTGGGAATTCACGCACCAACTGAAACCCGGTGTAAATTGTGTAACACTTTGTGCATATTTTATGAATGCTCCTGACTCACTCATGCCCCTCCATGGCCACACACCCCTTTTGGGTTGGGCATGAAAGGATTTGGGTGCAGATCTTTATAGAATCGTGTAACCAGAGCCGTACACAAATCCAAATTAGTGCCAATTAATGTAAATAATTCCTTGTTATAGCTCGTTATCGGATTAATTTGGGTGCCATTTATAGAATCCAGGGGTAAGTGCTTGCATATGGGGGTGCACTTTGATGAAGGTTCACAAGTACTTTAACATGTGGACTTTACGCCACATTTCAAATGAAAATACATAAGCACATAGTGTCTGGCATGATTTTGCATCTCTTTTTGTGCAGGTAGACATTTCTTGGAAGCCAATGCATGTAGATTTGAAAATATAAGCCACATGCATTAGTTTCCAATACCACCCAAAACACTCCTGGAACATTTCCTCTAAACGCAGCTGAAATTCTCGCACTGTGGAACAATCAGGATGTGTTGTGAATCATAGGTGTGGCAGAATTTTTGTTGCAGGTACAAAATAAGTACCTGTATAAATGTAAACCGCTTTGATTGTAGCTGCAAAATACCACAGAAAGGTGGTATATCAAGTCCCATTTCCCTTTTTGCTGTTTTATATGCTGTTGCTGTAATCCACCGAGGGGTTTAATTTCTGGGGAGACAACCTGGAATGCAATTCTAGTTCCAGCAAATCTTTGACAGTCCAGAGCAGCAGGGGTGTCCTGCTCCAACCCCACCCTTTCAAGAAACCTGCAGAGAGCAAAGGGGAAGGAGGTAAACCTGTAAAAGAGTAGAGAACAGTCACTCAACTCCCTAACCCAGTACCTGTTTTCCAGTCATTCTTGCTACCCCCCCCCCCCCCCCCCCCATCTTCAGTACAGTGCCATTTCATTTATGTCTGCAAATTAAGCCCTGGCCTAAATAGATTTGTGAAATACAAATATTGAATGAATGAATGAATAAGTAATTAAATAAATAAACAAACAGCTATAAACACTTGAAACAGAAGGAGCAAGGGCAATTTTCAGATAGCAATTTTAGGTATGTCAATCACCCCAGTGGCATAACTAGCTTGATTGTCACCTGTGGAGGAGCACCCCCCCCCCTGCAGCTGTGTCATCCCCACCTGCTCGCTGCCTCTGCATTCCTCCCTCCAAGCAGTAAAGGGGTGCACTGAGCAGTGGAGCACCTGTTGGCTCTGCTGGTCCCCTGCTCTGGAACAGGAAGTTGACATCAGAGGGGGCAGGAGAACAGCAAAGTACAGCTGTGCAACTGCTCTGTGTATCCCATGCTGCCTGCACCCAGGGTGGACTGCACCCATTGCCCTGCCCTTGGTATGCTACTGAATCACCCATTACTCAGGTAAATGGCTTTGAAAATTGCCTTCCACAGTATTGACAGACCACTGGTTGAATTGAGATCAGCAGCACCTACATGCAATGTGAGCTCTGAAAGTGAGACAAGGAATAATGGCTATATCACTGAACTTCCCAAACTGTGATCGGGCCACAAACCACATCACCCTTTGTAACAGAACTAGTGAGGACAGAGATAAAATGAACCCTAAGTCTGGATACTATATATTGCTGCTGAATGATAGCTGAGACTCACTAGGAGCTGAGAATGCAACCTTCACAGTATGCCCAACGGTCCAGCCTGGGGAACAGAAGACCTGAATCAGGAATCAAATCCAAGTCTTCTGAATGGCAGTGCACTGTTGCCATTGAACCACCAGATTGGCTGTGCTCTGCATTTTCTAACATACCACCTCTCTAAATATACTTAAATGAGTTCAGATAAGAATATTATTTATTTTACTTTATACTACAGTTTACAAAACTTTTACTGAGATAAATAAGGAGCTAACATGACAATGTCCTTATTCCCCTGAGCCATGATAAAATCCAATAATGAGTTTATATTTCATTAATACTTTTTACCTGAGAATCTCCCAATGTGATCATTGTTGCTTTGGTCAGCTGAGAGTGCAAAGTTGCATGTTTGCTTATAAAATTAAGCTGCACATTAGTTGTCAGAATAAAACATTAAAGTGACAAAGGCGCTGTTAACTTTTTACCTGTTCTGCTCTTCATCTACCTAGCTCTTGTTAACGCAAGGTAAGCTCCTTGCATCTCCCATGGAATTCACAACCATCATACACTCTCTCCTTTATCCTAGATATCTGGTCATGCATTCATTGTTGTGTCTCAGAGGACAGAAAGAATTGGACAGAGTTTGATACACTTTCTTCCTGCAAGTTATAATAACAATTATACAGTTGGCCAGGTTTATGTCCTGTACAAGAAAAAGTGAAGCAGGCAGGCAAGAAAATAAACCCAGGTCATACAACGGCATGCTGAGTGCTCTACTTTAACCCCAGGGAAGAAAATAGAAAGATAAAGGGGAAAAAAAAAATCATATCACAGAAGAATCCCAGAGATTGAGTTTGATGGTTTGGGAGGGCATATGTATTGAGCCTTGCAGTCCCTCCTCAAAAAACTTCAAGGCCCCTAGGGACTCCCCCCCAGCTCTCCAAGATTTTGGTAAATTCAATAATCATGATCCATTCAATGCCAGGCCTCACAGAACAATCCTTTAAAAATATTTAATTGGACATCATACATTTAAATATTCAACTTTGTTTAGTATGTACCTAATAAGATATCATTTTTACTAGGGTTCAGTTTAACTCATTAATTGTATTTATGATTATATTTGGTCATTTTACCATTGTTATACTGTTAAAGTTGTACAGTTTTTGTCAAGCTGTACCTACTGTAGATCACATTGGCTGAATTTCTTCAGGCATTTAAAGGTAATCAATAGGTAATCAATTTCTATTGATTACCTTTAAAAGTGGACTAACACGGCTACTACACCTCTCTATTCAGGCATTTAATAAGTCCCAATAAACAAACAAACAAACAAACAAATAAAGAGCAATTCCATGGGTAAATGGGCTGTTTGGAAATTCCAGTTTTCATGTGGTAAAATAACAGGTTGATGGTTCTTTTGAGTCTGTGTGTGTGTTAGTACTTTTTTTGTTTTGACTGAATCTGTCCTTTGCTGCCCCCCTTGAAGCTGCTGCTATAAAAACACCTAGTTTTGCCTAATGGTTGGACTGGCCTTGGCCAGAACCCAAATCCTCTAACCTGCTGTAACTAGTGGTGAAATTAAAAGGGTTTTACAAATGTATTTTATGAGCCTGCTGGCCATTTCAGAGTTCAGTCTTGGCAGCAGCCTTAGTGGTTACATTAGAAGAGAAGCTGGATCCCACATAGCTGCTGCTGTGATTCTGCTGCCAGTTGTGGAAAGGGGAGGAGGTCACCACCCAGCATAATGATGGTGAGTAGATTTATTTTCCTTTATATTTATTACATTTCCAATAGCATTACGAACAAATAGTATGACAACTTTGTCAATCATCAAACAGGAAAAGTAGCCAGAAACTAGTGAGCAGATTTTTATTTGTTAATCTCTGCCCCTCTGATCTTCTCTAATTTACATTTTCATCATCATCATCTTTATTAATTTGATATACTGCAAGGGACCAAAAACAATGGTATCTAAGCAGGATACAATATAAATAATGGATAGCTAGAAAGAGATAGATAAGAAAGATACGAAATAAGGGAAAGAGACAGGAAGCCAACTAACTAAGAGGCCCTCTTACCAAGCTGCGGGAAAAATGGCCTTCGCTGGTGGCAGGGGCCGTTTTCCCCCTGCACCAGGGCCCTTTTTCTGGCAGCGGGTAAAAACTCCCCCGGCACACATGGCCATGCGGTAAGAGGATTCTTACCGCATGGCCATGCGACAGGGAGCCCTTACTGCCACCCATTGAGGTGGCAATAAGGCCTCCCGCGCTAACCAGGCAGTAACTTGGGCAGTGCGCAGCAATATTTGATTATTGCCAGGTTACCACCTTGCAAGCCATTTTTGGGGGTTTTCTTTTCCCCCAGAAATGGCATGTGCTCAGGTCCGAACTACCGTCAGTGGCCGCGTTGGGCTGGCAGCAGTCCCGAAAGAGCGAGTGGTAAGATGGAAAAGCCAGTCTGAACAGATGGGTTTTGAGTGCAGTTTTGAAAGTATCAAAGAGGATTCAGGTGGATCTGCACAGGGAATTAGTTCTAGAGCAGAGGCACGAGTGACGAGAGGTAGGCAGAGGAGACCAACATTAGAGGACTGGCGTATGCAAGGGGGAGCGTAGGGAATAAGTAGACATTTTAAATAGAGGTGTGGAGAAAGTGACCATTTAAGTGAGGGTCAAAAGTTTGAACTGAATATGAGAGGAAAGAGTCAACAGCCACGCAACTGCTCAAGGAGGGAGGATGGGGGAACACACCTGGAGGAGGGGGTGCTCTGCCCTGGGGGTGTATGATATACCTGGAAGAGGGGGGTGCTTTGTCCCAGGTAGCAACCAAGGTAGATACGCCACTGTATAAATGTATAGAATACTGGCACTTTTGTCTGCCGTCATCTACTATGTTACTATAGAAGCTTAGTGGAGATTGGGTGGCAGAGGTGGTGGGGGGGCGTGGCTGGTGGTTGGGAGGCGGGGCTAGTGCTGGGCAGACTTCTACGGTCTGTGCCGTGAAAATGGCAGATACTAATCAAGGTCAGGTATACACAAAACGTAGCACATATGAGTTATCTTGTTGGGCAGACTGGATGGACCGTGCAGGTCTTTCTCTGCCGTCATCATCTACTATGTGTATATTTACGCATGTACATAAGAACATAAGAATAGCCATACTGGGTCAGACCAATGGTCCATCTAGCCCAGGATCCTGCTTCCAACAGTGGCCAAATAGGTCACAAGTACCTGGCAGAAACCCAAATAATAGCAGCATTCCATGCTACCAACCCCAGAGCAAGCAATGACTTCCTCATGTCTATCTCAATAGTGCAGACTATGAATGTTTCCTCCAGGAACTTGTCCAAACCTCTTTTAAACTCAGATACGTTAACCGCTGTTATATCTTCCAGCATCGAGTTCCAGAGCTTAACTATTCGTTGAGTAAAAAAATATTTCCTCATATTTGTCCTATAAGTATTTCCATGTAACTTCATTGAGTGTCCCCTAGTCTTTGAACTTTTTGAAAGAGTTTAAAATCAATTCACTTCTATTCGTTCTATACCACTCAGGATTTTGTAGACCTCAATCATATCCACCCCTCAGCCAGAGGAGCCAGTTCAGTGAGTGCTGTGGGTTCTTGAGCACCCCCAATATTGAGCAAACACTTTTACTGTGTCCAGGAAGGGCTAATTTCTATTGGGTTTAGCACTCCCAATCATTTTGAAAAGTTGGCTCCTATGCCCTCAGCCGTCCCTTTTTCAAGTTGAAGAGCTCTAATCTCTTTAGCCTTTCCTCATATGAGAAGAGGTCCATCCCCGTTATCATTTTGGTTGCTCTTCTATGAACCTTTTCTAATTCTGCTATATCTGTTTTGAGATATGGTGACCAGAATTGAACGCAGTACTCAAGGTGAGGTCGCACCATGGAGTGATACAGAGGCATTATAATATTTTTGGTCTTATTTACCATTTCTTTATCTAAGTGCCAGCAAAACAACTAAGTGCTTTTCTGTAAAGGCACCCACTAGTGGCATTGCACATAAATGCAAGGGGATGTCCACATGGGTGGAGCATAGAAGGAAACAAACAAAAAGTAAGTAGGGGAGGACCAATCTAATATAATAAAACGCACCGTGACCGTTCTGAAGACAACGTTCTGAAGTCACTCAAACACTCCCTGGCTGTAGGGTTCGTGGATTCATGGTGTGAAGCCAGCCAGCCGTCTCTGCCCCGCCCTCGCGTCAAACGTCATGACGTCGAGGGTGGGAAAAAAAACCCCAAACGGATCGCACCCATGCACGGTGCGTTTTATTATATTACATTTACCTCCGTGGTGGCGGTTCCGGCAGCGCAGCATCAGGGAAGGAGGCGGCGTTCCCGACGTCTCTAGCCTTCCCTTCGCTGTGTTCCGCCTTCTTCTGACGTCAAGGATGACGTCAGAAGAAGGCGGAACACAGCGAAGGGAAGGCTAGACGTCGGGAGCACCGCCTCCTTCCCTGACGCTGCGCTGCCGGAACCGCCACGGAGGTAAATTTAAAAAGAAAAAAAAAAAGGGATGTTGGGGGGAGAGAAGAGGGTGGGCAGTAAAGTTGAACAATGGGAGCGGGAGGGCAGGGGAGAAATGACACATGGATGCGAAGGGGGGGCATGGATGCGAAGGGGGGGGAGAAGAGGGCGGGCTAGGCTGGGACATGGGAGAGAGAGGAGCATGGATGCGAGGGGGGGTCATGGAAGGGAGAGAGGGGAATTGCTGGAAAAGGATGAATGGAGGGGGCAGGGGACAGAGGAGCATGGATGGGCATGGATTGGGAGGGCAGGGCTCAGGGAGAGAGGGGAATTGCTGGAAAGGGATGAATGGAGGGGGCAGGGGACAGAGGAGCATGGATGGGCATGGATTGGGAGGGCAGGGCTCAGGGAGAGAGGGGAATTGCTGGATAGGGATGAATGGAGGGGGCAGATGACAGAGGAACATGGATGGGCATGGATTGGGAGGGCAGGGCTCAGGGAGAGGGGAATTGCTGGAAAAGGATGAATGGAGGGGGCAAGGGACAGATGGGCATGGATTGGGAGGGCAGGGCTCACACTCTCTCTCATATACAATGTCTTTCTGACTCACACTCTCACACACTCTGTCTCACACTGTATCACATTCACTCTCTATGTGCCACACAGTCACTCACACACTCGCTTGGTCTCATACACTCACTCTCACAGACAACCTGTGTCTCCACCACACCTCTCTCACACTGTGTCTCACATACACACTTGCACACACTCTCATTCTCACACACATTCTCTCACAAACACACTCACACCCAGACTCACTCTCTCTCTCACACACACACTCATACTTTCACTCTGTCTCTCACACAGTCACTCTCACATACACTCTCCCAAACATACACACTCCGAGGAAAACCTTGCTAGCGCCCGTTTCATTTGTGTCAGAAACAGGCCTTTTTTACTAGTAATAAATAAATAAAAAGGAACCTAGGTGTCAAGGAATGACAAACCAAAGTTGATTATAATAAAAGCTAGATTGTCAGGTCTGTATAAAGACAATTCCCCAAAACAGCGGAAATTCAGAAGAAGGACTCAACATGGTGCTATGATTCTGTGCAACCACCTGCATCAGGAGTCACAACAATCTTGAAGAGTTCTAACCACAAGCAGGGCCACCAAGAGACAGAGCCAGACCTGGGGCAGGGCCGCCGCAGCTGCTGCCGCCACCCTCCCACTCAGGCTGCCCCTGCTCTGCCTCCACTCAGGCCCCCTGCTCCCCCTACTCCCCCCTACTCAGGCAGCCATCGCCCCCACCCCCCTACCTTTCTACATCTGCTCCTCCCTTGGTCTGTCACTCTCTTGCTCCTGTGCTGAGACCTGGGTTATCACTTTAACACAATCACCCGGGTCCCAATACACAGGAGCAGGAGAGAGAGACAGACCATGATGCTGGGCCCCCTGCCTCCCTCTCAGTGGCCCTGACCATGAGTATCTATTATTGGGGGTTAAAGAATGCTTGATGTGAATGTTTTCTCTGCTCTGTCTGGGAGCATGGAAGGGGAGTAGGCAGTGCTGCCACTTACACATACAATTTACAGAATACTGTAATTTAGGTGATACTTACCATATTTAGGCTGCCAAGGTTAACGCCAGGTTATTGGCTGGTGTAACTGCAGGCACATAAATACAATTTTGGAAATGCTGTGAGAATAGTTGAAACCGATGATGAGATAAGTGAGTCGCCGGGCAGTGATTCTGATGTGAAACAAGTCACTGCCAAGGCTTCTCTCACAGTAGTTACCTAGTTCACATACATTCATTAAAGAACTGGTTTTGCGCTGGGTTGCTTATAATATTGTTATACAAGGATATCCTCGCACGATTGGGTGATTTAGGACATTTAAGGATTTATTTATTAGGATTTATTTATCGCATTTTTGAAGGAATTCACTCGAGGTGGTAAAATTGGCACATAAATACAAGGCATGCTGATATTGGCTGGGTTACATTAATATTCTATAATGGAATTTGGGCACCCAAAAGTCAATATAGAATAGGTTCTTACTGTGTGCCATTGAGTTGCCTAAAAGGGGATGTCCACTGATAGAAGTGTCATCCTTGAATAACTGCAACTTTCCTCCCTCCCTCAGCTGCTGAAAATTCACCTACAGATAATATCAATTTGTTATCTTGGCCATTTTGCAACTGTTTCAAAATTGATCCCTTAATGGCCAAGACTGAAGAGATGAAGGCTGCCTCGCTAAATACAATGACCGGGGACAATGATTTATTGAAAATTTTAAATAATAATTTGCAAAATGTACAGAAGATACTCTGTGTGGCTGTATAGAATTAGGAAAGAATTAAACAACATTGATTGGAAGTGGGCCACTCCTGCCTTGGAGGGCAGCGTTCCACTGCGTGCTATTAATATTGTTATGTAGAAAGGTGACATACATTTAGATCAGAGCCTTTCTGTTTCTTCTTTTCTGTCAATCTGTTTAAATGGCATTTTGCTTTGTAGTAAAACTGTATGTGTGTGCTGATTGGAATATGTAATTGTACACCTTCTCTGTCTCATACATACATGATGTTTGTTTTGCACAATACCCACACACAGTTTCTTCTAATAAAATTCTCCTACCCTTTTATAACCATGTCTTGGAATGGCTTTTCTTAATTTTAGGGATAAACTAAAAAATAATTAAAGGAAGAGAGTCCCAAATATAAATTCTACACCAAAGAACAAGGGATTCTCTTAAGCACTGTAAGCTTTGAAATAGGATTTTATTATGAAAGGAGGAAAAAGCCTCAAGAAGCTCCCAGTAGGACGACTTCATCATTGGCAAAAAAAAAAACCCTCCTTTTTTTTTTATAGAAAACAGCAAACTTGTTCAATGTTAGAAACTCCAAAACTAGCCAGAGATCAGTTAGAAGTACTTACCTTTAACTGTAGAGTCTTCTTTCTGACTGTAACTGAAGCCAACCGTGACCTTAATCTTGCCATCTTCTTCATTGACTAATTGCTCCAACTTTTTCTTCTGTCCCCAGCTACCATCATTACTTCTTGTGTAACCCTTTTTCTTCATGACTCTCACCCCTCAGAATACCATTACCGCTCCCCCAGCTGTCATCAGTTCTCTCCCCTCGGGGTTGCACTATGCTCTCAGATTAGTTTTCATTACCTCTCAACTGTATCTTCCATTTTCTCTCCTTCACAGGCCTCCATTATCATTATTTCTTTTCTTTCCTTCTGGCTTCCAGCATCACTGATTCCTGACACTCTTTTCCACATCAGCTTCTTCCCCACCCTTCATCTTCAGCAGCAGCAATGAAAGATTTTTCCTACAGGGTCAGGAAGGATATTAGGCTCTGTGCAAGAAATACACCAGATGCTGGAGACTTCTCCAGAATGAATGTGTTAACGCAAGGGTTAAGCTTGGTGCTCTTGCCCTCTGTGACATTCTCCAGCAGCAGCACTTGCTTCAATGGAAATTTAGTCCTTTGCTTTCAAAGATAGAAATTGTGTTATGAACTACATTTGCCAAGTGGCATAGTCAGAGCCATCTTTAGGTTGAAGCGGTGTGTGACGCAGTCATGAAATATAGACTTTTTCATTGACCCCCAAATACACAGATAACCTGCTGCCAATTTCTTCTCTTAGTACCTAGGCCCACAAAATTTAGCAGTTCCCCCCCCCCCCCCCCCTATGGAGAGAAATAGTATAGGAATGAGCTGGGGCCCAGTTCCTTCTTCCTGATGCTATTCATCTATGCCACAGAGCTGTCTTGAGGCTGAACCTGATTCCTTGCAATATGATGATATCATTTTCAAGATCTTAACCAAATGAACAACAAGTTGATATTCAGCCTGCAGGAGGCAGACCGGCTAAATCCCACAAATGGTGCTGAGCCCAGATATTCACTGCCGGGCCGTTTCCAGTGACCAGCATTGAATATCCTCTTGTGTGTGTGTGTGTGTGTGTGGCATGCTTAAACTTAACTCGCCAAGTTAATATTCAGCACTGGCTGGTTAAGTTTATATCTATTTAGGTGTTCTGATTTGGCTGCTTAAACTTAACTGGTGAAGTGCTGAATATTTGTCGCTAGCCAGTTATATTGCATGATATAGCTGGTTAGCTGCTAAGTGCTAATATTCAGCGGAGATAACCAACTATCTTGCACTGAATATTAGTGCTTAACTGGTTAAGTGCTATTTAATTGGCCAGGAACCGTCCTTGGCCGGTTAAATAGCGTTGAATATTGGCTGACAAATGTTTAAAACAATATTAGGTGGTATAGGCCTACCAGACCTATACCTACATAATAAAGCTTGTATATTAAGACATGTATGGGACTGGATCCTGGCACCAATATTTTTATTGTATTAGAATATGAGTGAATATTAGGTGCATCTTTATATCTTAACCATGTACTTCATGCCCAATGTCACTCACTCACTCTCCACTTGCAATCTAGCGTCATTGTGTACCCCCTAAGAGAAGCATGGAGATGGTTGCTACATCTCTGGGAGCAGAACTCTAGCAGCAGTGACCTTTTGATGGTGGGTAACCCAAATTACTTGCCAGTTACAGACTCAGCCATATTTAAACAATGGGCACTACATGGGGTACAAATATTTATCAGGTCCTTAAAGATAATTGTACAGTGAGACTACTGGGGGAATTTAGACAGTGGTATACTGAGAGCAGGGCAGATATTTTTGCCTATAGTCAGCTTGCTCATTATCAGGCATATTTTCAAAAGAGAAGGGCATCCATCTTTCGACACAATCGCAAGATGGGTGCCCTTCTCATAAGGTCGCCCAAATCGGCATATTCGAAAACCGATCTTGGGCGTCCTCAACTGCTTTCCATCGCGGGGATGACCAAAGTTCATGTGGGCATGTCGGAGGCGTAGCAAAGGCGGGACTGCGGCGTGCTTAACTCATGGGTGTCCTTGGCCAATAATGGAAAAAAGAAGGGCGTCCCTGACGAACATTTGGACGACTTTACTTGGTCCTTTTTTTAACAACCAAGCCACAAAAATGTGCCCTAAATGACCAGATGACCACCAGAGGGAATTGGGGATGACTTCCCCTTACTCCCCTAGTGGTCACTAACCCCCTCCTACCCTAAAAAAAAATTAAAATATTTTTTCTAGCCTCTATGCCAGCCTCAAATATCTTACCCAGCTCCATGACAGCAGTATGCAGGTCCCTGGATCAGTGCACTTCAGGCAGGCGGACCCAGGCCCATCCCCCCCTCCCCACCTGTACACTTGTGGTGGCAAATGTGAGCCCTCCAAAACCCACCACAAACCCACTGTACCACATCTAGGTGGCCCCCTTCATCCCCAAGGGCTATGATAGTGGTGAACAGTGGGTAACATAGTAACATAGTAGATGACGGCAGAAAAAGACCTGCATGGTCCATCCAGTCTGCCCAAGACAAACTCATATGTGTATACCTTACCTTGAATTTGTACCTGTCCTTTTCAGGGCACAGACCATATAAGTCTGCCCAGCAGTATTTCCCGCCTCCCAACCACCAGTCCCGCCTCCCATCACCGGCTCTGGTACAGACCGTATA
The DNA here is from genome assembly GCF_901765095.1 of Microcaecilia unicolor. NCBI lineage: Eukaryota > Metazoa > Chordata > Amphibia > Gymnophiona > Siphonopidae > Microcaecilia > Microcaecilia unicolor. The sequence goes on from NC_044031.1 coordinate 696,973,683, forward strand.
AGTCTGCCTCCCCTAGCCTCGCCTCCCAACCACCACCCCCTCTTCCCCTCAACTGCTCCGCCACCCAATTTCAGCTAAGCTTCTGAGGATCCATTCCTTCTGCACAGGATTCCTCTATGCATATCCCAGGCATGTTTGAACTCCGTTACCGTTTTCATCTCCACCACCTCCCGCGGGAGGGCATTCCAAGCGTCCACCACCCTCTCCGTGAAAAAGTACTTCCTGATATCTTTCCTGAGTCTGCCCCCCTTCAATCTCATTTCATGTCCTCTCGTTCTACCGCCTTCCCATCTCCGGAAAAGATTCGTTTGCGGATTAATACCTTTCAAATATTTGAATGTCTGTATCATATCACCCCTGTTCCTCCTTTCCTCCAGGGTGTACATGTTCAGGTCAGCAAGCCTCTCTTCATACGTCTTGGAACGTAAATCCCATACCATCCTCGTAGCTTTTCTTTGCACCGCTTCCATTTTTTAACATCCTTCACAAGATACGGCCTCCAAAACTGAACACAATACTCCAGGTGGGGCCTCACCAACGTCTTATACAGGGGCATTAAAACCTCCTTTCTGCTGGTCACTCCTCTCTCTATACAGCCTAGCAATCTTCTAGCTACTGCCACCGCCTTGTCGCACTGTTTCGTCACCTTCAGGTCCTCAGATACTATCACCCCAAGATCCCTCTCCATGTCTGTGCCTATCAGACTCTCCCCGCCTAACACATACGTCTCCCTTGGATTTCTACTCCCCAAGTGCATCACTTTGCATTTCTTCGCATTGAATTTTAATTGCCAAACGTTAGACCATTCTTCTAGCTTCTTCAGATCTTTTTTCATGTTTTCCACACCCTCCGGGGGGTCCACTATGTTAGAAATCTTGGTGTCATCCGCAAAAAGGCAAACTTTACCTTGTAACCCTTCGGCAATGTCACTCACAAATATATTGAACAGAATCGGCCCCAGCACCGATCCCTGAGGCACTCCACTACTCACCTTTCCCTCCTCCGAGCGAACTCCATTCACCACCAACCTCTGGCGTCTGTCCGTCAACCAGTTCCTAATCCAGTTCACCACTTCGGGTCCTATCTTCAGGCCATCTAGTTTATTTAAGAGCCTCCTGTGGGGAACCGTGTCGAAAGCCTTGCTGAAATCTAAGTAGATGACGTCCATAACACGTCCTTGATTTAATTCTCCTGTCACCCAGTCAAAGAATTCAATGAGATTCGTTTGGCACGATTTCCCTTTGGTGAAACCATGTTGTCTCGGATCTTGCAACTTATTGGCTTCCAGGAAATTCACTATCCTTTCCTTCAGCATGGCTTCCATTACTTTTCCAATAACCGAAGTGAGGCTTACCGGCCTGTAGTTTCCAGCTTCTTCCCTATCACCACTTTTGTGAAGAGGGACCACCTCCGCCGTTCTCCAATCCCTCGGAACTCTCCCGTCTCTAAGGATTTATTAAACAAGTCTTTAAGAGGACCCGCCAGAACCTCTCTGAGCTCCCTCAGTATTCTGGGGTGGATCCTGTCCGGCCCCATGGCTTTGTCCACCTTTAGCTTTCCAAGTTGTTGATACACACTCTTCTGTGAACGGCGCTCTATCCACCTCATTTCAGGTGTACTTTTGCCAGTCCCTCTCGGTCCTTCCCAGGGTTTTCTTCAGTGAAAACAGAACAAAAGTATCTATTTAGCAAATTGGCTTTTTCTTCATCATTTTCTACATAGCGTTTTGTTGTATCTTTTAGTCTCACAATTCCCTTTATAGTCTTTCTCTTTCACTAATATACCTGAAGAAGTTTTGTCTCCTCTCCTTACATTTCTAGCCATTTGTTCTTCCGCTTGCGCCTTCGCCAGACATACCTCTCTCTGGCTTCTTTCAGTTTCATCCGGTATTCCTCCCCGTGTTCCTCCTCTTGAGATTTTCTATATTTCTGGAACGCTAACTCTTTATTCTTTATTTTCTCAGCCACTTGCTTTGAGAACCATATCGGTTTCCTTTTCTCTTGCTTTTATTTACTCTCCTTACATAAAGGTCTGTGGCCCTGTTTATTACTTCTTTTAGCCTGGACCACTGTCCTTCCACTTCTCGTATGTCCTCCCAGCCCATCAGCTCCTTCCTCAGGTATTCTCCCATTTTGTTAAAGTCAGCTCGCTTGAAATCCAGGACTTTGAGTTTAGAGTGGCCGCCATCCACATGAGCCGTTACAAACCGTTTGATGGTCACTGTTTCCCAGCTGTGCAGCCACTCGGACATTTGACACACTATCCCCATTCGTGAGCACCAGATCCAACGTGGCTCCTCCCTCGTGGGTTTTGGAGGGCTCAGCACACAAGGTAAGGGAGCTATGCACCTGGGAGTTTTTCTGAAGTCCACTGCAGTGTCCCCTAGGGTGCCCAGTTGGTGTCCTGGCATGTCAGGGGGACCAGTGCACTATGAATGCTGGCTCTCCCACAACCAAATGGCTTGGATTTGGTCATTTCTGAGATGGGTGTCCTTGGTTTCCATTATCGCCGAAAATCGGGGACGCCCATCTCTGAGGACGACCATCTCTAAGGTCGACCTAAATGTTGAGATTTGGGCATCCCCGACTGTATTATCGAAATGAAAGGTGGATGCCCGTCTTGTTTCGATAATATAGGTTTCCTGCCCCTTTGTGGGGACGTCCTGCGAGGACGTCTTCAGGAAAACTAGGGCGCCCCTTTCGATTATGCCCTCCATGTCATCACAGCCCAAAAACTACCCAGATGAAACTGCTGTACCACCCTCCATACTGCCCCAACCCAAACACTAGCTCCCACACCTGCCACCCCACCCCACAATTGTTCTATCCCTGAAATTACCCTCTACAACTGCCACACCACTCCCAAACTGCCCCACCATTGACCCACCACTCAATAAACTGCCTCCAAACCTAAGGAAACTTGCACACACACATTTTATTGAGTGGTGGGTCAATGGTGGGCATGGTAATTTTTGGATGTAGGTTAGTTTTTGGGATGATGGGACAGTTGTGAAAGCTTAGTTTTTTGGGTGGGGCAATTTAGAGTGTGATGGGTAGTGTGCTGGTGTGGGGCAGTTTGCATCAGTAGCTTTAGGGGTGGGGCAGTTTGGGAGTGGTGTGGCAGTTGCAGAGAATATATTTTGGGAACGCTGTGGAAAAACACGTGAAATGAAGCATTTTCGGTATTATAGTGCAATGGTTCTCAAGCCTGTGCTGGAGTAACTCCTAGCCCAGAAGTCACCAGTCCTTGAGTGTTGTAACCCAGTTGGATTTTCAGGATTTCTACAATGTATATGTAGGTAAATCTTATATATATTTTTTTGGCAAGTCATGAAAAACCAGTTGGGTTGCAGTCTTTGAGAAGAGAGTTTGAGGATGTCTGCCCTAGTCAGCCTAGCTTTTAAAATAGCAACAATAGGGGTCCTTTTACTAAGGCGTGCCTAAAAGTGGCCTGCACTGGTGTAGGCATGTGTTTTGGATGCATGCTGGTCCATTTCCTCAGTGCATCTGGACAAAAAGGCATTTTTGGGGGATGGGTGGCAAAACCAGCTCACATCCATTTTCGGCCTGAGACTTACCACCACCCATTGACTTAGCGGTAAGGTCTCACACGCTAACTGGGCGATAAGTGTCCAATGCGCATCAACTGCTGATTACCACCAGGTAAGTGCCATATGGTAGAAAATATTTTCTACCTCATGTTTTGGGCACGCGCCAAAAATGAAATTACCGCCCGGGGCACGCGGTAGCTGGGTGGTAGTGCCAATTTTGATGCACGTTGGACATGAATAGGCACCTACACACTTTGTAAAAGGGCCCATTTAGATTTGCATACAGAATTTCTCAATGGTATGTAAATATATTTAATGTATGTTCATTGTGGATATCCTGAAAACCTGACTGGCTAGGGCAGAGAAAAATCAAATGTGATCCTTTAAGGACCATTAATTGTTAGCTTTTCAGGATCTCCTTAAAAAATATGTATCTGCATGTATACAACTTCATAATATGTGCAAATCTATCTCATGCATATTTATTAAGGCAGTGTTTCCCAACCCTGTCCTGGAGAACACTATCCAGTAGGGTTTCAGGATTTCCACAATAATATTAACGAGATAAAAATGATCCTGAAAATTGATCAGTTGTGGATTTCGAGGATTATAGTTGTCCAACCCTCCCCTAGCCAGTCTGGTTTTCAGGCTATCCACAATGAACAAGCCAACATATTTATGCATAATGTTGAGGCCATGTGGATGCAAATCTTTCTCTTGCATATCATTAAGTATATCCTAAAAAACAGTTGATGGTCCTTGAGGACCATAGTTGCCCACCCTTTGATCGGGACTACTACAGGACCAGTATGAGAAACTGCTATAGTATATAAAAATGATATTTCAGTTATAAATTAAATTGAAATGATGGAATCAAAGAGCAGTGGAGATTAGATATCCTAAAGGTTTCATCATTACAAAGTCATTTTGATCACTTAAAGCAGTGGTTCTCAAACCTCTCCTGGGGAGCACCAGCTGATCAGGTTTTCAGGGTATCCAGAATATACCAGTATATGAATGAGATAGATCTGCAAAGCCTGCCTCTATTGCATGAAAATGTAGTTCATGTTTTGGATATCCTGAAGATCTGATTGGCTAGTGCTTCTACAGGTCAGGTTTGAAACCACTACTTTAAGGGGTCCTTTTACTAAGCTGTGGGGAAATGGGCTAATGGCAGGGACCATTTCCCCCCACGAATCAGGGCCCTTTTTACCACAGTGGGTAAAAAAGTCCCCTGAAACACATGGCCATGTGGTAAGAAAACTCTTACCGCATGGCCATGCGGGGGAAGCCTTTACCGCCACACATTGAGGGAGCAATAAGGAGTCCCGCTCTAATCTGGCAGTAAACAGGCAGCGCCTGGCGATGCCCAATTACCACCAGGTTATCACCATGAAAGCAATTTCCAGGGGTTTTCTCACCCGGGAAAAATGGCGCACGCTCAGGGCAGGACTACCACCAGCGGCTGTGTTGGCCGACGGTAGTCCCAGAAGAGTGAGCGGTAAGCCTGCGTTGGACTTACTGCCGCTCTGTAAAAGGGCCCCTTAGTGATCAAAATAACTTCTTTGATATAGAGATTAATGAAAATGCATGGTTTTTCAATTGCTCCCTTTTCTTGTTCCCATCCCCATCTCATCTGTTACTGCAACAGTGGGTCATCTTCTACCCTCTGCCCCATTTAATAAACCTTCTCCTGTGATCATTTGTTTTAGCAAAAAATCAAGGACTGTTTTATGGAGCAGATAGTTTAGGAACCAACAAGAGGGGGAACAATTCTAGACCTAGTTCTTAGTGGGGTACATGATCTGCTGTAGGAGGTAATGGTGCTGGGCCACTTGATAGCAGTGATCATATGATCAGAATTGATATAGAGAGGCTTTCTTTAAATTAGTCACCTTATTTCTAACCCCTCTTACTCTCTACCTACCTATATGCTCCTTCTTTGCTTACACCCTACACTGTTTATTGCATAAGTATTGCTATACTGGGAAAGACCAAAGGTCCATCAAGCCCAGCATCCTGTTTCCAACAGTGGCCAATCCAGGTCACAAATACCTGGCAAGATCCCAATGTTCTATTATGTACTGTGTTAACATTGTAAGTAGTGTACTATGCCATACTTTGTATTATTATTTGAATATTTTTACTGCTGTAATTGTCTATTACTTATGTTTGATTTATTCTTACAGTACACCACCTTGAGTGAATTCTTTCAAAAAGGCGGTAAATAAATCCTTATAAATAAATACATTTTAGATATGATGTCTAATCTGATTTTGGATGTTTTGTGGGAAACGCCCAAAAATCCAGTAGTGAACATGGCCATTTTTGAACCAGAAAAATGTTCAACTTTTGGTTTCGGAAATGGACGTTTTCTAGATGTTTTTGTGCTTAGTGCATCTATCCTTTTGGACCATTTTTGAAAAACAAAAAACCATCCAAGGGAAAAACACACAAAAACAAGTTATTGGGATGTATGCTTTCTTAGTAGACTGGCCACACAGACATCCCAGCAGAGCAGTGTGGCACCCTAGGGGGGACCGCAGTGGACTGCACATAAAAGGTACCAGGTACACATCACACCGTTACCCCTTATATTGTATCGTGAGCCCTCCAAAACCTACCAAAAACCTACTGTTCCCAACTGTACACCACTACAATAGCCCTTATGTCTGCAGGTGTCACCTATATATGGGAACAGAGTTTTAGTGGATTTTGGAGGGCTCACACTTTCCACCACAAGTGTAACAGTAAGAGTGAGATATGGGGGTCCCTTCTCCACAGTGCACTGCACCAACCACTAGGCTACTCCCCTAGCTGCTCTAATAGGACTGACCATAACATCTGAAGCTATCATTCAGCCTGTTTCTTTCACATCTTGGGGGTGGGGGGGTTCAATGAACACTGGAGGAATAAGAGAGGGTAATACCTTAATGCCTCAAACCTTCCAGTGGTCTTCTGGTCAGTTAGGGCACCTTTTTGTGACTTAGTCATGATTGAAACAGGTCTAGACCAAACTACCTAACTTTTAGCCTTGCACATTTTTGCTTTGTTCTATTATGGCAGCGAAATGCCCAGTTTTGGGGAATGGCCAAATTCCACCCCCAACATGCCCTCTTGTGATTTGGATGCACTGTATAAAACTGCTTAGAAAACCATCTTAAAACGTGTTTTGAAAATAGTGATATGGATATTTGGCCAAAACAAATCCATCTGCTGCTTTTTAGACATTTTTCTGTTTCAAAAATGAGTCCCATAATCTCTGGAGTAAGTACACACATTTAACTTTCAAAAAGGAGACTATGATAAAATGAGCAGAATGGTCAAAAAACCCCAAAACCTTAGAGGATCAGCAGCAAAGGTAAAAAAATACATCAGGCATGGATGCAATTCAAAAATACCATCCTGGAAACCTAGACCAGATATATTCCATGAGGAGGAAGGAAGGCCAAATGACATCTGGCATAGCTAAAAAGTGAGGTGAAGCTATTAGAGCTAAAAAAAAAATACTTCAGAAAATGGAGAAGGATCTGACTGAAAATAATAGGAAACAGAATAAGGAATGGCAAGTCAAATGCAAAGCACTGATAAGGAAGGCAAAGATTGATTTTGGAAAGATTGTGTTGGAGCAAAAACACATGGTAAAAGAATGCTGGCCCTCCCATACATCCCAATAACTTGTTTTTGTATGTTTTGCCCTTGGATAGTATGGTATTCTTTTCTTTCTTTCTTTTTTTCTTCAAAAATGGACCAAAAAGATAGATGCACTGAGCACAAACACATCTTGCAAATGTCCATTTCCAAAACAAAAAGTTGGACATTTTTTGGTTCAAAAATGGCCATATTCACTACTGGATTTGGGGCATTTTCCACAAAACATCCCAAATTGGATTTAGACATCATATCTAAAACGTATTTATTAGGATTTATTTACTGCCTTTTTGAAAGAATTCACTCAAGGCCATTTATCTTCCAGGTTTATAGAGATTTCATTCAGTTTCTCTGACTCTTCAGCTTTGAATACCATTCAGACACATCAAATGTGCCTTCAACTGATGCCTGATTGTCAAAAAATGGGACTCATGTTTCAATCCAACTGGCAGCCGGTTCTGTTCAAAAGGTCCAGCAATAGAAAATGTTCCTTTTCTAGTCACATCCACATGGAATTGATTCATTGCGGACACAACTAAATTTCCAGCATTCAATGACCACAAAAGTCTCTGTGGAACAAACAATGAACAACATTCTTCAGATATGCAGCAGCATCATGAAACAAAACACGATGAACCAACAGCAACAATTTAAATTTTATCCTAAATGCAACTGGCAGCCATTTCAGTCGTTTTAAGGGATCCTTTTACATCCAAAACACACATCCAAAAATAAAAATTATTTTTCAGCCGCGCGTATCAGACGCATGCCAAAAATGAAATTATGACAAGAGCCAGGTGGTAACTCCATTATGGCACATGTTGGGCATGCGTAGATGCTTACGTGGCTTATTAAAAGGGCCCCTAAGTAAGCTGAAATATGATTATATTTAAGCAAACCAAAAACAAGGCATACTGCTGAATTCTGAATAATTTGTAAAGAATGAACACAAGTCACTGGTAACGCCAAATATGCAATGGCAGATGACCTTTAATGTGAGTAAGTACACAATGATGCATATGGGAAAGAGAAACCCAAACTATAGCTATGTGTTGCAAGGTTCCACATTAGGACTCACCGACTGGGCAAAGGATCTAGGTGTCATCGTTGGTGATATGTTGAAACCCTCTGCTCAGTGTGCAGTGGCGGCTAAGAAAGCAAATAGAATGTTAGGAATTATTAGGAAAGGAATGGAAAACAAAAATGAGAATGCCTTTGTATCGCTCCATGATGCAACTGCACCTCGAATACTATGTGCAGTTCTGGTCACCGTATTAGAAAAAAAGATATAGCAGAATTAGAAAAGGTACAGAGAAGGGCAACAAAAATGATAAAGGGGATAGGTCGACTTCTCTATGAGGAAAGGCTAAAGTGACTAGGGCTCTTCAACTTGGGGAACAGAAGGCTGAGGGGAGATATGATAGACGTCTATAAATAATGAGTAGAGTGGACTGGGTGGACTTGAATCACATGTTTACTCTTTTCAAAAATACTAGGACTAGAGGGGCATGCAATGAAGTTACTAAGTAGTAAATTTAAAACAAATCAGAGAAAATATAGTTAAACTCTAGAATGCATTGCCAGAGAATATGGTAATAGCAGTTAGCTTTGCAAGGTTTAAAATAGGTTTGGATAATTTCCTGAAAGAAAAGTCCATAAGCCATTATTAAGTTGAACTTAAGAATATCCATTGCTTATTTGTAGGATACACAAATTCAATCAGACCACGAATGCTTATTATGATATAAAATTAATAGGCTGATAGAGGCGTCTCATATCTGAATGGAAGCTTCAGAATGTATGCTCCCTGAGCGGCTATCAAGCCAATGGGAAATTATAATCATTGACCACCTCCAGCCAACCAATCAGTGCCTAAACATTGCTGATCCTCAGCGAGTATCAAAAAACCTATCACCGATTATATTTAATAACTATGATAACGATACTCAGTATGTATACATATAGATAAAGGCACTGTTGGTGTACAAAATAAACATTATCGTAAGGTGACGTATAATGCACTAAATTAACTTATCTTGATGGTTCTGGATATAAAGGCCATCCAACAGGCCGAACTCATTCAATTGTATCACCAAAAACTGAGACCTCCGGAAAAGTTAGCCCGACAGGACCCTGTTTCGCGGTCTACTGCTTCTTCAAGGGCAAACAAATCTGCAACACGGAGAATCAACATTAATATTCAGCCTCCTAATACAATAGGCATATATAACATCAACTGTAGCAACTGACCTAACTTTCACCGTCTGCGGCATCAGTTCTCGTACGCCCAAAATGGCGATGGCGTTTGAAATAAATACTAACTCCAAACTCCTCCCCACGCAAATCTGCGTAATGAACAGTTGATTCATTGGCCAATTAGAAGAAACAGTTCCATTGCAGGTAAGCATTGAGACCATTCGGTTCAATGGTGTCCAAACGATAAATCCATTGTGTCTCTCTTTGTAGCAATAATCTATTTGACATCTCCACCACGGGCATTGGAATAATATGATCAATCACCATACATTTCAATGTCTCACAGGAATGTTGTTTGTTCACACAATGTTGTACTAAAGGAGCTCCAATATTCTGCGCTGAAATCCTCGATCTATGTTCGATCATCCTAGCATGAAGTGATCTGTTGGATTTTCCAATGTAAGCTTTGCCACAAGGGCATTTGATATAATAAATTATATGAGTTGTACGGCAGGTAGTGTGATGTTTCAACTTGACAATGTGTCCGTTATGACAGAAACTTGACGTTTCACTAGTAAGAGGACATGTCTTACATCCATTTCTATGACATTTACTGTGGCTACCGGAAACCGGAGACATCAATGTTGTAGAGGTAGATATATCAGCCGGACTCAGAATTTCCTTGAGATTCCGGGCTCGAGAAAATGCCATTCTAAGGCGAAAATTTTCAAAGATGGGATGGGTCCGCATAATGTCCCAATGTTGTCTAATGATATGTGCAGCTGCCTCACCCCCTTGCATATATCTCATGATGAAAGTCATGGTCGGATCTTCCTGTGAATCAGAGGTATTATGTTGGAACAACAAATCACGATTGAGATATTTGGCTCTTGTATATGCTTTTTTTTAAAACAGATTTCGGATAACTCCGATTTAACAATTTGGAAACCAAACTTGTTAGCTTGTTGATGAAAATCTGCCTCATCAGTGCAGATTCGCTTAAAACGTACAAATTGCGAGAAAGGTAAACTTTTTCTAAGTGATTTGGGGTGACAACTGCCATATTCTAAGATCGTATTCTTGTCTGTGGGTTTAATGTGTACACTAGTTTGAAAAAATTGTTCATGCAAAATAACTTCCACATCTAGAAAACTGATTTTGTGGGCGGAAAAAGAAACAGTGAACTGTATTCGAGGATGACAGTTATTCAGCCAATATTGAAAATCATTCAACTCATTCACTGTGCCTTGCCACACCACAAAAATATCATCAATATAGCGACGCCAGATCACTATATTGGCATTAAATGGAGATGTAACCAACCATTTATTTTCAAAAGCAGCCATGTACAGATTGGCTAAAGTTGGAGCAAATGTAGCTCCCATGGCGACCCCGGAAATTTGTAAATAGAGTTTATGTTGAATTTAAAAAATTTTTGTAAAGAGCCACCTTCATAGTGACATCAAAAATTTTGTTGGAACATCATGTGGTCTTTGTCTATTTTTCCAATGCCAGGAACACAACCTCCAGCAATTCTTCTTGGGGAATCATGGTGTAGAGTGATTTAATGTCAAATGTTGCCATAAGGCATTGCGAGTGTGGCAAAACGATGTCCTGCAAAATCTGTAAAAAGTGGTTGGTATCTTTGATGTATGAAGGACATTGTGGAACCATGATTTTCAAAAATGTGTCAAGATAGATGGAAAGCGGCTCCAAAAGAGACCCTCTAGACTGTAACCAACAGTGCCTTTATCTATATGTATACATACTGAGTATCGTTATCATAGTTATTAAATATAATCGGTGATAGGTTTTTTGATACTCGCTGAGGATCAGCAATGTTTAGGCACTGATTGGTTGGCTGGAGGGTGGTCAATAATTTCCCATTGGCTTGATAGCCGCTCAGGGAGCATACAGTGGGGGAAATAAGTATTTGATCCCTTGCTGATTTTGTAAGTTTGCCCACTGACAAAGACATGAGCAGCCCATAATTGAAGGGTAGGTTATTGGTAACAGTGAGAGATAGCACATCACAAATTAAATCCGGAAAATCACATTGTGGAAAGTATATGAATTTATTTGCATTCTGCAGAGGGAAATAAGTATTTAATCCCTCTGGCAAACAAGACCTAATACTTGGTGGCAAAACCCTTGTTGGCAAGCACAGCGGTCAGACGTCTTCTGTAGTTGATGATGAGGTTGCACACATGTCAGGAGGAATTTTGGTCCACTCCTCTTTGCAGATCATCTCTAAATCATTAAGAGTTCTGGGCTGTCGCTTGGCAACTTGCATCTTCAGCTCCCTCCATAAGTTTTCAATGGGATTAAGGTCTGGTGACTGGCTAGGCCACTCCATGACCATGACCCGGAATCACCGGAGCTTTATTATTCAAAAATTGGAATTCCTTTTTCGTCAGAAAACCCAATTCCAATCCTTCCTTTGTGATATCCTGAATGATCAATTGTAACTGTGTCGTGCAGTCATGTTGTAATTCTATATATGCTGTGTGATCAGACAATTGTGGACACTGCTTCAGCTAATAGCTGGATCTATCCTTCCTTTGTGATATCCTGAATGATCAATTGTAACTGTGTCGTGCAGTCATGTTGTAATTCTATATATGCTGTGTGATCAGACAATTGTGACATTTTTCGGCATGCCTTAATAAAAGGGACCCTATTACCACTAATTGGAACTGATTAGAATTTATGCGCACAACTCGCTAAGCATATTCTGTAACAAAGTGCGCCAAACTGTAAATGCACGACACAGTTACAATTGATCATCAGGATATCACAAAGGAAGGATAGATCCAGCTATTTAGCTGAAGCAGTGTCACAATTGTCTGATCACACAGCATATATAGAATTACAACATGACTGCACGACACAGTTACAATTGATCATTCAGGATATCACAAAGGAAGGATTGGCATTGGGTTTTCTGACGAAAAAGGAATTCCAATTTTGAATAATAAAGCTCCGGTGATTCCGGGTCATGGTCATGGAGTGGCCTAGCCAGTCACCAGACCTTAATCCCATTGAAAACTTATGGAGGGAGCTGAAGATGCAAGTTGCCAAGCGACAGCCCAGAACTCTTAATGATTTAGAGATGATCTGCAAAGAGGAGTGGACCAAAATTCCTCCTGACATGTGTGCAAACCTCATCATCAACTACAGAAGACGTCTGACCGCTGTGCTTGCCAACAAGGGTTTTGCCACCAAGTATTAGGTCTTGTTTGCCAGAGGGATTAAATACTTATTTCCCTCTGCAGAATGCAAATAAATTCATATACTTTCCACAATGTGATTTTCCGGATTTAATTTGTGATGTGCTATCTCTCACTGTTACCAATAACCTACCCTTCAATTATGGGCTGCTCATGTCTTTGTCAGTGGGCAAACTTACAAAATCAGCAAGGGATCAAATACTTATTTCCCCCACTGTATGCTCCCTGAGCGGCTATCAAGCCAATGGGAAATTATAATCATTGACCACCTCCAGCCAACCAATCAGTGCCTAAACATTGCTGATCCTCAGCGAGTATCAAAAACCTATCACCGATTATATTTAATAACTATGATAACGATACTCAGTATGTATACATATAGATAAAGGCACTGTTGGTTACAGTCTAGAGGGTCTCTTTTGGAGCCGCTTTCCATCTATCTTGACACATTTTTGAAAATCATGGTTCCACAATGTCCTCATACATCAAAGATACCAACCACTTTTTACAGATTTTGCAGGACATCGTTTTGCCACACTCGCAATGCCTTATGGCAACATTTGACATTAAATCACTCTACACCATGATTCCCCAAGAAGAATTGCTGGAGGTTGTGTTCCTGGCATTGGAAAATAGACAAAGACCACATGATGTTCCAACAAAATTTTTGATGTCACTATTGAAGGTGGCTCTTTACAAAAATTTTTTTAAATTCAACAATAAACTCTATTTACAAATTTCCGGGGTCGCCATGGGAGCTACATTTGCTCCAACTTTAGCCAATCTGTACATGGCTGCTTTTGAAAATAAATGGTTGGTTACATCTCCATTTAATGCCAATATAGTGATCTGGCGTCGCTATATTGATGATATTTTTGTGGTGTGGCAAGGCACAGTGAATGAGTTGAATGATTTTCAATATTGGCTGAATAACTGTCATCCTCGAATACAGTTCACTGTTTCTTTTTCCGCCCACAAAATCAGTTTTCTAGATGTGGAAGTTATTTTGCATGAACAATTTTTTCAAACTAGTGTCCACATTAAACCCACAGACAAGAATACGATCTTAGAATATGGCAGTTGTCAACCCCAAATCACTTAGAAAAAGTTTACCTTTCTCGCAATTTGTACGTTTTAAGCGAATCTGCACTGATGAGGCAGATTTTCATCAACAAGCTAACAAGTTTGGTTCCAAATTGTTAAATCGGAGTTATCCGAAATCTGTTTTAAAAAAAGCATATACAAGAGCCAAATATCTCAATCGTGATTTGTTGTTCCAACATAATACCTCTGATTCACAGGAAGATCCGACCATGACTTTCATCAGGAGATATATGCAAGGGGGTGAGGCAGCTGCACATATCATTAGACAACATTGGGACATTATGCGGACCCATCCCATCTTTGAAAATTTTCGCCTTAGAATGGCATTTTCTCGAGCCCGGAATCTCAAGGAAATTCTGAGTCCGGCTGATATATCTACCTCTACAACATTGATGTCTCCGGTTTCCGGTAGCCACAGTAAATGTCATAGAAATGGATGTAAGACATGTCCTCTTACTATTGAAACGTCAAGTTTCTGTCATAACGGACACATTGTCAAGTTGAAACATCACACTACCTGCCGTACAACTCATATAATTTATTATATCAAATGCCCTTGTGGCAAAGCTTACATTGGAAAATCCAACAGATCACTTCATGCTAGGATGATCGAACATAGATCGAGGATTTCAGCGCAGAATATTGGAGCTCCTTTAGTACAACATTGTGTGAACAAACAACATTCCTGTGAGACATTGAAATGTATGGTGATTGATCATATTATTCCCAATGCCCGTGGTGGAGATGTCAATAGATTATTGCTACAAAGAGAGACACAATGGATTTATCGTTTGGACACCATTGAACCGAATGGTCTCAATGCTTACCTGCAATGGAACTGTTTCTTCTAATTGGCCAATGAATCAGCTGTTCATTACGCAGATTTGCGTGGGGAGGAGTTTTGGAGTTAGTATTTATTTCAAACGCCATCGCCATTTTGGGCGTACGAGAACTGATGCCGCAGACGGTGAAAGTTAGGTCAGTTGCTACAGTTGATGTTATATATGCCTATTGTATTAGGATGCTGATATTAATGTTGATTCTCCGTGTTGCAGATTTGTTTGCCCTTGAAGAAGCAGTAGACCGCGAAACAGGGTCCTGTCGGGCTAACTTTCCGGAGGTCTCAGTTTGGTGATACAATTGAATGAGTTCTGGCCCTGTTGGATGGCCTTTATAATCCAGAACCATCAAGATAAGTTAATTTAGTGCATTATACGTCAACCTTACGATAATGTTTATTTTGTAACCAACAGTGCCTTTATCTATATGTATACATACTGAGTATCGTTATCATAGTTATTAAATATAATCGGTGATAGGTTTTTTGATACTCGCTGAGGATCAGCAATGTTTAGGCACTGATTGGTTGGCTGGAGGTGGTCAATGATTATAATTTCCCATTGGCTTGATAGCCGCTCAGGGAGCATACATTCTGAAGCTTCCATTCAGATATGAGACGCCTCTATCAGCCTATTAATTTTATATCATAATAAGCATTCGTGGTCTGATTGAATTTGTGTATTTTTACAATATTGATTACAGACACGGTTAAGCCATTTGTTTTTGCTTTTTGATTATTTGTAGGATAAGCAGCATAAAATTTGTTTTACTTTTCTGGGATCTTGCCAGGTACTTGTGACCTGGATTGGCCACTGCTGGAATCAGGATACTAGGCTTGATGGACCTTCGGTTTGTCCCAGTTTGGCAATGCTTATGTACTTTCCATTAAACTCATCTGCATCACATATTATATTTTAGAGTAACTGGATTAATGACAAACCTTTATTGGGGCAAAGATGATTATAGTATCACAGCCATATTGCTTGAGTAGAAATGACAGAACTGAATTGAAAAAAGCAGTGCAAACTCCTAGAGATTAAGGTGATGACTCTTCTACAGCTACATTGTGCCTTAGATGATAAAACTCAATGATGTGGACACACATAAGTGGGGTAATGATTGCAGCAGAAATGAATGGTGGTTTGAAAAGCTCAGCTATTTAGTATTGCTAAATCATTATCCTTCACAGTAGTACATGACTAAAAATGAGAAGTATCTACTGGGAAGACAAATGAGTTATTTTAATTTTATTGAAACAACAGTCCACATAATAGAGGGCTCCATTGCCAGGCCAGTGCCAGCAACCCAATTGTCTAAAGCTGAAGGACATTTAGCAAAGAAAAAAGCTAATTACTATGTAATTTCTCTTGCAAGGGGGCTGTTGCTTTTGCAAATATATTTGATGAAGGGGGAAGGTGTTTTACATGTGCACATTCACTCCCTCTCAATGATAATGACATGCATACTTTTTCAATGAGATAGAAGCGCAGTGACTGTACTTCCACCCCCACAAAGGCTGAGCAATGTTCAGAGGCTCATTTTGTACACCTAGGAGGCCATTTCTTTTTTAATAAAGGACTTTTCACACACACATGTCAGTATATGTGGGAAGTCAAGACTGGTATTACTTTTATGTCAGTGATGAACTACAATGGCTAAATATCCCAGTTAATTTTATATGACACCACTATAGGCATGTTCAGAGGTACAGCACTGTCAGAGTCAGCATGTACATATCTATATAAATAAAATCCCCCTCAGACATTCTGAATCCCCCTCAGACGTTCTGAAGCTCACCTCTCTCCAACTGTGGCTCCTGACCTAGGCTATTCGGACTCCCGCACTCAGCCACGCCCATCTGCGCCCTAGGCCACGCCCCATCTGGACATAAAAAGCACTCTCAACGTTCCATTGACCACTGACGTCAATGAAGCCAGTTCGTTTGTTCGAAGCTCTGTAGCAGCAGATGTGGGCCCCGCCCTCGCGTCAAACGTAATGACGTTGAGGGCGGAGCACATTCAAGGAGCCAATCAGTAGCCGAAAGCAGGAGAGAGGCCAGGTTCACACTCTCGCACAGGACGAAGAGGGAGGGGCGGCAACACGGCGAGCAAATGGCTGCGGCGAGTGTCCAATGTGGAGGAGGCGGGTGAGGGCTCGGGGTCGAGGACCACTGGCGACTCGGAAGCGGCCGGGCGGGCGGCCGGGGGGGGGGGGGAGGAAACACCACTGGCTAAGCCGTCATCCCATTCACTGAAAACAAAAGAAGCAAACCTATGACATGCTTCAGGACGTTTAATACACAGGAGTGGAAGTGACCCAAGCAAGTGTACGGTAAGCAAGGAAGCCCATTGGTTAATCTCTGTTTCAACTCCCCCACGCAGCCGTCATTGCTATACACTCACAAACAAGCAAACCTAGGAACTGCTGCTTCACATTGTCGTTTTTAATTTGAGGACAAAAGGAGAGGGGACACAGACAGACCCTGCAACTGGGAGGGGGGACCCTGCAACTGGGAGAAAGGGACGGGGGAACCCCCCTGGAACTGGGAGGGAGGGGGGAATCCCCCCTGCAACTGCAACTGGGAGACAGACCGGGGGAGACCCTGGCACATACTCTCATTCTCACACACACACTCGCACCCAGTCTCACTCTCCCTCTGTCACACACACACACACACGCGCACATTCACTCTCTCTCACACACTCACTCTCTCAAACATACACACTCCGAGGAAAACTTTGGTAGCGCCCGTTTCATTTCTGTACGAAACGGGCCTTTTTTACTAGTGTAGTTTATAAATAGCACATATGGGGTAGATTCTATGTATGGCGCTAACAAATTGGCGCTGAAATCTGTGCTGACTAAGCATATTCTTTAATCAGGCACCGAGTATAGAATATGCTTAGTTGATATCTCAGTGCTGAAAACTACAAACATCCATTTACATCAACGAAAATATGGCGTAAATCCCTGCGCATAGATTTAGGTGCACTGGGCCATATTCTATAACTATGCGCGTAAATTTTGGAACACCCACGAAACGCCCATTTCCCCCACCCATAACCACACCCCGTTTTGCCTGCATGCGTTAGAAGTTTGGCGCACTTTGTTACAGAATATGCTTAGCGAGTTGTGCGCATAAATTCTAATCAGTTCCAATTAGTGGTAATAGGGTCCCTTTTATTAAGGCATGCCGAAAAATGGCCTGTGCCAGTGTAGGCACATGTTATGAACGTGCGCAGTTCCATTTTTTAGCGCGCCTGCAAAAAAGGCCTTTTTTTTGTGGACAAAAATGGATGTGTGGCAAAATTTAAACCAGCACATGTCCATTTTCAGCATGAGACCTTACCACCACCCATTGACTTAGCAGTAAGGTCTCATGCGTTAACCGGGCGGTAATCATCAATATGCGTACACTGAAGATTACAGACGGGTAAGCACCACACGGTAGAAAATTTCTACCGCATGTTTTGGACACGCATCAACATTGGAATTACTGCCCGGAGCACGTGTTAGCTGGGCAGTAGTTGCAATTTGATACAGGTTGTACACGTGTAGGCGCCTACACGCCTTAGTAAATTGCTTGTTAAGTGCTGTTATCAGTGCTCATTAGCTTGTTAAGCTTGTTAAGTTGTGCGCATTGTTATAGAATCCATTACGATATAGTGCGGATCTATAGGCGCACTATATAGAATCTGGAGGATAGTCCACGACTTAACAAATTTAACTGCCAGTCTCAGCGGTGCAACTTGTGGATATCTAAACATCACCCAAAAGATTTATAGCACCCACCTCCTCATCGATCAGGCAGTATATCTCTTTTAAATTTTTTAATCAATATTGAATGTAGATTTCACAAAACTTGGACATATTCGAAAACTAACTCAAACAATTTCAAATGGTACTCATCTTATAGCTGTTTATAATGCTGTCGGATGGGGGCTAATATCTGACATGAATCATGTTTCGCTCCAGCTGTGAAATCTACATTCAATTTTGATAAAAAGGTTTAAAAGGGATATACTGCCTGATCGATGAGGATGTGGGTGCTAAAAATATGGTGGGTGAAGTTTAGATATCCACAAGTTGCACAGCTGAGATTGCCAGTTAAATTTGTTGTCACTATAGTGGACTATAATAGAGGCATATTTTCAAAGCACTTAGACTTACAAAGTTCCATAGTAACCTTTGGAAATTTGTAACTCCAAGTGCTTTGAAAATGAGCCTATATGTGCTATTGTGATATCTAGATTGACTATATAAACTTGAAATAGTTTATAAAATATGCGTGTATGCATGTATTATATGCATATATATTTACACTTGCTCCTGTATACAGGTTAATTTTACATACGAGTTTTGCAGGATATGTGCTGGTATTTTATACAGCTATATAGATGCCTTTGTGTCTTTATGAAATAGGACCAAAATAAGGCCGACTCAGCCTATGGACCAGGTGAGGCGCTAGCTCAGGGCATCACTGAAATCCTGGTCTAGAATCTCTCCCTCCCTCTCTCCCTCCCTCCCTCTTCCCTTTCCTTCCCTCCCTCCCTCCCTCCCTCTTCCCTCCCCTCCCCTCCATCCCTCTGCCTGCCTGCAGTTCAGTATCCACAAGATAGGGGGAAGTGAAGAGAAGAGAGATACCAAACTGAGATTTTGATGCCCTTTATCACATGGGTGGGGAGGGGGGACATCAGAGGAGAAAATGGTGGATTGCTGGCAAGGAGGGTGAGAAAGAATGGAAGGAGAGATACTGGATCACAGAAAGAAGGCACACTCTTTTCCTGATAGTGTATGCATGCATGCAAAAGTTTGCATATTGTGAGGAACCCCTGAGGGTCAGGGAAGAAGGGATCGGAAGAGGAGCAACATGGGTAGGTTTCATATCGGGGATTTCAACTACAAGTCCCAGGATCCTAGGGGCTGGGAAGCCACCCCCCCCCCCCCCCCCATGGAGGCATAAGTTTCCCAAGAGCCAGAGAATGGAGGAAGACTACAGTTCCCAAGAATCCCTGCAAAGCCCTGGGGGCAAGCAAAAGGAGCAGCAAGGGAACTACAAGTCCCAGGATCCCGAGGGAGAGGAGAGGGATTGGCTGAGGTGGAATAATCAGGAGGGAGAGGACCAGCTGGGGACCATAAAGGGAGAGGAGCCCATGGAATGGGAGGGGGAGAAAGAGGTCGGAGAGGAGATCCAAGCCCAAGATGACTGGGGAAGTGAGCCCATGGAGATTGCTGCTCTCACTCAGGTACAAGGGAAGACGTTGAAAGGCTTCATAACAAACCTTCTTCAAGGCTGGGGAAAGCTTGGAGGAAAAGTTAAGCAGCTGTTCCACTCAAGGGGGAGAGAGGTGCCATGCTGTAAAGCAGTGAATGATTTCAGCTGTGGCCAGAAGTCAGACCTGGCTGGAGAAACAGGTAGTGACTTGAACTGTGTCCAGGAGCCTGGCCATGCTGGGGAAGCAGTGAGTGATTTGAACTGTGTCCAGAAGTCATGCCATGCTGGGGAGGCAGTGAGTGATTTAAACTGTGTCCAGGAACCTGGCCATACTGGGGAAGCAGTGAGTGATTTAAACTGTGTCCAGAAGTCATGCCATGCTGGGGAGGCAGTGAGTGATTAAACTGTGTCCAGAAGTCATGCCATGCTGGGGAAGCAGTGAGTGATTTAAACTGTGCCCAGAAGTCATGCCATGCTAGGACAGAAACCGGGGAGGGGGCCCAAAAGCTGGCCTTCAACCTATGCCTTTTTTAGCTTGAGGCAGGTTTAGGGCTCCCTATGGTATGGTGGCCCAGGGCAATTACCCTCTTTGCCACCCCCTAATGCTGGCCCTGAGTTATAGAATCACATTTATTTCTGTTTCCTCACATGAAATGCCTAGAAAATAACCATTTTTATGTGTTCCTTGAAAAAAGCTTTATTTGTACTTTTTTCTTGTTCA
The DNA here is from genome assembly GCF_901765095.1 of Microcaecilia unicolor. Classification (NCBI taxonomy): domain Eukaryota; kingdom Metazoa; phylum Chordata; class Amphibia; order Gymnophiona; family Siphonopidae; genus Microcaecilia; species Microcaecilia unicolor. The sequence continues at coordinate 696,994,190 of NC_044031.1, forward strand.
GTAAGGGGTCCTTTTATTGCAGCGGGTAAATGGCTGTCTCTTTGTTTTGAAAAGAAATCACCTTGTGGTAAATGAACCATTTAACGCACGGCTGTTTCAGAAGGGAGCACTTACTGCCTCTCATTGAGGTGGCAGTAAGGGCTTCTGCGCTAATCTGGCGGTAACCGGTCAGGTTGTGACACTGCCCAATTACTGCCAAGTAAACACCAGTGCTACACAGAAAATATTTTTGTAGTGCTGGAAATGGTGCATGCTGGGAGTAAGAACTACCACCTGGCTGCTACATTAGCCTGGTGGTGATTCCTCTTTGGCACACGGTAGGCCCACACTAGGCTTACCGCCACTTAGTAAAAGAGCCCCTAAGGTTGCTAAGGCAGGTTTTAGGTGCTATACTGAGAGTAGGCTAAGGAATTCACATTGATCATTCAGGGGCCCTTTTACTAAAGTTTAGCGTTTGTTAATGGAATTAGCGCATTCTAAATTCTAAGAAGCCCATAGGTATAAAACCCTAAATTCTATAGATAGTTGTTTAAATTGAATTGAGTAAGTTGTTTAGAGATCACAACTAATTCTGATTTTATTTCAGAAGTAGTGCTGAGATTCTGCTGCATTAAGATATGTAGAGCCTTTATATAATCCGCAAGAGATTCAGCATTGTCTTGTGACAATGGTAACGGTGACTGAAGGGCCTTGTCAGTCATAGAGAGGTCCATTTTATTACGTTTAGAGGCTGAATGAAAAGAGTGCAAACCTTCGTTCTGGTTGGATTTAGAAGACATCTTATTAATATAAGAACCCTACACAGTAAAGTAAGATATTTAGCTGCTATATCGTGGTGTTAGAGAAAAAGCTAGTGGGAGAGTAAACTCTAACTGTCCATACTGGATGATGTCACGGCGTCCCCCCCCCCCCCCCCGGTATAATATATTCTTAAGCTTTGTCCTAACTAGTATCAGCAAAGGAGATCTACCCAATCTGTTATTCAGTTACTGTCCCCTGTTGCTGCTGTTTCTCTGGCAACATTTTATTCAGATAAAAGTACAAATATAAACTTAAATGGTTATGATGCCCCACCTTTTTTAAATTTCCTGTCATATGCCAACAGGGCTGTCGTGATGTGATCTTGTGATTTATCACTTAGTCTGGGGCTCCACTGACCGTGACACATTTTGACAAACGCTCTGAATTTTGCATGGCTGCACACCTTCACTGAAACAGGACCTCAAAGCTAAACTAAGTAATTTTTTTCTCTGGTGCTCTAAATCTTCTAATATTTGACAGTGCTGTCACCTGCTGATTTTTGGACACTTTCTGGGCTTGGTGCCTGACATCCCATTGATTAAAACAAAAACAGTTTCTGCTATCTCTGCCAAACTCTTACATAGATAATGCTGATATCTGTGGAAGGGCAATAAGAATAAAATAAAAGCCTGACCTAATTTTCTTTTTGAGGTTGGCACATCTGTTGATACAGAGTCATAAATCTGACCATACTCCTGTAATTTGCATTTTTCACTGCTTCACAGTCATGTCTCATCTCTCTCCTCCCTGTAGCTGCCCTGAATAATGTTTTTTTTTTTAGCATCCCTCCTCTGTTTAAATATGGGGATTAAGGAACAAGCTGTTATTTTTCTTCCTTTGGTACCTATACAAATCAAAGCATAAGTACATTATTACATAACTATTGCCATACTGGGAAAGACCAAAGGTCCATTGAGCCCAGTATCCTGTTTCCAACAGTGGCCAATCCAGGTCACAAATACCTTGCAAGATCCCCAAAATGTACAAAACATTTAAGTAGTGGATTTTCCCCAAGTCCATTTAATAACGGTCTATGGACTTTTTTTTTAGGAAGCCGTCCAAACCCTTTTTAAACTCCGCTAAGCTAACCGTCTTTACCACATTCTCTGGAAAACGAATTCTAGAGTTTAATTGCACGTTGAGTGAAGAAACATTTTCTCTGATTCATTTTAAATTTACTACATTGTAGCTTCATCGCATGCCCCCTAGTCCTAGTATTTTTGGAAAGCGTGAACAGATGCTTCACATCTACCCGTTCAACTCCACTCATTATTTTATAGACCTGTATCATAACTCCCCTCAGCTGCCTTTTCTCCAAGCTGAAGAGCCCTAGTCGCTTTAGCCTTTCCTCATAGGGAAGTCGTCCCATCCCCTTTATCATTTTCGTTGCCCTTCTCTGCACCTTTTCTAATTCCACTATATCTTTTTTGAGATGCGGCGACCAGAATTGAACACAATATTTGAGGTGCGGTCACACCATGGAGCGATACAAAGGCATTATAACATCCTCATTTTTGTTTTCCATTCCTTTCCTAATAATAAGCATTAAATGAAAATTCTGGTACTTTAAGAAAGTTGACATCTTCACTGCATGTTTGGAAAAGTTTGGCTGCTCCCCACAAATGCTGGAAAATCAATTATTTTTCTATTCTAAAAAGAAAGACTTAATCCAATGGTTCTATGACAGTAGGTGTGGTGTTGGAATAACTAAGGGGTCCTTTTACTAAGGTGTACTGAAAAATGGCCTGTGGTAGTGTATGCATGGGTTTTGGGTGTGCGCAGAATCATTTTTCAGCACACCTGTAAAAAAGCCCTTTTTAAAATTTTTGTTGAAAATGGACATGCGGCAAAATGAAAAGTCTCACGCAGTAACTGGGCGGTAATGATCTACGTGCACCAAATGCCACTTGGCGGACATCGGATACGCACAGAAGAAAATAAAAATTATTTTTTAGCCATGCATATCGGACATGTGCCACAAATGAAATTACCACAGGAGCTATGTGGTAGCTCCATTTTGGCGTGCGTTGGGGTGCATAGACGCTTACACGGCTTAGTAAAAGGGGCCCTAAATGACCACGTTGCCATTTTAGGCCAAGAGTGATTATATAACTACTACTTGCTTAAATCTCACGGCATCACAACAGTTGAGACTAAGATGACTTCATGCACAACATCTTTGTATCCACGTCAGGCTATGCAGCCTCTCTTGCAGTCAATTAGATTATGAAATAAATCTTCACTGTAGGAGTAAGAGTACCTGCCAAAATGTGATTTTTTAAAAGTCTCTAAACAACACACAGAAACCTAAATGTAGTGGTGGCAAAATAAAGTAACCTAATACTGAGTATACGGCAAACACTTCCTAATTTGTTTTGCAACTTTATTTTTATTTTAAGTAGAGGAGTGTGGTAGCCATGTTAGTCCACTCTTAAGGTTATCAATAGAAATCAAACAAAATAAAACATGGAAAAGAAAATAAGATGATACCTTTTTATTGGACATAACTTAATACATTTCTTGATTAGCTTTCGAAGGTTGCCCTTCTTCCTCAGATCGGAAATAAGCAAATGTGCTACTTATATACACTGTCAGCTAGCACATTTGCTTATTTCCGATCTGAGGAAGAAGGGCAACCTTCGAAAGCTAATCAAGAAATGTATTAAGTTATGTCCAATAAAAAAGGTATCATCTTATTTTCTTTTCCATGTTTTATTTTGTTTGATTTCTATTTTTATTTTAAGAAACCGTAACGTTCGATTTAGCACATCAAAACCCCATGTGAGCTCAATCAACAATCAGGATCCAAACAGAACAAACTAAATAGCTGCATTCTCCATTGTGTTAATTGCTTTAAGCAGTTTATTAACCGGAACTGCTTTCACTGGTTCTAGAACCTACCCTGTTGAGAACAGGCAGTAAATAGCTGCTAAACCAGAGCTCCCCACACATATGCTGCTGACCCCACAGCTAGGACCTTAGAGATCCAGTATACCTAGATTTATCTCATGCAGCATAGGCATTGTGAGTATGTTAAAAACCCACTTGCACTAAGATCTGCTTTGGGAAACATACACATGGGGGTGATACCGTAAAGGTGAAACATGAAAAAAGAAGATGAAAAAGAACCCCCAAACATACCGACCAAGGAAAAAACAACAACAACAAAAAAACAAATTGGGGGATGACCAATGAGATTCCAACACAAGGGTATGTAGCTTGATAAATACAAAACATAAAGTACTTTCTTGTAGGTATGACTGAAATAGACTCTGAGCAAGAGGCACCTGCCTCAGTAGTCAAACAGAATCCAGTCTAGTTGATAATAATACTAAGATGTCACTCAATAGGTCCAAGTAAAGAAAAGGTCCATAAAAGGAGATGTCAAGGGCAAAACTCAAGTCAGCACAGCATTCACATCGGTGAACAACAATAAGATAAGTGATTTTTGGCTTTGTCATTATTAAAGTTCATTTCAGTCATATCTACAAGAGAGTACTTTTTGCTTTTTATTGGAATCTTATTAGCTATCTCCAATACATTTTTGCTTTTTTCATTGTAAACATGAAAAACACTGTACACACATGGCATCTCCCTCCCGCTGCCGCCCGGGGTAGCCACAGTTTAACAATAAAAATTAAGTTCTTGTTAACCAAAGCTCTAACTGAAAACATATAGCACAAACATGCTACTAGTATTGGATGTCTATGTATAGTACAGAAAGCACAGTTGTTTAATATACACAATGGAAAGGGGAGGGGAGGAAGGAGAGAGGTTCTGTTGCAAAACTACAGGATTTCTTGGCAGTTTGTAAATAGATATTCAATAAGATGTGAGTAAGGTGAAAAAGTATGTTGTAAAGCCCATTGATCACTACTTCCCTGTCACTAGTAACAGGATGACAGTTTCCTTGTGTAGTTAAACTGTAATCTGAAGGGAATGGCAGTCTAGGGGAAAAGATGGAATTCCAGCCCATTATTTTTGTTCTCTTAATCTACTTACACTTGTATGTGCAATTGGCCACTTGGGGATGATTTTCTGTTAAATAAATAAATAAATAAATAAATAAATAAATAAATAAATAAATAAATAAATAAATAACCAAAGCATTGTTCAAGTATTAGATCATGAAACTAAGGGCTCCTTTTACAAAACTGCACTACCAATTAGGGCATGTTGATTGCAAATAAGCCAATGGGAATAAAATTAGGGGGGGGGGGGTGTCTTTTACTAAAGCTTAGCTCGAGCTATCTGAGGCTAAAACGAGCCCCGCTGCAGATAACTCGAGCTAAGCTTTAGTAAAAGACCACCTAGGTTTCTTTGCATTCAGCACGCCGCTAATCGGTAGCGCAGTTTTGTAAAACTAAATAAGACATACAGGCTGGTGACATATTTATAGACCAACAGATTTATTGAGGTATAAGCTATTAAGGATGACCCACTTCATCAGATGCTACTAAAGACTAATGTGGTTATTCCTCTGAAAATAACTTTTTGCTTTATCCTAAAATAGTTTTTGTAGAATTTAGAGCAACATCGACTCATACTTAATCCAGACAAGAAAGCGACTTGCTGGATCTGTGGTGCGGTCCCACCACCAGCATTAACTCCAATTCTTTTTGATAGATCTGTACTGCTGGTTACATCCTTTCGATAATTAGGTGTCATCCTTGACTCCACTCTTTCTTTTTCACCACAAATCTCCAGTGTACTTAAACCTGGGTTTTATTTTCTTTGCCAGCTGAAAGCTGTTTGTAACTTTCTAGAGACTGATTCTATCCATACACTATTCCAATGTGTATATCAATTCCAGGTACGACTATTGTAATACCATCTATTCAGGCGTCTACAAACATTACAGAATACTGCCACTAGAATACTTTGTAGAGCAAAGAGTTAAGGCCATATGTCCCCACTGTTAAAGCAACTGCACTGGTTACCAATAGAACATAGAATCAAATTCAAAATTCTGATTTTAGATCATAAAGTTTTATACACTGGTGTGCCAGCATATATATCTACATTTATAATTCCATACTCTCCTGCACATACCCTTCAATTGCTAGCTTACAATAGACTTGTCTTCCTCCCCCATTCAAAAGCCTTTTGGCTTCCACTAGAAATTCAGCATTTTTTTATTTGGCCCCTGCTCTTTGGAATTCCCTCCCATGGCATCTCTGTTTAGAACCCTTTTACACTCTTACAGTGGGGGAAATAAGTATTTGATCCCTTGCTGATTTTGTAAGTTTGCCCACTGACAAAGACATGAGCAGCCCATAATTGAAGGGTAGGTTATTGGTAACAGTGAGAGATAGCACATCACAAATTAAATCCGGAAAATCACATTGTGGAAAGTATATGAATTTATTTGCATTCTGCAGAGGGAAATAAGTATTTAATCCCTCTGGCAAACAAGACCTAATACTTGGTGGCAAAACCCTTGTTGGCAAGCACAGCGGTCAGACGTCTTCTGTAGTTGATGATGAGGTTTGCACACATGTCAGGAGGAATTTTGGTCCACTCCTCTTTGCAGATCATCTCTAAATCATTAAGAGTTCTGGGCTGTCGCTTGGCAACTCGCAGCTTCAGCTCCCTCCATAAGTTTTCAATGGGATTAAGGTCTGGTGACTGGCTAGGCCACTCCATGACCCTAATGTGCTTCTTCCTGAGCCACTCCTTTGTTGCCTTGGCTGTATGTTTTGGGTCATTGTCGTGCTGGAAGACCCAGCCACGACCCATTTTTAAGGCCCTGGCGGAGGGAAGGAGGTTGTCACTCAGAATTGTACGGTACATGGCCCCATCCATTCTCCCAATGATGCGGTGAAGTAGTCCTGTGCCCTTAGCAGAGAAACACCCCCAAAACATAACATTTCCACCTCCATGCTTGACAGTGGGGACGGTGTTCTTTGGGTCATAGGCAGCATTTCTCTTCCTCCAAACACGGCGAGTTGAGTTCATGCCAAAGAGCTCAATTTTTGTCTCATCTGACCACAGCACCTTCTCCCAATCACTCTCGGCATCATCCAGGTGTTCACTGGCAAACTTCAGACGGGCCGTCACATGTGCCTTCCGGAGCAGGGGGACCTTGCGGGCACTGCAGGATTGCAATCCGTTATGTCGTAATGTGTTACCAATGGTTTTCGTGGTGACAGTGGTCCCAGCTGCCTTGAGATCATTGACAAGTTCCCCCCTTGTAGTTGTAGGCTGATTTCTAACCTTCCTCATGATCAAGGATACCCCACGAGGTGAGATTTTGCGTGGAGCCCCAGATCTTTGTCGATTGACAGTCATTTTGTACTTCTTCCATTTTCTTACTATGGCACCAACAGTTGTCTCCTTCTCGCCCAGCGTCTTACTGATGGTTTTGTAGCCCATTCCAGCCTTGTGCAGGTGTATGATCTTGTCCCTGACATCCTTAGACAGCTCCTTGCTCTTGGCCATTTTGTAGAGGTTAGAGTCTGACTGATTCACTGAGTCTGTGGACAGGTGTCTTTCATACAGGTGACCATTGCCGACAGCTGTCTGTCATGCAGGTAACGAGTTGATTTGGAGCATCTACCTGGTCTGTAGGGGCCAGATCTCTTACTGGTTGGTGGGGGATCAAATACTTATTTCCCTCTGCAGAATGCAAATAAATTCATATACTTTCCACAATGTGATTTTACGGATTTAATTTGTGATGTGCTATCTCTCACTGTTACCAATAACCTACCCTTCAATTATGGGCTGCTCATGTCTTTGTCAGTGGGCAAACTTACAAAATCAGCAAGGGATCAAATACTTATTTCCCCCACTGTATATAGGGGCTTATTTTCAAAGCACTTAGCCTCCCAAAGTTCCATAGAAACGTATGGAACTTTGGGAGGCTAAGTGCTTTGAAAATATGCCATGTATTAAAGACATATTTGTTCAAAATAGCTTTTACAATAAACTCTTTCAGTTTTTTTTCCTTTGAAGGGGAGAAGTGTACTGTAGTACTCAGTAGTGAATCTTTGTCTGAGTTTGAACTGATTCTCTGTTTTTTCTTGAATGATTGATTTTCTTTCCTATTTTAGTATGGAAATCTGCTTTTATTTTCTTTTATATTTTTATTGTACACCACTTTGGTTTGTTTTTCAAAAAAAAAAAAGTGGTATATTAAATTCAATAAACGATATAGAGCCAGTTTCTTACTTCCAGACCCTAATATCACTAAAGTATCATTAAAGTATTACCAGTAATATGTTTAAGCTGCGTCAATATTTTAAAGTTTAAATTTAACTAAATTTTGTAGAATAAGTGAGATTAGGAGCATGTTTACTAAAATGATAGAATTGAAAAATGAACTTGTGGAACTATTGTTAGTAATACGCAACTTAAAATCAAGCGTGGTACCAGAAGATTGGAGGGTGGCCAATGTAACGCAGATTTTTAAAAAAGGTTCCAGAAGAGATTTGGGAAATTATAGGGAGGCACGCAATGAAGATACAAAGAGGGGAATAATCAAATGGCGCCGGCGAAATACATGGCCAGCGATGTATTTTGGTGGCACCGCAAACAGCTGGCCAGACCCGTATTTTCAAAAAAGATGGCAGGCCATCTTTTGTTTCGATAATACGGTTCTGGCCAGCCAAATGCATTGGATTTGGCCAGGGTTTGAGATGGCTGGCTTTGTTTTTTAGCGATAATGGAAAGTTATGTCGGCCATCTCAAACCCCGGCCAAATCCAAGGCATTTGGCCGTGGGAGGAGCCAGCATTTTTAGTGCGCTGGCCCCCCTGGCATTCCAGGACACCAACCGGGCTCCCTAGGGGTCACTGCGGTGGACTTCAGAAAAGCTCCCACGTGCATAGCTCCCTTACTTGGGGAGCTGAGCCCCCCGACCCCCCCCCCCCCCAAAACCCACTACCCACAAATGTACTGCACCCACTAAAACTGCTCCAGGGACCTGCATACAGCCTCTAGGACTTATTGCTGCTGTATAACTTTAGCACACCAGTTCACACCTGAAGACTAATCTCTCTGAAAAAGTCCTTTCTTGAAATAACCACGTTTACTCACAGTTAACTGCAGATCAGAGGTTGTGTCCCACTGGCAAAGAGTCCCCTGGTACTAAGATTAGCAGTAGGTCAGAGCTGGCACAATGGTGTACAATGCCCTCTTTCAGCACCATTCAAGGTAAGAACTACGTTCTCTGACATGGGCAACACAGGAAAGTGATCTAAAACTGTCTTACAAAAATGGCCACTACCTCATGGACTACAACAGGAAACAAAACAGGGCACACTCTGACCCAGTAAACAGGGGGAAAAGCAGAGCCTACCAACTACCAATACCTATACCCACCACAATGCATTGCTGATGTGACTCTGCAGTGCAAATAACAGAAAAAGTGCCACACTCACCCCAGAGCCACATCACAAGCAGGCAAAGGCTGTCAGAGGACAGAACACATTCTGCTGTGATGGAGGTGGGTACGGCATTTGAGGCTGGCATAGAGGCTGGCATAGAACCTGTTTTTTATGCTGGGAGGGGGTTGGTGACCACTGGGGGAGTACAGGGAGGTCATCCCCGATTCCTTCCGGTGGTCATGTGGTCAGTTCGGCCACCTTTTTGAAGCTTGGACCTGAAAAAAAAGGGACCAAGTAAAAGCGGCCAAATGCTCTTCATCACTGGGGTTTTTTTCTTCCATTATGGGCTAAAGCCGGCCATTTCGTAACCCCGCCCATGTCCCGCCTTTGTGTCGCTGCCAACACGCCCCCTTGAACTTTTGCCGGCTCTGCGATGGGAAAGCGTCAATGGTATCAAAATAGCGGCTTTTGATTATACCGATTTGGCCGCTTTTGCGAGATCGCCGGCTATCTCCCGATTTGTGTCGGAAGATGGCTGGCGATCACTTTCGAAAATGAGCTGGAAAGAGTAAATTTAAAATGAATCGGAGAAAAGTTTTCTTCACTCAATGTGTAATTAAACTCTGGAATTCACTGCCAAAGAATGTAGTAAAAGCAGTTAGCTTAGCAGGGTTTAAAAAAGGTTTGGATGGCTTCCTACAGGAAAAGTTCATAGACCGTTATTAAAATGGACTTGTGGAAAATCCACTGCTTATAAGCAGCATAAAATATATTGTACTGTTTTGGGATTTTGGCAGGTACTTGTGACCTGGATTGGCCATTGTTGGAATCAGGATTCTGGTCTTGATGGACCTTCGGTCTTGTCCCAGTATGGCAATACTTATATACTTATGATAAGCACAGGGGATGTGCCCAGCATCTACCCTGTATTTAGTACATAGTGCAGACACTTATTACATCGGCCCATGTTCCCTTACTCAGCATATAGTGCTGGTCCAGGGCCATGAAAAGACTGAGCTGGGCCTAGGGCAGGGCCAACATTGCCACCTCCCCCCCCCCGATTGCCGCAACTCCAAATACCTTGGCTGGCGGGGATCCCAAGGCCCCGCCAGCAGAAGTCTTCCTCCAACGCTGTTCTTCACTCCACCACATTGCCTGCCCTTTCCCTGCGGCTGCTTTTTCTCTCATATCTCGCATGGTCAGTTTCAAAACTGAGCATGAGCAACCTGAGAGGAAAAGCAGCCACTTGGCAGGCAATGCAGCAGAGTGAAGAACAGCGCTGGAGGAAGATGCCTTCTGCTGGTGGGGCCTGGGGACCCTCCCCAGACAAACCATAGGACCTGGACCAAATCCCTGTGTCCGCTTCTCCCTAGCCTCCAAGGGGGGCTTGATGCTGGGGTTTTCTCTCTTCTGCTCCTGTCAGGACGCAATCACCCGGGTCCCATCAGGAGCAGGAGAGAGAGAGAGACCCCAGCTCTGGGCCCCTTTGGAGGCTGGGCCTAGGGGAATTTTGCCCCCCCCCCCCCCGTTCCCCCCTCTTGGCTCTGCGCTGGTACACCCACACTACCAGTCGAAGCATGGAACACAGGTGTCAGTGCAACTCAACAGAAAAACAAATAAAACACTAGTGTGAAGATTTGTGCCCCCATCTGATCCCCCAGGCCATTCCCTCATCCAATCAGCACTCTTCTGGACAGCACCCATCCCCACAAACAATCTGCCCCATTGGACAGTAACCATCGTTCCCCCCCCCCCCCCCCCCCCCATACACACATACACAATCCAGCCTCCCTAAAGTACCAAGCATTTCCTACCTGCCTCAACCTCTCTGCTCCTGTACATCTAGCCACTGGGGATCAAAATGGTGCCATGACTGTAGCAGTAGTCTTCTTGTCAGACAAGGGCGATCATTCCTTATATGGCAGAATGACCCCTAGTAGTAGTACTGCAAGATTACCACTAGGGGTCATATGTGTCTTTTGAACCCTGGTAGCTTACAAGATGAGAGTGGGAGAGACTATTCCCATCCTGCTCCAATAGAATGTGAAGGAAATCCGTGGGTCAGTTCCAGGAGGGTCAGGGTGTGTTGTTGAGGGAAATCCATGGGGCAGGGTGGTCCTACAGGGGGTCTGATCGGGAGGGGAGTACTATCCTAGGGGAACTTGCCTATGGAGGTAGGTGCTGTCCAAAAGAATGGGAATGCTGATTGGGAAGGAAATGCCTTGGGGAATCAGATGGGGGAATGTTCAGGGAGGGTAGATCAGGGTGGAGTGATCTTTGTGAATGTATTTTGCTAATTTTTCAGTTGGGATGGGGCCGTGCCACTGGACTGTAATGCTACCTCTTGAGGTGATGTTAACTGCAGTCATGAGAGCTAGTAAGTGACAGTGTCCTATGCATGTTCATATATATGCTGTCAGTGCCAGGCATGCCACACATGCCCTAACAGCTGCCACACACTAACAGCCAGACTAGCTGGTTAGCACAATTTAATAAACATCTCTCTTAATTCTGTAAAAGGTTTGTTTGATCAATCTTTTTATTGCTGTTGTAAACACATGGAAATAAACTTTGTAATAAACCTACTCTGAAAAAATTAAAGTGTAAATAGATACAAATGAAAGGGTCTCAGAAATGATTTGTGGATGTTTGAGATTTAAATACCTTATACACCTTAAACTATTTTTGCTGTTAAACGAAGAGTCGACTTCAACTGCCTATGCCATAATGCCCTGTGGCACTGTGAAGAGCCCGACATAATCCTTTCTTTGGTACGTGAGGAAAGATTTTAGTATGTTGAACCTTGCTCGTCTGAAATGATTCACTACATGGAAAATTTACGGCAGCATTTTGTATCTTGAGTCTGCTGAAGAATAATGAAAGTACAATATAAGTCCTGTGTGCAAAGGGAAAAGGAGTGCAGAAAACAGAAACATGATTCATATTGCATAATATTCCATTAAAATGCATTGATGCTGGCCAAAAAGTAGTCTTATGTTCTGCCAACCAGGCTGCAGACACTCGGGGATTGCCATAGAGACAGGCTATGCTAGATCTCTTTCCTCTCATGTGTCTTTCTTTCCATTTTTCACTCACTCCACACTATTTTTTTTTTTTGTTTCAGGGAATTTGGTGAAGAATCCTTAGGGGTAGAGCCTCCAAAAGGGTTTATTTTGTCATAGGATGACCAGAATGAACGTCACTCAGAAGGCAGGATTTGTTAGCTATAATCTTGGTATCTCAAATTTACTGTGTTGGTCTTGTGCTTTCATTGTGTCAAACGGGGCTTTCTTTGGAGTTCTTAGGGTGTTTGTGATCTGGATTGGCCACTGTTGGAAACAGGATGCTGGGCTTGATGGACCTTTGGTCTTTCCCAGTATGGCAATACTTATGTACTTATGTACTAACTTATCAAGGTGTGCTTGGAAGTTCTTGTTATTCAAGCCAGAGGCACTCAATACAGTTCGGACAATTTTTATATCTTTTAGCTTCAGGATTTTTTTTTGTGGTACTTGATTATTTCTGTCTCTCCATACCCAGCACAGAATAGTCACTTGGTACTGATTCTTCTAATAGTAATGCTGGTCTTGTATTTTTCTCCTTTACCAAAATGGCTGGTTTTCTAGCAACAAGATATTCAGCTGGCAGCAATCAGCAGCTATGGGTTATGGGTTATCATATAAAGATAGGCCAGACTTTTATGAGGTCCTATATATGCAGTTAACACAGCTGAATATCAGCACTTAATCGGCCAAGTGCTGACCCTGCTCCTGGAACGCCCCCAAACCGGTTTTGTATTCTGTACTAATTGGTTATTTTCAGCAGCACTAGCCAGTTAAGTGCACAATCCAGGGTTAGCCCTTTAGGTGCTGGTAGGAGGAGTGGTGACACTGCCTGGGGGAATTGAGAATGGGATGGTTTGTTTTAAGCATCAGTCCCTTTAAATAGCTACATGGGAGCATCAGGTTGTAGGTTACCTGCCCAATGCTCCTGGGAGAGAAAAATAATACCCTTTCAAAACTAGCTTTGCTTGTCTAGAAATAGTGCAGCTTGCAAAGTTAAACACAAGCTGCATTATTCTATTTGCATAATAACAAGGTGCTCTGCATACATTTGTGTACTTACATAGTAACATAGTAACACAGTAACATAGTAGATGACGGCAGAAAAAGACCTGCATGGTGCATCCAGTCTGCCCAACAAGATAAACTCATATGTGCTACTTTTTGTGTATACCTTACCTTGATTTGTACCTGTCCTTTTCAGGGCACAGACCGTATAAGTCTGCCCAGCACTATCTCCGCCTCTCAACCACCAGCCCCGCCTCCCACCACCGGTTCTGGCACAGACCGTATAAGTCTGCCCAGCACCATCCCCACCTCCCAACCACCAGTCCCGCCTCCCACCACCGGCTCTGGCACAGACCGTATAAGTCTGCCCAGCACCATCCCCGCCTCCCACCACTGGCTCTGCCACCCAATCTCGGCTAAGCTCCTTAGGATCCATTCCTTCTGAACACTTGCATTGCAGTAAAATAATGTATGTTAAGGTAAAATGACACAGGATTTTTCTAAAATACATTATTTGGTATAACTCATGCATTATTCTCTTAACACATATTATTAATGACCCTCCTACCCCTTAATTCCTTATGCTCTGTTTGTGTCCATCTCTTCCCTCCTTTATGAAGGTTGTACTTTCTTATTCTTTTGAATGAAATTTTGGGGTTTTTTTCACTTCTTTCAATTACATTGTACCTCACCTTGGGGCCCTGTTTACTAAGCTGCAGTAGGCTCTACATGCGTGCAGCGCATGCCCAAATGAGACTACCTCCAGGCCAGTGTGCCCTTCTGGTGGTACTTTCAGATTTGGCATGCACCCATAACATGTGGCTGATTTATTAATTTATTTCCTGCTACACACGCTGGTTCCGGCGGTAATCGACACTTGGCGCGTGCCGACCAGTCACCGCGCATGTAATGCGTGAACCTTTACCTCTAGATCAATGGGTGGCATTAAAGGCTCAGGCCGGTTTTGGGCATGCACTGGTTTCATATTCTATTGCAAGCCCTTTTCCTGTCCCATTAAAAAAATGCCATTGTTTATAAATGCAATAAAAACTGGCTTGGCGCACACCCAATACATGCACCTATACTACTGCTGACCACTTTTAACCTCAGCTTAGTCAAAGGACCCCTTTGTTGTTATTGTAATTTGGGCAGTATAACAAATGTGCTAATAAACAGTAAAATCTCTGGTAGTAGTATAATTATACATTCACGATAGTAAGTCACCAATCGTATTAAAAATGAGTACAGTCCTCCCAGTGTCCCCATGTGCAATTTATAAACAAAATACAAAAACATGATATTGCCATGTTAGTCCACTTGTTGAGCAGGAATATATATATATATATATATATATTGTGAGAGGGTAGGTGAAAGGGGATCCAGGAAGGCACGCAGAAGGGGGATGCAGGCATATATATATATATATATATATATATATATATATATATATATTGTGAGAGGGTAGGTGAAAGGGGATCCAGGAAGGCACGCAGAAGGGGGATGCAGGCAGCCGGGGAACCCCAACGGGGCAGACTTCATGTGCACAACACCCACATTCAGAAAGCTGCGCTACCGGAGGCAGAGAGGTTGGCCGGGTTAAGGAAGAAGAGGAGGAACTACCAGTCCCAGAATCCCTCTCTTCCCCACCCGGCTGTGCAAGATTAGGGGAGGAGATAGAAGATTGGGAAATGGTCTCTGAGGGAGGTGATGAGGGCCAGCTGGAGAGGTTGGGGGCAATGGAAGTTGAAGAGGAGGATAAAATGGAGGTTACTGAAGGACTAGAGGAGGAACAGATGGAGATTGGAGCTCTGGCTCAAACTCGAAAAGCTGCTGTAAGAGGGTGGCTAGCTGTGCCTTGGAGAGACTGGTGGAAGACCAGAGGAGAGAGACTGAGGCGCTGGGGGAGATCTCTACTAAAGAGGAAACAGGTGCAGCCCCTGGGAGAGAAAGAGGGCTGGGCACAATTGAAACCCCAGTCTGAACCAGGTGGGACCAAAGCTGTGTAGCTGTGCTGTAAGAAAGACTGTGTAAACTATTTCATACTGGAAAGGTCTGGGCCTGCAACCTACCAAGCTATTGTGTTTTCTTTCTGATAATGTACTGTTCCCTAAAAGAAGTAATTTTGGCTAAAGTGAAGTTATATGGACTGTTTAAACCCTGAATGAGACTTTGGCAGCAAACCTTAACAACCTGGGAGTAAGGTGTTTTCCTTTTGTGTCTATGCTGAATGGAAGCAAGAAAAGAAAGTTTTTTTTCTATAAACTTTTTGCCTTGATTGAGCCTCTGTGGAAACAATAGAGAGAGGAGGAAGTCCTGCAAGCTCTCAGGGGGTCTGGCGCTGAGTTCTCAGAACAAGCCAAGGTGGTGTGTGGAGCGAGGCAACAGTTGGTTGAAGAAGGAAGCTAAGCAGGGTTGAGCCCGGCTGGGTCCTGGAAGGGAGACCCAGCTACAATATATATATATATATTTAGTGATAAGATGTGTTTTCATTTGCAATGAAATAGAAGAATGTGTTAACTTGTCACATTCATCTAGTACTGTAGCACTAGAAATGATAAGTAGTAATAGTGGCAAATGAAACATAGAAAAGTGAACACATCTTCATGTATATTTTTGGGATTTAGCTTGCACCTTTTTCAGTAGTAGCTCAAGCTCAGTTATATTCAGGTGCAGTAGGTATTTCTCTGTCCCTGGAGAGTATACAATTTAATTTTTGTACATGAGGTAGTGGAGAGGTAAGTGACTTGCTCAAGATCAGAAGGAACAGCAGTGGAATTCCTTGGTTGTCAGCCCGGTGCTCTAACCACAAGGCTACTGTAGTTTTGCTTCCATGCTCCCTCCCCAAATGCAACATCAAAAGTTAAAACCCCACTCAGGCTTACCAACAATCCTCCCTTTTCCATCACTAGGATTCCCTCTCCTGTCTGTACTCCAAGATGGTGCTAACCTTAGCTCAACCAAGACTATAGGAACCAACTTTTCTAAATGATAGAAGACAAATGAAGTGGGGATCAGCTCAACACAAATGTACCCCTCTCAGGGCACAAGGAAGGAGTTTGCTCAATACTGGAGGTACCGAAGCAACCACTACATCCACAGAGGTGTCACCTATGGCTCCTGCCTCAATTTAACCCCATGGATACGGTAAGCTACTGGGAGGGGGAGGTGAGGGGAATGTAGGCGTCCAGGGGCAGAGGGGTTTCTTTAAAATACAGTGATGGGGGGTTAGGTCCCAGTCCTAATACAACACCATTTAAATTGCATTCAATTAAAATGAAATAAAACAAATTGGAATTGACATTAAAACAATAATTTATTTTCAGTGCACATGTTTATTTTTATTGGAATAACTAAATATACCTCTCAACTAGAATTTGGGCATTCTATTTCCTTTATCATATCAAAATAGAAAGAGCAGGGAATACTGTTTGAATACACAAGTGAATCACAGATAAAATGGTGGTATGAAAGGAAGGGAGAGAAATGATAAAGGAATAGCAGAGTGATTTAAAAACGTGACAAAAAGGCAGCACAATTATGTCTGGTAATGAATTAGAAAACCTAAGAACAATATGCAGCAGGGTGGTCATCATTTTAAAAAATATAGATATTTTTAAACAGATTTTCAGCCTAATGTCCATTTGAGCTTGGATAGCTATCCATGTCATCCTATTTAAGTGCATAATGACAAGTAGACATAACTGAATATCTACTTATCTTTTAGCCCTAGCCCCAGAATACTTCCTTGATGGCTAACAGTTGTCTGAACATCAAGATATCCAGCCAAGGTTTGTGCATTCACTGGCCCCAACTTTAAAATAAATAAATCTACTTAACTCCAAAGCTAACTGCAAGAATTGTTTTTAATATTGACCTTCTCATGTCTCTGTTAAGTGCTTGCATGTTTCTGTGAGGTGATTGATACATTTTAATTTTGAATGTCATATGATTTTCCATCTGTTTTATTTTATCTTAAAGCATTTTTCCTTTGCTGATCCAGCATAATATATCCTCAGTGGATGACATACTAAAAAGATTAATTGCATAACATTAATCCAGGTTACAATCAATCATTGATAAAAGAACACCATAAGTCATAAAATGCCATTAGGGATATGAAAAGTAGACCAAATGAAGGTCAATAGGACATCTTATGTTCTTGGATAGTGCAGCATTTCCTTTTTAAAAAAATCTGGTCCTAAGTTCATTGATGCAGTGCTCTGGTCCTGGAAAAAAAAAAAGGTCTTCCCCACAGAGGTGCTACGTATGTGCTGCATCTTGGTGATGTGTTATCTTATGTCTGTGCAGGGCTTTTTTTGAGGGGGTACTTGGGGGTACTGAGTACCGGCACCTTTTCCATTGTCTGCTAAAATTGACCCATGGAACACAAATTTTAATGAAAGAGCTCAGGCTCTACACATCAATTCTGCCTAGCCATAGATTCTGTGACTGGTTGCAGGGGGCCTGGCTATTGTGGGGTGGGTCCCTCAGTGATCACCCCACCCCTGAAGGGTGGCCTAGCATTTGAGTACGGGCACCTTTTTTGCTAGAAAGAATGCACTGTGTCTGTGTAGATTTACTCTTGTCTCTAACGTCTGGTCTGTTTTGCTAATGTAGCATGCTGTCCTCTAAAATTATCTCCAGGAAAATTGCATCTTCACATAAACCAGTGAGCATAAACCCTCTGTAACACAAAGAAAAGAAAATCATAAAAAATGTTTAAAAAAGAAATCATAAGACTTTCAGCCAGTACTCCTGATAATGAATGACCAAAAAGAAATCTTCCCTACTCTACCACTGAGCTTTCTGACAATCTGAAACGAAATCTAGTGAGAAGCAAGCTTCTAACAGAGACTCAGAAAGATGAAAAACCCTTGCAATATACTGTTCTGTAAATTATGCCAGAACATATCACAGAACAAAGTTACCCATATGAGGAAGACATTCAGCATAAGAGAAACACATGTTCCTCCTTTAATGTATGTTTTATTCGGTGCACCTTGGTGATGCCACCTTGGTGAAACATGAAAGAATAAACTCACACACAAAATTAGGAATCACTGATAAGATCAAGGCACCGCATGGGGATACACCATATGGAGACAGAACTTCTCAAATATCAAGCAATGCAGAGACTAAGAAAATGTGACAGAAAGGTACACAAATGGTCCCACTTGTATTGAGTGACATCTACCAGATTAAAAAGAATTTCCAAGTGTGCCTTGATAACTTACCTATGCATATTGCACTTTATGAAGGCATGAAAGATCTGTTTGACAAGTGCAAGTACTATGGAGGGGCATAATCGAACGTCGCCGGCCAAATAGGTCGCCAGTGATCTATTGTGGCGGCGGCGCTACAGCTGGCCGGAACCGTATTATTGAAAAAGATGGCCGGCCATTTTTTTCGATAATACGGTTTAGCCCGGCCAAATGGCTTGGATTTCGCCGGGTTTGAGATGGCCGGGTTTGTTTTTCAGTGATAATGGAAAAAAATACCGGTGATCTCCAACCCGGCGAAATCCAAGACATTTGGTCGTGGGAGGAGCTAGCATTTGTAGTGCACTGGTCCCCCTGACATGCCAGGACACCAACTGGGCACCCTAGACATGTGGGTACAGTGGGTTTTGGAGGGCTCCCATTACCAGCACAAGTGTTACAGGTGGGGGGGATGGGTCTGGGTCCGCCTGCCTTAAGTGCACTACGGTACCCAATAAAAGTGCTCCAGGGACAGGACTTGTTGCTGCTGTATAAGCTTGCCACACCAGCAGTGGCGTAGGAAGGGGGGGTGGTGGGGCGGTCCACCCCGGGTGCACGCCGCTGGGGGGGTGTCGTCTCCGTTGGTTCCTTGCTTCCTCTACCCTGGAACAAGTTACTTCCTGTTCCGGGGCAGAGAGAGCAAGGAACCAATGGAGCCGATGCAGCTCCCAGCGATGTGGACTCGGGGGCGGATCGGCCCTCCCGCCCGCCCCTCGCTTCTAAAGTAAGTAAGAATGCGCTCCGGGGGGGGGGGGGGGGGGGGGAGGAGGGTGCACACCGGAGGGGGGGCGCCATGCTGTACTCAGGGGGGTGCACAGCGGCGACCCGCCCCGGGTGTCAGCCGCCCTCGCTATGGCACTGCACACCAGTTGACACTTGAAGACTAATCTCTTTGAAAAAGTCCTTTATTTGAATAAGCACGTTTACTCACAGTTAACTGCAGATCAGAGGTTGTGCCCCACTGGCAAAGAGTCTCCCTAGTACTGAGATTAGCAGTAGGTCAGAGCTGGCAGAATGCTGTACAATGCCCTCTTTCAGCCACATTCAAGGTAATAACTAAGTTCTCTTACGTGGCTAACACATGAAAGGGATCTAAAACTGGCTTACAAACATGGCCACTACTTCTTGGACTAACGGAAGTAAAACAGGGCACACTCTGACCCAGTTAGCAGGGGGAAAAGCAGCATGGGAGTACAGCCCAGTACCCTACACCCACCACATGCATTGCTGATGTGACTCTGCAGTGCACCTAACAGAAAAGGTGTCGCACTCACAACCAGGGAAAGGCTGTCGGAGGATAGAACACATTCTGCTGTCATGGAGGTGGGTACAGCATTTGAGGCTGGCATACAGGCTGGCAAAAAAGGTTTTTAATTTTATTTTTTTAGTGTGGGAGGGGGTTGGTGACCACTGGGGGTCTAACAGTGAGAGTCTGATACAGGCCTAACAATGAGAGTCTGTCCCAGAGGTGTAAGAGTCTGTCTTAGAGGTGTGAATCCTCTTGCCTTCAGGCTGTATTGTGGCTGCTGCAGTTCGGAGAACAGTGAAGCCAAACTTGTTGGTGGTTTCTAGAGGCCTGTCGAGGCAGTAATGACGTGTGAAGGTATGAACAGAGGACCAGGTCGCAGCGCGACAGACGTCCTCCAGGGAGGTAGAGTGAAGGTTGGCCAATGTGGTGGCCATGGCCCGCAATTGGTGTGCCGAGGCCTTATCGTGGAGGATTTGGCCCTCTTTCTCGTAGCAGAAGGCTATGCAGGCTGATATCCATGCTGAGAGGGTGTGTTTACCCACAGGGGCACCCATCCTGTTGGTGTCAACGGAGAGAAAGAGCGGCGAGGCTTTTCGCTGTGGTTCTGTCCATTGGAGGTAGAGGCGCAAGGCTCGGGTGCAGTCCAGGGTGTGGAGGAGATGGTCCTCTTGGCTGTTGTGTGGTTCTGGATAGAATGAGGGGAGCACAATTGTCTGGTTGATGTGGAAAGGTGAGACCACCTTGGGCAAGAATGTTGGATGAGTTCTGAGAATTGCGTGGTCATGAAGGAGTTGTGTGTATGGTGGGTAAGTCACAAGGGCTTGGAGTTCGCTGATGTGTCGGGCAGACATTGCAATGAGGAAAAGGGTCTTCCAAGTAAGGAATTTGTTTTCTGCGTTTTCAAGTGGTTCGAAGGGAGGCAGCATGAGGCGGTGTAGAACAATGTTCAAGTCCCATGCTGGAGGCGGCCGTCTGACTGGCGGATAGAGGTTTCGTAGTCCCTTCATGAACCTGGTCACCAGGTGGTGAGAGGCCAGCGGTCCACTGTCCACTCTGTCATGGAAAGCTGAAATGGCGCTGACATGGACTCTGATGGACGTTGTGCGGAGGCCCGTCTGTGAAAGGCTGAACAAGTATTGCAGGACAGCTGGGAGGTGGCATGAGGAGGGATCTATGTGAGCCTTGTTGCACCATGCTTGGAATCTCTTCCACTTGAGGGTGTAGGATTTCCTGGTGGAGGGTCGTCTGGCTGCTAGCAGGACATCCCTGACTTCCGGGGAAATATGGAGAGGAGCTAATGTTAGCCTTTCAACATCCATCCTACTATTGCCAGTTTGCTGAGGTTGGGGTGCAGCGTGGCTCCTTGGTGTTGTGTGATGCGATCCAGTCGGCGTGGGAGGCGCATTGGCTATGCCGCTGCCAGGCATTGTAAGAAAGGGAACCACACTTGTCTTGGCCAGTACGGCGTAATGAGTAAGATTGTGGCCTTGTCTTGGATGATTTTCAGGAGTGTCTTTTGGATGAATGGGGTTGGCGGAAAAGCGTATAGCAGGTGCTGACCCCAGTGGATCAAGAAGGCGTCGTGGCTCAGTCTGAGTGGTGAAGGTCGTTTTGAACAAAAAAGTCTGCACTTTGCATTGTCTTCGCTGGCGAAGAGGTCTATTAGTGGTGATCCCCACTTGAGGAAAAGCTGTTCTGTGACCTGTGGATGGAGAGTCCATTCATGAGGGTCCAGCTTCCGGCTGAGGCTGTCCGCCAGCATGTTGTGGAGTCCCGGTAGGTATGACGCTTGTAGGAGGCAGTGTCTGGAGAGAGCGAATGTCCAAATCTGGTACGCCTCCTTGTACAGGGGGAGGGAGCCTGTGCCCCCTTGCTTGTTTATGTAGAACATGGTCACCTGGTTGTCCGTCTGGACCAGGAGGTTCTTGTTGGAGATCCATGGAGCGAATGCTCGTAGTGCGTTTCCAATGGCCCTGAGCTCGAGGAAGTTGATGTGGTAGCGTGATTCGGAGGGAGACCATGGGCCCTGTGTTTGTAGGTGGAGGAGATGGGCTCCCCATCCCAGCTTGGAGGCATCTGTGGTGAGTGTGAGCTGGTGTTGCGGTTGCTGGAGAGGTCTCCCTCTGTAAAGGTTTTGGGGGTCCTGCCACCATGTGAGAGACCTGTGGGCGGCGTGGGTGATGGTGATTTTTTTGGGAGAGAGGTTGTGTGTGCTGGTTCCATCTCTTCCGGAGGTACCACTGGAGCGGCCGCATTTGTAACTTTGCAAAAGGCACGACATGGATGGATGCAGCGAAATGTCCTAGGAGTCGTAGGAGGGTCCGTGCTGGAACTCTTCTCACTGATATGATGTGTTGTATCAGGCGTAGTATGGCTTGTCCCCTGGGAAGGGGCAAGAAGGCCATGCAGCATTTGGTGTGGATTTGGGCCCCAATGAACTCCAGTGTTTGAGTGGGGTGCAGGTGTGACTTTGTCTCGTTGATCAGGAAGCCCAGTGACTGGAGTAGGGCTACTGTGGATGTGATTGCCTTCTTGGTTTCTAGGGGTGATGGTCCGACGAGTAGCCAGTCGTCGAGGTAGGGGAAGACACACACCCCTTCTTTGCGCAGGTATGCTGCCGGCACTGCAACACATTTTGTGAAAACTCTTGGTGCTGAGGAGAGTCCGAATGGTAGGGCTCGGTACTGGAAGTGGTGGCCCAGTACTTTGAAGCGTAGGAATTTCCTGTGTGCCTTGTGGATTGGGATGTGGTTGTATGCATCGTGGAGGTCTAGTGCAGCTAACCAATTGTTTTTCTGGATCAGTGGGAGGATGGTGCCTAGCGAGTGCATCCTGAACTTCTCTTTTATGACGCACTTGTTGAGATGTCGGATGTCTAGGATGGGTCTGAATCCTCCAGACTTCTTGGGAATGAGAAAGTAGCGGGAGTAGAACCCTTGGTTGAATTCTATCTGGGGGACAGGCTCTATAGCTCCCGATTGTAGGAGGTTCTGGAGTTCCCTGTGAATGAGGAGGGTAAGGTGGTCCGGAGTTATATCTCTGGGTGGGGGTCGGTTTGGAGGCATCACATGGAAGCGAATCCTGTATCCGTGCTGTATGATGCTGAGGACCCATTTGTCGGTTGTGATGCTTTCCCAGGTTTCGAAGAAGAAAGAGAGGTGGCCCCCACTGGTGGGGTTGCTGCTGGTGCAGCGTCAAAAACTGGGTGCCGCCTTGGAGGTTGAGGCAGGGTTTTGTTTTTGATGTTTCCGTTCTCTCGGACGTTGCCTCTGTTGATAGGAAGGGCCATACGGCTGGGGTTTTTGTCATTGCCATTGCCATTTTTGTTGGAATGTATTGTATTTTTACATGCATTGCCTGTCACCTATTATTTCTCTGTGATTACTCTGTGACCTCTGATGTGAATTACTTAGAGAGGTCACACAGCTATGCAACTTCCTGTGGGGGTTAGACACAGCAGATGCAGCACATGGAGCACATGGAGCTCATGATCTCTCCTAACCTGAGAGGATCTATGGTGGTGTGAGCATCCATTACCATCTAAGCACATGGAAGGAGCTGATAATACAAATGTATAGTAATATGTATATATAAGCCTGTCTGATTATAATCTAACTGCAAACTGTGAGTAAACAGATGTTTTGTTACTTCAACTTTAAAGTGACTCAGCAGTGAATTATTCAGGGGTGAATGAGAGAGAGATGAAGAAAGAAATTAACATTTCTAAAGCTGAAGCTGTGTGTACTAAAATCTGCTAATTATTTACCACAAATAATCCAACAAAAGGGTTATGGGCCCAGGGTCCAGGAATTGAAAAAGAAGAGAAATATTACCAGGCAGAAAAAAAGGCCACATTTTTCTCTTAAGTTTTAAAGGAAAGATTCAGTCTGTCTCTCTCTCCCCCCACACAGCAGACAGAAGGCTAAGAAAATGGCTGAGGGAAGAAATTCACCATTGTTCTATTCTCTCAAGGTGCCTAAATTAACTGAGTTTAATTATCAGCAATGGGAATTAAGATTCATATGTCTCCTTCGAGCAAAAGGATTATATATATGCTTAGATCAAGACAGAACAGCTGAAAATATGGCTGAATGGGACAATGCAAACTATTATGTGAAGTGCATGCTTTTGGAAGCTCTCTCAGAGAAACAAGCCATATTAGTGGAGGGAAAAGATACACCAAAGGACATTTTATATAAACTGAGAACTATGTATGCAACTACATATGCAAAGCAGCAACCAATTTGGTTGGCAGAGTTGAATGAAACCAAATTAAGGGATAAAAGTAAATGTAATGATCACATTATGCATCTTATGTCTTCATTTCAAAAGCTAGAACTTTCTGGAATTCCCATGTGTGATGCATTGAAAAGAGCATTTCTTTTTACCTCACTATCAAAGAAGTTTGATGTTTTTAGGTCTGTAAATGAGGCCATTGAAGGGCAATCTTTTGAACAGGCAACATCAAAACTAAGGCAGGAATGCATAATAAATGATCCTGAGGAGATGTGTTCTCAAAGTCAGTCAGAGAGAAATGAAACAAATTTCTTGGCAAAGAACAGAGGAAGGCGGAGCTATGGGAAAACTCCACCCAAGGGCAAGCTGATTTGCTACTCATGTGGAAAGGAGGGACATGTATCTAAATGGTGTAAGGAAACACAAAACACTCCCTCTAGCTCACCTAAGCCAATGGAACTAAAGAATTTTCAAACCAGGAAATGTATGAAGGACAAAGATAAACACAAGGGCTTTCTAATGGCAGAAAAATCTTTGACTATGGTAAATAATAATTCAAATGAAAGTACTTGGATTTTGGATTCAGGGAGCACATGCCATTTAACCAATTGTAAAGATTTCTTTCAGGAAATGTGTCCAGAGGAAGGTATTCTTAAAACTGCAAACGCAGGGACTGCTAAGATCCAAGCAAAAGGTATTGGATTCTTAAAATGCAAAGTGTCTAATGAAGTTAAAGAAATTCCTGTAAGTGATGTCTTGTATATTCCCCAAGCAGTTTGCAATATGCTTAGTGTATCTACATTAGATAAGAAGGGATTTGTGATTCATTTTGAAAACAGTAAGTGCACAATCTCTAAAAATGATGAAGTGTATGCTGAAGCTTTTATGCATAATGATGTTTATAAGCTGAACATTTCAGGTGAAGCCTCACATATGGCGCAAGTAAGGAAGAATGATGGAAAATGTAGTCTGGAAATCTGGAACCGCCGCCTGGGACATCGTGATTCTAAGGTGATCCAGGATCTTTACAGTAAGCAACTGGCCACCGGCATTCAGATAAGTGCAGATGCTGGTAAAATTGAGAAATGCATAGACTGTGTTACTCAAAAAGGTGTGAGACCCTCATTTCCTGCATACACAGGAAATAGGAGTAATAAAGTACTGGACTTAATACACAGTGACTTATGTGGACCGTTTAATATCCCATCATTGGGAAATAACAGATTTGTGCTAATATTCTTGGATGATTTCTCTAGATATTGTGTGGCCTATTTGCTGAAAGAGAAAAGTCAAGTCACAGACATGCTGAAGAAATACGTAGCCATGGTGAGCAATAAATTTGAAAGAAAACCAAAGGTTCTTCAGACCGACAATGGTGGTGAGTTCACTTCACAAAGCATGCGCACATTTCTAGAACAAGAAGGCATTCAGCATATCACAACAGTAGCTTATACACCAGAGCAAAATTCTGTTGCAGAGAGAAAATTTAGGTCACTTGTGGAAATGACCAGATGTATGCTGTCAGATAGCAATCTCCCTAAAAGACTATGGGGGGAAGCCATTCTCACAGCAGTGTACCTACAAAACAGAATGCCAACTAAAGGCGCTGAGCGCACACCACATGAGACATGGCATGGTAGGAAGCCAAACCTGTCACACATAAGAACATTTGGAAGTACAGCATATGCTCATATACCAAAGCAAAGAAGGCATAAGCTGGATTCCACAACAGAAAGGGGCATTTTAGTTGGCTATGCTCCAGGACACAAAGGATATAGAATTTTGAATCTGAAAACTGGCATTGTTGGCATAAGACATGTTACATATTTTGATGAAAACAAAAGGGTTGATAAAGGCTGGATTATCCCAGATGAGCCTTATCATCCAGAATATGAAACTAGAACCATAATAGACATGCCAGTGTATATAAATGCCATACCAAGGCAGATGTCTGAAAGCAACTCATCTGTATCTAACGAGGAACAGGCAGAGGAAACAGACACAGAAAGGATCATTGAAGAAGACAGTACAGTTGGAGAAGGGGAATCAATTGGAGAAGGACTCTCAGATTTAGAGGATGCGGAAAGGTCAGACCAACCTGTTGTCAGACGCTCATCCAGGGAAAACAAAGGTGTTCCACCCCCAAGACTGTCTTACCTAACAAAGTCAGCAGAAGCTCAAGAGCCCTTAACATGGGATGAGATTGAGAAAATGCCAGCAGAAGAAGCTGCTGAATGGCATAAAGCTGCACAAGAAGAAATTGATGCATTGGATAAAAATAATACTTGGATTCTTACAAAATTACCTCCTGGCAAGAAAGCTATAGGATGCAAATGGGTATTCAAGTTAAAAAGGAATGCAC
Organism: Microcaecilia unicolor; assembly: GCF_901765095.1. NCBI lineage: Eukaryota > Metazoa > Chordata > Amphibia > Gymnophiona > Siphonopidae > Microcaecilia > Microcaecilia unicolor. The sequence continues at coordinate 697,020,495 of NC_044031.1, forward strand.
AAGGAAAAGTGGAAAGGTATAAAGCCAGATTAGTCGCAAAGGGATATCTTCAAAAATATGGAGAAGATTTTGATGAAGTGTTTGCACCTGTAGTGAAACACACGACAATAAGAACACTTCTGAGCATTGCAGTCTCAAAAGGCATGCAAGTCAACCACATTGATGTGAAAACAGCGTTTCTTCACGGAGATATAACTGAAGACTTGTACATGGAACAACCAACAGGTTTCATAAATACAAAACAAAGACAGCTAGTGTGTAAATTAAACAAAGGTCTTTATGGATTAAAGCAAAGTGCAAAATGTTGGAATGAAAAATTGCATGAAATATTGACAAATTTAGGATTTAAGCAAGGTGAAGCAGATAAATGCTTGTACACTAGGTGCACAAATGGACAATATGCATACATTTTAGCTTTTGTTGATGATCTGCTCATTGCAAGCAAAAGTGAGCAAGAGTACAAGGACATTGTAAAGTGTTTAAACCTCAATGTTGAGATAAAAGAACTTGGTAATGTGTCATACTATCTTGGTATAGAAATTGAGAAACAAAATGATGGTTCTTATCTTCTAAGCCAGAAGCAGAAAATAAATGAGCTTATTGAAAGTTTAGGTATGCAAGATGCCCAAGTTGTAAGCACTCCCATGATCACTGATTTTCTGAAGGATGAAACAGTAAGAGAACCTTTACCAGATAACATCCAATATAGATCAGCCATAGGTAAGCTTTTATATCTAGCTACCACATACAGGGCTGATATAGCAAATGCAGTAGGAATTTTGAGCAGAAGGGTCAGCTCACCTACCAAATCAGATTGGACTGCAGTTAAAAGGATGGTAAGGTATTTAAAGGGTACCATTGATTGTAAATTAAAGATTTCAACCAATAGTAATCCAAAACTAATATGTTACTGTGATTCAGATTGGGCAGGGGATCATTCTGATTATAAATCCACAAGTGGATATGTGTTTATGTATGGAAATGTACAAATTTCATGGACCAGTCATAAACAAAGTATTGTGAGTTTGTCTTCTACAGAAGCTGAATATGTGGCTGTATCGGAAGCGTGCAGAGAACTGATGTGGATTGAAAAACTTTTGCTGGATTTCGGAATAGCTGAACAGAGACCAATCCAGATAATGGAAGATAATCAGAGCTGCATCCGACTGTCACAGAATGACAAGGTTCAGTCACGCACCAAGCACATCGCAACGAAATACCACAACGTGCGAGAGTTGGTAAAAGAAGGGGTCATCAGTCTACACTATTGTCACACCAGTGAGATGACAGCTGACATCATGACCAAACCGTTACCCAGAGAACATTTTGTGAATCTGCGTATAAAGCTTGGACTTTGTATGAATAAATAATTGCATGACAGTTATGCATGAGAAGGGGTTTGTTGGAATGTATTGTATTTTTACATGCATTGCCTGTCACCTATTATTTCTCTGTGATTACTCTGTGACCTCTGATGTGAATTACTTAGAGAGGTCACACAGCTATGCAACTTCCTGTGGGGGTTAGACACAGCAGATGCAGCACATGGAGCACATGGAGCTCATGATCTCTCCTAACCTGAGAGGATCTATGGTGGTGTGAGCATCCATTACCATCTAAGCACATGGAAGGAGCTGATAATACAAATGTATAGTAATATGTATATATAAGCCTGTCTGATTATAATCTAACTGCAAACTGTGAGTAAACAGATGTTTTGTTACTTCAACTTTAAAGTGACTCAGCAGTGAATTATTCAGGGGTGAATGAGAGAGAGATGAAGAAAGAAATTAACATTTCTAAAGCTGAAGCTGTGTGTACTAAAATCTGCTAATTATTTACCACAAATAATCCAACAATTTTGAGGGCCCATCATAGCGTTTAGCGCTGTGCTGGTGCCTGTGGTAGTGGTATTGGCTGGCTTGTTGCCTTCGCGCTGCTGACGGGCATAGCAGGCCATCCGTGGAGATAGTTTGTAGGTTGGTGCAGTGGTCTTTTGCCCATCTTCAAATCCTTGCTCAAACCCCACCTCTTCAATGTCGCCTTCGGCACCTAACCACCATACCTCTACTCAGGAAATCTAGACTGCCACAACTTGACATTTCGTCCTTTAGATTGTAAGCTCTTTGAGCAGGGACTGTCCTTCTTTGTTAAACTGTACAGCGCTGCGTAACCCTAGTAGCGCTCTAGAAATGTTAAGTAGTAGTAGTAGTGTTGACTGTTTCTTTGACCTTGCCCCCGAATAGGTTCTCCCTGGAGCAGGGGGAATCAGCAAGGCATTCGTGTGTATCTTTGTGGAGTGCAGAGGCCCTGAGCCATGCCATTCGTCTCGCAGCGATGGCCACACCGGCTGTGCATGCTGAGATCTCGAAAGCATCAAAGGTGGCTCTGATCATGTGTTTTGCACATTCTTCCATATCGTGGAGGGCTGGGGAGATGAGAGTTTTGAAGTCCGAAGGTAGGGAGGACAGGAGTTCCTCGGTTCTCTTCCAGAGGGAGTCGCTGTATAGGACTAGTTGGAAAAGGTGTGCATCGATCTTGGCATTTAGCATGGTGCCATGGTACACCTTTTTCCCAATTGTGTCCAATGCTTTTAATTCTTGTCCTGGAGGGTTATTGGCGTGGGTCCTGGAACTCCTTGCCTTTTTGAGAGCGGATTCCACAATGATGGACTGATGGGGGAGCTGAGGTTTGTCAAAACCTGGGCAGGGTAGAACTTGGTATTCGAGGTCTAGTCTTTTGGAGACAGCTGACTCCGAGACTGGAGTTTGCCAGATTTTGTCTCTGCAGTCCAAAAGAAGTTTGTGAACAGGTATTGCTGTTATGGGTTTTGCTGTATTGAGATACCTGAGGATGCCTAGGTCATCGCTTTGTTGATTCGTAGCCTCATAGAGAGCGAGAGAGGTGGATACTTTTTGGAGGAACTTCGGATAAGTGAGGTCTTCCGCAGTTTGTTGAGGTGGTGGTTCGGTGGGGATACCTGACGAATCCCAGGGGAGGTCCTCATCGTCAGTGGCTGAGAGATCTGGGGAAAAGGCGTCACTCTTCTGTTCTGAGGGGTAATCTTCCGGCATGGATGGTTGTAGTGGTGCAGCTGTGGAGGGCCATGGGGTCCCTGTAGCAGCTGCCTCCGTACCTCCGCATTGGTGGGATGTCGTGGCAGAGATAGAGAGCTGTGTAAGCAGCTTGCTGAAGAGCCCCAGCAGCTGTTGGTGCGGTGCTGTGGCCATGGGTTCGAGGATCAGCAGGGAAGGTAGTCCCATGGTTGGCTGCGTTGGTGCCTGGGTTGGGTGTTGTGGCTTCCTGCGATTCTCTGAACCCGATGGGGGCATCTGTCTGTGGGGTGAGTAGGAGGCATTGGATGAAGAGGAGGAAGAAGATTTCTGGCGTTTCCTGCGCTCCGTGTGCCTGAGTGGGCTTCTGGAGGGAACACTGCTTGCCTGTGCCTCTGTTGTGCTGTGTCTGGTGGTGTCTCTGTTTTTGGTGCGCTGGCCCTTTAAGGGGGCAGCGTCTTGAGTCACAGCCTGTGCAGGGAGAGAAGCCAGAGACTGGGAGACTGAAGCTGTGCAGTTTGTGTTTTGCAGCCTGAGTAGGAAGGAGGCTGTTTTGAGCTGTGCCCCACATCGGGGGAGGGATGGCAGCCCAGACAGAGGTAAGGAGCTCTGGTGCTGGGGCTGGTTCAGACATCGGAGGCAGGCTGAGGTGCTGGGAGGGCAGAGATCTTGCTGTAGTCTGCAGAGCAGCATCAGAGAGCAAGGAGGAAGGTGTTGTTTGTTTTTTCTCTGCTGCCGATGTGCTGGGCTGTGGAAGGGTGCTCCTGGTCTGTGGAGAGAACCAGAGCCCTTTTACCTTTCTTCCTTTGTTTTTGTGGAAGCTGCTTTGTTTGCTCAGCCAGGAAGTCTTTGAGAGCATGGAGTCTGTGCTGGCGAGCAGTTGGGGACATCTGGAGACACAGGGGGCAGGCAGCCATGAGGTTGGCTGTGCCCAAACAACAGACACATAACTCGTGTGTGTGTCTGCTGTGCTCATTTTCTTCTTGTAGCCTGTGCATTTTTTAAAAACTGGTTTCTTTTGTGCAGGGTCTGTCATATTGTAGAGAGAGAGCAAGAAAATCCGACCGTTTGCAGGGCGGATAAGGTAAACTGAGGCAAGATGCTCAAGCAGGGACATATATAGTGCACACTGCACATGCTCAGAGGGACCTGCTCAAAAGGTTCTGTTCTTGTTTAACACAGTTAAGGGTTTTAGCATCTCTTCCCCTTCCTCGCTGCCAGCTACAGCGCTGAAACCCTTGAGGCAGGGGGAGGGGAGGGGAGGGGAGGCGGTGGCTGTCACCGTAGTAACAGCTCAGCCGCTCTCTGGTGCATTCTCCCATCCTTCACGGCCCCCGCATGCAGATTCCGGGGTTGTTTGCTTTTGCTCTATCCAGCCGCCGGGGTTAATTAGTAGTCTCAATGTGTGGCTTGGAAGCAGGCACACAAAAGAGCTGGTGCAGCTGTCCTCCCGGCTCGAGCGCGGCGTGGCACGAGGAGACGCCGCTGAGCTAGGCAACTGCGACCAGGTAAGCCGCGAGCAGCTCGGGCGCTGAAGCCACAGCGAGCAAAGTACGAGCACAGGTCAGGAGAAGGAAGTGCTGGCGAGGGAAAAAGCTGTTCGCAAGGAACCGCGCTCTTGGCACACGGATGCCAGCAGCAATTCGAAATCCCCCGAAGGGCAAAGGGAGGAGCGAAGTGGCTGACGAAGGTGAAAATACGGGGCGGCAGAGCTAAGGCGAGTGTAGTGAAATGTAGCGGTGGGAGCAGGGGCGCTGAAATGTTCGCTGTCCAGCCTGCCCGCTGCCTCTGGGCTCCTTCTTCCCTGGAGCATCAGAACAAGTGACAGCATTTATCCGGCACCGGCCGTTCAAGGAGCTGCTTTTCTGCTCCTCGCCTTCTCCTGCACTCTTTGTTTATTATGTTGCTGTCCCTTTGTTTTGCATCTTATACCAAAGAGCTTTTGTTATATATATGTGTGTATATATATATATATATATATATATATATATATATATATATATATATATATATATATATAAACGAAATGAATGCTGCAGTGTAATTGGGATGCCTTAAAAAAATTCTATATGCGTATTTGAATTGTAGAACATCAATTTAGGGATTTTCATTTCTGAGTGCTTTTTGCAGTCTTATCGTGCCTCAAGTGTAAACAACTGATTCTGATCTTTTGATAGATTTTTTTTTTCACTGTTCATAATGAGGTCCGTGGGGAACTGCAATTAAACAGATTCTGTGCCTCGTCATTCTTGGGGTAAACAGCATGGCAAGCTGCAGTGTGGATATGTGCATGTTTTTCTTGCACTGTGATTATAGAGAGAAAGAGTTTTGGCAGTACCATGGCGGGGTTGGAAGGGATGTAAGGTCAGTAGAAAAGATCTGGGATCATCAGCCTCAGCAGATGACAGGTTCTTTTTTTTCTGATTTATGAAGTTGGCCTTCTGATGGTACTTACATTCCAGCAAGGCTAGAAAAAAAAAAGGAGAATAAATTTCTCCCATGATAGACGTTATACCTAGACACTTAAATTATCATTTTAGAGAGAGTCACACATCCTACCAATAAAACTGTTGTGCTGTTCTCCTGAAGTGTTAAGGTGCTCAAAAAATAAATAACGCGGAGAAATAGTTAATATGCCTCTGGCCAGATGAAGGAGGGGTCAGCACATCTGGCACTGTGTTTGGGGTATGATATCCAAGCTACAAACTGCAAGCTACAGACGTTTTGGTTGTGTACTGAATCCTGTCACCGTTGCTTTAAAAGTTTACTAGTTGGATATTTTGTCATACTGAGTCTGATCCTAAGTACCTCAGTTAAGCAAAATGCTTGTTTTGAGGTGCTGAAATCCATACTAATGTAATGGGGGAAATTGGTATACTAAGTAATGAGGTAAATCTTGAGTGAAGTAATTATCTTTGTGTAACACAGAAATATGTAACTAAGTGCTGAAGAACACAGTGTTTATTGTGTGGTAAAGCTGTTTATCATGAAATAAATGCATCATGCTAAGTAACATCCAAAGTGGTTAATTTTCTGGATGTTTTTGGACTGGTTTATATGTTGACTGTGACATAGTTCTGTGGTTACTTTGTGTAGAAGTAGGGGAGTGGCACAATGGTTGGTCCAGGGAAGTCGGATTCAAGTTCCACTGCTGCTCCTTGTGTTCTTGGGCAAGTCACTTAACCCTCCATTGCCTTAGGTACAAACTTGGGGGAGAACTCAGCAAGCCTTAGTACAGAGGAGACCATTCAGAAAAGCCAGGTTTTTCAGACCCTCTTCTACTGAGTTAAACCTGTTCCATGCTCAAGACAGCCCTCAGCTTATGTTCCATGGCACAGTGCTGGATAGAGCATGGCCTCCTTCTTCTGGCCTTGGTTCAATGAACCAGTAGTTTTGGTAGCATTTGCCAGAGTAGTTGCTTGTAATCACTCTACCTCGTCTTACGGTACACCCTCAATCGATGACATCCATGATTATCTTCTTCCAAAGCTTGTTCTGTGGTACTATGAACATCTTGCTGGACATTTCCCTGAGGAGTGCTGATTAGTTCTAAAGGACCTGGTTGAGAGAGTGGTCATTTTTAAAAACCCAAGGCAAGTTGGAAAGAAATATACAGAAGGGGTCTAGAATGTCTGTCTGTCTGTCTACTTGTCTGGAGGGCAAAATAACTCTCCAAAAATGTAATGGAATGGGTTGAAATTTGACAGGGGTGAAAAACTGTTAAACACTGAGTTTGAAAATGGCCAAAGTAGAACAGGGATTCCAAAATGGCCCAATGCATTTCTATGGGTTCAGGAGTTCCAGCTGTTATAGTATGCAAAATTTAACAGAATAGGATGAAACTTGGCATGTGGGTAACATCAATAAAAAGCCATACGTTTGAAAGTGGGCCAAATCAGACCAGGGGTTCCAGAGAAATATCTCCTTCCCAAATGGCCCAGTACATTTTTACGGGAAAAGGAGTTTCAGTTTCTGTTAGCATACAAACTTACATACAGTGAAACATAGCAGTTAAACAATTCCTCTTTTCAAATTACCTCTCCCTGTTCTCTACTATTCCCAACCCCAAACTGTCTCCACCTTTATGTACTGTCCTCTGCAACTGCCCTACCACCCCCAAAATGCCCCAACCACAAAAACTAGGCCCTGCCCTAAAACTGTCTCTTGCAAAATGCCCCAGCCTCAAAACTATCCCTTGCAACTATTTTTACCCACCTCATAAACTACCCAACCCCAAAAGGTACCCCCACAAACTGCTGTACTCCATATAAAACTACCCCCTGAAAACTGACCCATCCTCAAATATTCCCCATAACTGCCCCCACTCTGAAACTGTCCCACCCCCAAAAAGTACCCCCACAACTGCCCCACCACCCCACAAACTACTCACACCCAAAACCTAACTGCCTCACCAGTCATAAACTGCTTTATCCAAAAAACTAGTGGTTAGGGTGGTGGACTTTGGTCCTGGGGAACTGAGGAACTGAGTTCGATTCCCGGCACAGGCAGCTCCTTGTGACTCTGGGCAAGTCACTTAATCCTCCATTGCCCCATGTAAGCCGCATTGAGCCTGCCATGAGTGGGAAAGCGCGGGGTACAAATGTAACAATCATCCCCGCCTCCCACCACTGGCTCTGGCACAGACTGTATAAGTCTGCCCAGCACTATCCCTGCCTCCCAACCACCAGCCCTGCCTCCCACCACCGGCTCTGCCACCCGATCTCGACTGTGCAGAAGGAATGGATCCTCAGGAGCTTAGTCGAGATCGGGTGGCAGAGCCGGTGGTGGGAGGCAGGGCTGGTGGTTGGGAGGCAGGGATAGTGTTGGGCAGACTTATACGGTCTGTGCCAGAGCCGGTGGTGGGAGACGAGACTGGTGGTTGGGAGGCAGGGATAGTGCTGGGCAGACTAATATGGTCTGTGCCAGAGCCGGAGGCGGGGATAGTGCTGGACAGACTTATACGGTCTGTGCCAGGGCTGGTGGTTGGGGGGCGGGCATAGTGCTGGGCAGACTTATACAGTCTGTGCCCTGAAGAGCACAGGTACAAATCAAAGTAGGGTATACACAAAAAGTAGCACATATGAGTTATCTTGTTGGGCAGACTGGATGGACCGTGCAGGTCTTTTTCTGCCGTCGTCTACTATGTTACTATATCCTGATGACTGCCACACAAAGGACAGCACTAAGACAAACATGCAGCTACAACCTACATATATACACATACACTCATGTACATACCCCCACTCCCAACAATCTCTAGGCAATGCAGACATGCATTCACCCACATACATATATAATGGGGTTGGAAAGAATTACAATGAGCCATGCTCCCCATGCTTTCCCCACTTGTTTCAGCATGTCCCTGCTTTGTTCACCGCCTATGATACAATTTCCACACCAGCCAGTAGCTCTCCACGATTTTCTAGCAGCACTACCTATAAGCAGTTGTGACAACCATCCTGAGGTAGTAGTGTTTCCCTGGAGATACAGTGGGTGGTGCTTGATCATAATACTGCACATTTTTTCTTGTTGATGTAGACCTCTCCTCTGTTGTTTAATTTCTAGTCCATCAAATTTCAAAAAACCCTGGCTAATGGCAGTTAGCAAAAGATGCTTGGCACAAAGAGTTATACTAAAGCAACAATACATCAGTTCAGTAAAAGTGCTACCTGATATTTTTGCTTCTCAGTTGTTTCTTACTATGGGCAACTTGCTAAAATTATCACATTTTAATAATCTGCCCTTTATTTACATTGGGCCATATGTACTAAGGAGGTCATTTTATTATTTGTCACGTTTGTATCCCACATTTTCCCACATATTTGTAGGCTCAATGTGGCTTACATAGTGCCAGAGAGTTGTATGCATACTCCGGAGTAAACAAATACAAGGTGATGTTGTGGAAGGATAAGGTTCATATTGTAGGACCATATAAAGGGATCGTACCGCTCTAGAAGTGTCAACTAGCTGCTCATTTAGGGTCTCTTGTACTGAAGCTTAGCATGCACTAACAGAATTATTGCATGTTAAATGCTTAGAAGCCCATTAGACTTGGGATTTGCATGAGTGATGAAAGGGGCTCTGGTGCTTACCTAAGTGATATTTAAAACCACCCAAAAAATGAGGGGAAAAAAGATTTTTTTTAATTGGCTATTAAATTGTCTCTTCCTGGACATCCAGTTTTCTAAAGTCCAGTGCTTAGGCAATAAATGCTGACACTTACTTGCCTAGGTTGTAAAACCGGCACAAGTTCAAAAACCTTAGAAAAGCTGCTATTTATTTTGAAAGTGGCTCTTCCTGGAATGTGCTACAATTAGAACATATGTTTCCTGACATCCTTATATGTATATTACAAAAAAATAGGTTCTCTTTCAGTGAGCCTTTTGTAAAATACTCATTTCCTACCTAGATGCCCTTTGTGTGGGCTTCATGTGTTTTTGTTATAGACTCAAAACAGAAAAAAAACATTTAGTGCCATTACAATTAGAATGATACTTTTAAATATTGTGGGGTAAATATTCATCCAGCAGTGTTCAGCATATCCGGGTTTATGCGGTCAGCTATCTGTTAAATGGTTAAGTGCAATATTCAGCACTTAACCACCTAAGTGACACCACATAATAATAGAACTGACTTTTATGTGGTCGCTTAACATAGGGGTCCTTTTACTAAGGTGCGCCGAAAAGTGGCCTGCGCTGGTGTAGACGCGTGTATTGGATGTGCATAGGTTCATTTTTCAGCACACCTGCAAAAAAGGCCTTTTTTTTTTTTTTTTACTGAAAATGGATGTGCAGCAAAATGAAAATTGGTGCGCGTCCGTTTTGGGCCCGATACCTTACCCCCACACATTGACTTAGTGGTAAGGTCTCATGCGTTAACCGGGTGGTAATTGTCAGCGTGCATACAATGCCGATTACCGCCCGGTTAGCGCCTCATGCCAGAAATTTTCTGGCTTGCGTAAAAAATTAAATATCTCCTGGGTCACATAGTTGATGGGTGTGTTAGGCATGCATAGGCGCCTACATGGCTTAGTGGCTTAGGCTAAGTGGTGAATATCAGCACTTAACTGCATTACTGACTCTGCCCCTGGTCAGCCCACAGAATAACTGGATTTTAATATAGCAGACAGTGCTGATATACAGTGGCACTAACCAGTTAAATGCTGCTGAATATCAATGGATAGTCCTGCTAAAGCGATTTAACCGGCCAAGAGCCTCTCCTGGCTGTTTAAATCACTGTGAATATCAACTGGTATTATTAGGTATTCCTTTTGTTGCAGATAAGCATGGCCTTTTCAGTATTGGAAACTGTGTTGTTGCTAGCTGTGCTTCCCAGTGCTAGTCCAGAGACGGGAATCAGAATATATAAATATATTATATGCATATTTACTGCAGACAGCCAGAAAATCAGGTCTGTTAAGCGAGGCTTTAGAACTAGGTTGGGAAACAGTTCTAGATTTTGACTGATAAACCCCAATATAATCCCCCTGGAAAGAAAAGAGCACTTCCTCTGGTACTGTTATCTCTCACTTGGCCTGTCTTAGACCTTGCACTCCGTTTTATGCCTTTTTCTGCATGGGCTGTGCTTGAGCTATACAAATATAAGTGTTGGATTCAACTAGAAAAGGTACCCAGGCCAGCAATATAATACCTGTTCTGTAAAATCACTGATTGCTGGAAAATAAACATCTAAGAATAGAAGCCTTATGTATAAATATAGCAGAACATTTTGTTGGGTGTGAGAAAATACAGAAACTGACACTTTTAGCAGCCTTAGTGCTCTTCTGTATTGCAAGCAAGCACTCTTTCACTCACATGTTGTGTACGTGTATGAGATGTTTTTGAAGATTTTTTTCCCCATTTTTTTTCCATTGCCATCATCTTGTTTATCCCATCCCAGTGTACACCCAGCAGTGCATTTTTTTTAATATTGCCATTTTGTACTGTTGGTGTCATTCAATCTACTAAAAGAAACTTATTACTAACAGTTTTGAAAGGTGTTTTATTTCTGAACACATGCTTATCTAAAATTGGAGTATAATTTTATCTTTAATTATTCACCGTATAAACATATCAATTAAGTTTGATGGCTTGATTCTTGGCCTTGTTGGCTTTCTTGTTTTGATCCATGGATGTTCAGATTCAGACCAGCACCTGGACTCTGCTCTCAGCACTTCACAGAAGGGAGAGACATCAGTAGTAGCTTTTTTTTCCCCACTTTAAATATTTTTATTAATGAAGCAACTTACAACATTCAAGACAATACAGATAATGCCAAGTTGTCCTAAAATATTGGACATCCATATAATATAACAGAAAAGAACAAAACAACAACCCAGTCCCCCTTATGGTGAAAATTGAACTATCAACTCCCAATCACTATAAACAAGGGTCTATACCCTCAGCTCTGTCCTACCCCCTTAAATTTGTTCAAGCATATAATTGCCTCACTTCCCCCTCTAGCCCTCCTCTTCCGTTCCTCCCTTCCCTACCGCCTCCTTCCCTCCCTCCCTTCCTCCCCCCCCAACTACCACCCGTTCCTTTCAAAGTTTGATTGTCCTCACCCATTCTTGCAGTTGAGACCATCCTCTCTTGCGCCGCAGCTCCCCATCTCTACGGTATGCCGTTAAGCGCTCCATAGCTATGAGTCATCAGCAGTAGCTTTAATGTGCAGGAGCTCCTTTCTGAGAACATGTTCTCACATATACCTCTCCTTCTTTGCTACAGCGTGAGCCCTAGAGTGTGAGAATTGATGGGGAGTGCAGACCCACCCTCTTTGTAGAACACAGTGCCATCTCCTTTGGGTCAGGAAAAAATCTAGTGAACCTGAATATAAGTCACCTTGAGCTACAACTGAAAAAGGTGTGTGAGCTAAATCAAAAAAGTCCCTTCCCTTTTGTTTTCTCTGTCTATTCCCAAGCTGATTGAAATAGGCAGAGTGCTGGGAGTAGCAGCAGTGGAGGAGCTCTGGTAGTCACATGTAGGGATGAATATTCATGTACAATGATAAGGGAAATGTGCCATGTTGGTACATATCATTATCAAATGAAAACAAGCCAAAATTCATGTTTATTGTTTACCAATGATAGTGTGCACTGTTTGCCAAGAGGATGCCCATTGCGCATGTGCAATATGCTGCACATGCGCACACATAGGGCCGGATTCTACAAATAGCGCTCCAGGCGCAGGAAAAAATTAGCACCAAGTGCTTTTCTGTAAAGGATGCACGCCCTTAATAGAATAGCACTTAAGCATGGATATCATACCTAACTATGGGTGCCACCAGACTTATGTCTCCTGAAACCTGGCATAAATTCTGGCACCCAACTTAGGCACACTGACCCACTATTCTATAACAATGCATGTAAATTTTTGGAATGTCCCTGACAAGCCTATGCTCTTCCCATGGCCATGTCCCCTTTTGAAATACATGCTATGGGAGTTTGGTGCACCGCATTATAGAATAGTATGCAGCCAGATGCGTGTGCAAATCCTAATTGTTGCCAATTAATGTCAATAATTGACTGCTAGCACCCAATTATTGCCATTAATTGGCTAATTAACCAATTAAATTGCTTGTGCATTTCAGGATTGTGCCCAAGTTTTGTCACATGAATTTGGGTGATCTTTGTCGAATCTGGGGAATTTGCACATAGTGCACCCTCTGTCAAAAGAGTGTATAGTTAGGGAGGAACTCTATAAATGGCATCTAAAAGATCAGCACTGAAAAAAGCACATAGTGCTATTTTATAAACCTTGTTAGACGCAGTTTATAGAATAGCGCTTAAGCCCAGGGATCCCATCTACATTTAGGTGTGGCCATTTGCACTAATATTTAGGTGTGAAGCCCCCTATAATTATGCATGTTAACTAAAAATCACACCTCCGATTTGCCTATGGCCCTCCCATTTCTGCACCCCCTTTTCCAACTTATGTGTAAAATTTAGGCATGTAGATGTTAATTGAATCTAATTAGTGCCAATTGATTGTTAAAATGCCACTTATTGATGCTAATTAGCTCATTCAATTAAAATGCATGTGTAATTGGGCATACACCCAAAGTTGTGTGTGCATTTTTTAGCACATTTTATAAAATTAAGGGGTTAATGGCTTTGCTTCCATGACAAAAAAATGGTCAAACAAAAATAAATGAAACAAACATTCCCAGATATGGCAAAGGAAATGATACAAAAGAAAAATATTCTGGCTGCTCATTCCTAGTCACATGTCAACAAAGGTAAATAAATGAGCAGGCTACTCACACCATACTGACTTCTCCCTTCTCTTGCATTTGTATATAAAACCAAGTTGCTCTGGTTAAATCGAGTAGTCAAGAATATACCTTCAGATTTAATACTCCCTGATGGCTCTATGTTAAAGATTGATAGGGTGTCAAAGATATAGATGTATATCTAGATACTTCATTATCTTTAAGTCTCATATAGATGCAATTGTAAAAAAAAATCTACTTTTTATAAGCTGTATTGTTTAAGAAAAAATCGTTCTTGCTTTGAGATTAAACACTTTTTGATTCTGGTTGAAGCAGTGATCCTCTCTAAATTAGACTATTGTAATGGCCTATATTGTCTTCTTTCAGCCAACTAGACTGTAATTACTGGAAAACACTGTAGCTAAGATGATTATGGAGCAAAGGAGATCGGATGACATTGCACCGACATTGATCACATTTCATTGGCTGCCCATTAATGCCCGAATTATTTTTAAGCTTGCATGTTGGGTATATAAGATGTTCTGTGGTATCCCCTGGAACCTATATAGCGCGCCTAGAGATCTGTGCCAAAATCCAAGCGGATTCTATAATACTGTGCATAACTTAATTGGCTTAACAAGCTAATCAGCACTGATATTGGCACTTAAGCAATAATGAGCACTAATTGGTGCTAATTAGAATTTACGTGCACAACTCACTAAGCGTATGCTGTAACGCAGTGCGCCTAATTTCTAACACATGCAGGTAAAAGGGGCGTGGTTATGGGTGGGGACATGGGCGTTTTGTGGGCATTCCCAAATTTACACGTGTAGTTATAGAATATGGCCCAGTACGCGTAAATCTACATGCCAGGATTTATGCTAGTTTTAGTTCATGTAAATAAATGTGCTTAGATTTAGGCCTGAAATATCAACTAAGCGTATTCTATATACCGCACCTAAATCTTGGCACTGTTTATAGAATATGCTTAGTTGCCACTGATTTCAGTGCTGATTTTTTAGGCACCATATATAGAATCTCCCCCTATATGCCCAGAATATTTATTTTCTTTATTTTCATTTCCTTTATCTCCTACTTCATCACGTGCCATAGATTCATGCCATCATTATTTTCCATCAAGATTTAAGAAGTCTTTATCAACATCATTTCCATATCACGCAGTTTCTACTTGGTGTTCACTCCCAGTTGATATTAGAAAGATTAATTCTTCCTTATTGGTTTGAAAACAATTGAAGGCTTATTTGTTCAAGTTAATACTTGTGTTATCTACTTTGAACCTACAAGCAGTTACCATTACCATTAATCTGCAAACGAACCTTTTCCGGAGATGCGAAGGCAGTAGAACGAGAGGACATGAAATGAGATTGAAGGGGGGCAGACTCAAGAAAAATGTCAGGAAGTATTTTTTCACGGAGAGAGTAGTGGATGCTTGGAATGCCCTCCCGCGGGAGGTGGTGGAAACGAAAAGGGTAACGGAATTCAAACATGCGTGGGATAAACATAAAGGAATCCTGCTCAGAAGGAATGGATCCTAAGGAGCTTAGACGAGATTGGGTGGCAAAGCCGGTGGCAGGAGACGGAGATGGTGCTGGTCAGACTTATACGGTCTGTGCCAGAGCCGATGGTGGGAGGCGGGACTGGTGGTTTGGAGGCGGGGATAGTCCTGGGCAGACTTATACGGTCTGTGCCAGAACCGGTGGTGGGAGGCGGGGCTGGTGGTTGGGAGGCGGGGATAGTGCTGGGCAGACTTATACGGTCTGTGCCCGGAAAAGGACAGGTACAAATCAAGGTAAGGTATACACAAAAAGTAGCACATGTGAGTTTATCTTGTTGGGCACACTGGATGGACCGCGCAGGTCTTTTTCTGCCGTCATCTACTATGTTACTATGTGAAGAGTTCATGGGTGTTTCCAGCCCCTCTCTCTTTTTCTTTAAATTTGGAAGACAAACTGGTGGAGAATTTATCACTTCCCTAGCTACTTTTGTCCATCAGTCCTCTCTGTGTTTATCCAGCCTAATCCACAGAGTTTGTTAATTTTGTTAATCTAGTTGTGCCTTAAATTAGAAAAGTTGGGAAAATGCTGCAGTAGTGGCTAGATTGCAGAAATAGAGACTCAAGTGTGATCACTATGGGGTCCTTTTACAAAACCGCGGTAAAAAGTGACTTGCGGTAGTGTGGGCGTCAGGGGCGTATCTGGAATCCGGCGGTAGGGGGGGCCAGAGCCAGAGAGGGGGGGGCACATTTTTGCCTCCCTCCCCCCCCCCGCCGCCGCTGCCGCCTCTCTCCACCCCCTCCCCACCGTCAACCCTCCCCCGTTGCTTACTTTTGCTGGCGGGGGGCCCGACCCGCAATCTCCATATTTCGTCTTCCTCCGTGGCCATGTGCTTCAAGGAAGTAACGCTGCAGTGCTGATTGGTTGAATCCAGTTCGGCGTCTGACGTCGCAGCGATGTCAGACGCCGAACTGGATTCAACCAATCAGCACTGCAGCGTTACTTCCTTGAAGCACATGGCCACGGAGGAAGACGAAATATGGAGATTGCGGGTCGGACCTCGGCTGGCGGGGGTTAGGGCCCCCCGCCAGCTAAAGTAAGCAGCGAGGGAGGGTTGACGGCGGGGAGGGGGGCCAGGGCGAAATCTGCGGGGGCCCAGGCCCCTGTGGCCCCACGCAGATACGCCCCTGGTGGGCGTGTCTTTCTGGCATGCGCTAGGCCACTTTTTACAGCGGCTGGGAAAAAGGCCATTTTTTTAATGGGCTGGGTAGAGGGCGTGCACAAAAATTAAAACTAGCATGCATCTATTTATGGCCTGAGCCCTTACCGTCAGCCATTGATCTAGCAGTAAGGGCTCACTCGCTACCGTAACCATGCAGTGCATGCCAATGTGGCCAAGCTGCCAGTTAGCACCGGGAATGCCCCCCATGGTACAAAATAGAAAAATATTTTCTACATTGGGATTTGGTGCATTCCAAATTCAGAATTACCACTGGGCACATATGCTATCCCAGCGGTAGTGGCACTTGGTATGTAGTACCTGAGTGTTAGCCCTCCCATGACTTTGTAAAAGGGCCCCTATGTTTGTAACTTACTGGGTACCATTTGACAAGTCACTTAAACTTTCCTTGAACAAACATAGACTGAGTACTCTGTAGGGCAAAGACATTATGATCTTCAACTGTTTGAAAGCCTATAGTGAAACAATGTGGAATTCAGCTTTAGGTGTGCGGCTTCTGCTAGGTATTTTATTTTATTTCCTGTGTTGTCACATTGCTTCCCACAAAAAAAAAAAGCAGAAGTGTCCCCCTAACAACAAACCACAAACAACAGAAATTAAAAAGAAGGGGGTAGACTAATGTGCTTCCAAAACAGTGAGCTGGAAAAGAGAGAGATGAGGTAAGATATGACTGAGGTCTACAAAATCCTGAGTGGTGTAGAATGAGTAGAAGTAAATTGATTTTTTACTCATTCGAAAAGTACGAAGGCTAGGGGACATTCGAGGAAATGAAATGGAAATACTTTTAAAACAAATAGGAGGAAGTATTTTTTTACTCAACGAATAGTTAAGCTCTGGAACTCTTTTCCGGAGAATGTAGTAACAGCGGTTAGCATATCTGGATTTAAAAAAAGGTTTGGATAAATTCCTAGAGGAAAAGTCCATAGTCTGCTATGGGGAAGCAACTTCTTGTCCCAGGATTGGTAGCATGGAATGTTGCTGCTAATTAGGTTTCTGCCAGGTACTTGTGACCTGGCTTGGCCCCTGTTTGGAAAACAGGATATTGGGCTAGATGGACCATTGGTCTGACCCAATATGGCAACTCTTATGTTTTTATGTTCTTTTTTTTTTTTTAACCTAAACCCCTGTATCCTAGTCTTTGTTACATGGGCAGGTGAAAGGCAATTCTATAAACTAGGTCTATAGTGTGCATAAATGTTTAGAATACTACTACTACTACTACTACTACTTAGCATTTCTATAGCGCTACTAGGGTTACGCAGCGCTGTACAAGTTAAAACATGGGGAAGGACAGTCCCTGCTCAAGAGAGCTTACAATCTAAAGGTAACAAACTATGTAGTCAGTGTAGTCAGTGTATCGTGAATGGGGAAGGTGGTTAGGCGCCAAAGGCAAGGGAGAAGAGATGGGTTTTGAGTAAGGACTTAAAGATGGGTAGGGAGGGCGCATGGCGTATGGGCTCGGGGAGTCTGTTCCAGGCATAAGGTGATGCGAGGCAGAAGGGACGGAGTCTGGAGTTAGCGGTGGTGGAGAAGGGTACAGATAGGAGTGATTTGTCCTGAGAGCGGAGGTTACGGGTGGGGACATAGGGGGAGAGGAGGGTAGAGAGGTAATGGGGGGCTGCAGATTGAGTGCATTTGAAGGTCATTATGAGAAGCTTGAACTGAATACGGTAGTGAATCGGGAGCCAGTGAAGCGACTTGAGGAGAGGGGTGATATGAGAGTATCGGTTCACGCTGTAGATAAGACGTGCAGCGGAATTTTGGACAGATTGAAGGGGGGATAGGTGGCTAAGCGGGAGACCAGCAAGGAGAAGGTTGCAATAGTCAAGACGAGAGGAACTTACTAGTAAACCATCTAAGTGCTATTCTGCAAATACCCACTTGTCTTACATAGCACATATTTGCAAGGGGGGGGGGTACACAGGGGCAAAGCATAGGGGTCCCCTTATGTGCATAACACAGAATATTGTAAGTTATGTGCATCACTGCCACATTTAGGCACGTACACTTATGTCGGCTCTATGACTGGTGTAAGTATGGGTGCCTAAATGTTAGAGGAACTGATATTGGGTCACACTAGATGCCTAGGTTCTGTTATATGGCTCCTACCACCTACCCTTGTGGCACCTAAATGGAGATGCCTAGTTATAAAATGGGGCTCTAATAAAATAAACCATGTTTTATTCTTCTTCTTCCAGCCAGTGGCGTAGCTACGTGGGGCCTGAGGGGGCCTGGGCCCCCGTAGATTTGGCTCTGGCGGGAGGGGGGTGCAATGTGGCGTCGGCTGGGGGGGGCAGTGGCGGGAGGGGGAGCTAAACAGTGCCCCCCCATCTAGGGTTGTGGCCCCCGCTCCTGGCGAGGTCTGGCTACGCCCCTGCTTCCAGCTACAATACTACACTGCTATACATAGTGAGAACTCTACAGCACATAATATACCTTGATGGATTTCCAAGGTGCTAAGTAAGCCATACAGCAATTCTTTCATTCATTTTCTAACTCATTTAACTCCTAAACATTAATCAATGATGCCACATATTACTTAAACAATAGAAAGTGTACATTTGACTTTTTCATGTGTTGAACAGATTTTTATTCATTGCATGAGTTATTGCCTTAATCATTCTCAAGCACTTTAACTCAGTAACGGTTTCCCAGACAGGTCTAGCATGACTGGGAAATATTCACAAGGATTTGTTATAGTTGAGAAGTAATAACGGTAGAAAAACAAAGAAAACAAGTCTTATGGGGGTTAATTCTACAAGGAGTTGCCTAGTCTTAGGTGGTAGAAATGCACTTCAGTAGCGTTGTTCTAGTCATTTTTGCATATACTTAAATTATCTCTCATGGTGCGCATGTATATGGAAAGGGTTTGAGTGCAGCATGAACAAAACGTGCAAATAAGTGTATAAATTGTGGTATTCTATAATTTATTCATGTTTGGGCTTAATGGTTTACTTAGGTTGGCTGCCACCAGGGGTGGGTCACCGCTATGCCCCCGGATGATACTCCCCCCTCTTGGCGCATCACCCGTTTTCCCGAAGTGCATCGCCCACCTCCCTTTCCTCTGAAGCACATCATCCTCACCATCTGGGAGTACACGGAGCAATTGCATAGCTGTCGGCTCTGCTGGTCCCCCGCCTCGGAACAAGAAGTAACGTCAGAGGGGGCAGGGAACCGGTGGAGCTGACAGCCATGCGACTGCTCCATGCACCTCCTTGTTGCTTGTACCCGGGGCAGACTGCCCCCACCACCCCACCCTTGGTACACTACAGTTTTGGGCTAACATCTAGTTGTGAGTATTTACACTAAGTACATAAGTAATGCCACACTGGGAAAAGACCAAGGGTCCATCGAGCCCAGCATCCTGTCCACGACAGCGGCCAATCTAGGCCAAGAGCACCTGGCAAGCTTCCCAAACATACAAACTAACCATAGGGCTGGTGAAAGTGATCATGCCTTAAATGTAAGTTCTTTTTGTGTAGCATTCTATGAAGAAAAGTAGGTGTCTACATTTGACTTGAAATTGGCGTTTGCTGACCCTCTTATCCTAGGTGTCCTGTTATATAGAATTTCCCTCATATATGTTGTTTGTAATCCTCCTCCTCAAGTTTTATGTATATATCTATATATCTACAGTGTGTTAAAAAAAAAAGCTAATACAAAGCTTATTTTCTGCATCTGTCAAAACTTGACCGAATTCGATAAAATTGGTTATGATAATATATCATCTTGAATAAATTTGCAAAGCCTACACTTACACAGGCCACCTCACCTAAATGACATCACCACCAACTAGGGATTTTCATCATTATAAGTGCAGACGCCATTTTGCTTTTAAAATAAAAAGTTACCATGGTTTTCCTTCAGGGGGATCTGATCCTTATTAAAAATTTGTGGAAAAAGGTTATGGTTCTCATAGACTGGTGCAAGAGTTTCCAGAAAAGAGGCGGAAGAGGGTAAGTGTAGAATATGTTTTGAAGAAATTGCGAGACTAAAGGCTCAACTGGTTGCCAGTCAGGAAGTGTCAGGGCTCAGTTCGAACTGAGGAAAACATTGTGACAGTTGAATCAGATAGTGAAGTGATGTTGTTTAGGTGAGGAGGGTGGCGTGAGTATAGCTTATTGCAAATTTTATTCAGGATGATATATCCTAATTTGTATAAAAATTGGCAAGGTTTGACAGAGCTATACAGAAAACAAGCTTTGCATAGTTTTGTTTTTTTTTAAATCCATGAAATTTTTATTTATAGCTTTTTTTTTTTTATAAACGTAGTAGAGCTTATTTTTGAAGTATATGGACATCTCAAAATGCCCAAATGGATGTCCATGTGCTTCAAAATCTCAATTTTGCAAAGGCAGAAAAGGGATATCCAGCACTGTAGTATGTCCAAATAGCAAGGGGATATGTATCAGGGGCGTAGCCAGACTTCGCCAGGAGGGGGGGCCAGAGCCCGAGGTGGGGGGCACTGTTTAGCCACTCCCCCACCGCCGCCCCCCCCGAGCCGCCGCCGCCACCACATCGGACTCCCTCCTGCCGGCCTGCCCACGATCCCCTTCAACCCCCCTCCCGCCACCAACTCTCCCCCGCCGTTGCCGCCCGCCCCGTCGCCGCAAATGATACCTTTTTTGAAGAGAGACTTCCTTCCGCACTAGAGTAGCGCCTTTCTTCTACGAAGTTCTGGCGATCAGCTGTTTCAACGCCGGCAGTGTCGCCGGCGTCGAAACAGCTGATCGCCGGAACTTCGTTGAAGAAAGACGCTACTCGAGCACGGAAGGAAGTCTCTCTTCAAAAAAGGTATCATTTACGGCGACGGGGCGGGCGGCGACAGTGGGGGAGAGTTGGTGGCGGGAGGGGGGTTGAAGGGGATCGTGGGGCAGGGGGCCAGGGCCAAATCTACGGGGGCCCGGGCCCCCTCAGGCCCCATGTAGCTACGCCACTGGTATGTATGTTTTGGATGGGACTAGATAGGGCTCAAAATCAGGATGTCCAATAACGATTACCGAATGGGAAGAAGTGTCCAAGCTTAAAAAGAACAGTGTCCTAAGTTAGACCTGTTTCAATCACATCTAGGGTACAAAAATATGCTCTGATTAAGCAGCTGACCACTGGAGGGGTTAAGGCATGACCCCTCCTTAATCTCCCAGTGGTTGCTGTCCCGTTCCCCCCTCCCCACCGTCCCTTGAAAGTGAAACTGAAAGGGGATATCAGACTCTATGATAGCTTCAGATATTATGGGCATTCTTAGCAAAGCAGGAAGCAAGTCTGAGAAGTAACCTAGTGATTATTGCAGTGGAGTATAAACCAAGGGACCCAGGTTCAAATCCCAGTTTAACTCTTTATTGTGAAACAGAAAAATACCTAATGTAACTAAATATACAAGCCACCTGCAAGCCTGAAAGCTATTGAAGTGGTGTTCATTCTGGTAGAGCCTGTATTTTTCTGTTCCTGGAGGGTTCACAATTACAAAATAAGAGTTAAAGTGGGATTTGTACCAGGGTCCCTTGGATTAACGCCCACTAGGCTGCCCTTCTATCTGTGTGGCAATTCTTCTAAGAATGCTGCCAGGCATCCTTGTCCCTGCTTTTTTGCCATTCATATATTGGACATTCCAATTTTTTTAAATGGCTGTTCATGCTGGACATCCATGACACACGGACGCCCATTTCATGTTGGAAAATACATGTGAAATGGACTTCTGTTTTGGATGTTATGAGCTGGATGTCTCTAGTCTGACTTGGATGCTCTTTTAAAAATGCCCCTCCACGTGTATCTATATCGATCTATATATTAACAGATAGTCTAACTTTGAAAACAGGTCAAAAATTATCACACTATTACACATGGCGTCCACTGGGGTAGCATTCATGAAATAGCCAGATCTTTTTCACATCAGACCATGTACAGATATGTAGCCTCAATTAATTTATAGAAATATGTAATTAACTGTAATATATTATTCAAGGGTTTTACAACATTGGCATCACTTTTGCAGATGCTTAGACTTTAATTTCTCTGCTGTGGTGCAGCACAAAAGGTATGCAAATTGAAGCAACTGGAATTAGTCTGCCCTGCCAAGCTGCACTGACATTGTAACAGTAACCAAATGCCAGCTATTGCATTATATCATCAAAAACATTCCCATGAATGACGAATAACAATAATCTCTTGTCACCATAAAATTTTTTAAAAATACTTTAATGTGCTCATAGATTCTCAAAATGACTGCCACCGACTGTCAGGTCTTTATACGTCCATAGGCAACTAATCATTGCACATTATTTCATAATACTTGTATGCCATAATAAGCCATAACTTGCAAACTTGTTACAAATTAATAGACAAAAATAACTTAGCTTTCTGACTCAGGGTTCTTGGTCCCGACACTGACCATGTTTCGCAAAGCAGCTGTTTCAAGGAACCCAACTGAGTTTCTTCAAAGCAACAGTGAAAGTCCCTTATTCATGATAGTAACTCTGTTCTCAGTTACTAAAAACGCTAGCACACCTTATTAAACAGGGCCCTAGGGGGTCCTTTTACATAGGTGCACTGAAAAAGGCCTGCGGTAGTGTAGGTGCGGATTTTGGTTGTGCGCAGAATCATTTTTCAGCACACCTGTAAAAAATGCCTCTTTTTTTTTGCCGAAAATGGACGTGTGGCAAAATTAAAATTGCCGTGCATCCATTTTGGGTCTGAGACCTTACCGCCAGCCATAAACCTAGCGGTAAAGAATTTGGGCGGTAATGACCTACAGGTGTCAGATTCCACTTGGCGCGCATCCGCTATGCACGTCCGAAAAAATATATATAGGTAACTAAAGTCACAGATCCAAAATGTTGAGAATGGCCAATTTTTCATGTCATGGGGTCCATAAGCAGTATGAAAAAGTTACATGTTTGAACTTCTGTAACTTTTTTTTATTTTTTCACATAAAAGGATAGAGTTTGTACTGTTGTAATACAAATTACTTGCTCTAACAGAATTCATTTAAATCTCATTTTTTGTCTCTGGAGACTTTAGTCACCATTTCCCAGAGATGGTCACATATCAGCACTGTAGGAAATAACAATGCAAACAAGTTTTGAGGGGCATTTTTGATAAAATGTCTAAGTCTGATTTTAAGATTCAACAGTAAACTCAGGGTTCAACCACTGTACAAATTCAAATGATTTAAAAGGACAAATCAGGGTTAACTAGTGTTGTGGCACATGTGTGTATTGCTAGAGGAAAAAGCCTCGAGAAAACTCCTATTACATGCAAACAAATGCTTTAAATGGAGTTGCACTTCCTCATCATCGGCTGAAAAAACCTCCAGATGTTATAAATTGAACTCTAAAGCTTTTCTACTTAGCATTTTATGTCCATCAATGGTCTTGATCTTCATGTTTAGATTACAGGCATTGGCTGTGAACGTTGGCTGTGATCTACGGTGGCCAACGTTTCGAATCCTATCTGCATCAGGATCACATGCCAAGTTATCTGAAAATTAAACATATATATCAGTGAAAGCCATCGATGTAATGAAACTTCCTCACACAGTGCCTACCTCCGCTCAGTGTAGCCGGCAGTCGCGAAAAAAGACACCCATCTTGGAAAATGGCCGGTTTAAATGAGACGCTGAGCGTCATATGTCATGGATTTAAGCCACTCCTATTCACGTTACCGTAAAGATATTAGAATACCATGCTACTGTCATCCTCTTAGAAAATGGATCCATTCGAGTTTCGAATTGAGCCCATTAGGCACAGAAGCTTTAAGTTTAAATATCCACTTTTGTTTGTTCCAAAGTAGGGCTTGACGTTTCAGAGCATTGTTATGTCTGGAGATCTGTTGCAATACTAAACAGCGTAAACTCCGGAATTGATGTTGAAACTCCTCGCAATGTAAAGCTAAGGGCGAAGTGCTTTTAATGGTGTTGATCGCACTTTTGTGCTCAATAAGCCTGACAAACAGGATGGGTGATCACTGAAGGATCTAACCCACAATAGCCAGGCCACTTGCAACCAGCCTCAGAATTTATGCAAAGACAGCACTTATGTGCAGAACCAGGGTTCTTTCATTAATACTCGGAGACCATGGGTCAATTTTAGCAACCAATGGGAAAAAGTGTCAGTATTCAGTATCCTCGAATACCCCCTGAATAAAAGCCCTGGTAGTAGCATTTTAGAAATGACGAGTGGTAGTAGTAGTAGTTCCAGCAATAATCCTTATATTTCACATTTTATTGTTATCTAGTCTCGCAGGTCTTCATTTTTACATTAAATCCAGATGGGACTAAAGTCCCAATTGCAATTGTATTGATTTTTTTTTATTCAGAAACAAAAGATATATGGAAATACAACTGGTAAAAACAGTTAAGTGAGAGCATACAAGTCTGTAACTGTGTTAAGGAAAACTAAACTATACAAAAACTGGGAAGAGATAATGGATGGAAAGGTTTAACTTTTTCTGTTGATGCTTGCTAATGTGTGCATCGGTTGCGGTGCATCACTTTACACGTTCATAGAGACATTAAAGAAAATAGAAATAGCTGTGGAAAACACAGGTTTAAATTTAGATGATATATAGCAGGGTTGTCCAATCTTGGTCCTCGAGGGCCACAAGCCAGTCAGAGTTCCAGGATTTCCCCAATGAATATGCATGAGATGTGTTTGCATACACTGCCTCCATTGTATGCAAATAGATCTCAAGCATCTTTATTGGGGAATGCTTGAATACCCGACCTGGCGAGGGCTGAGGTTGGACACCCCTGGTATACAGTAATAAATATAAATTTATGCATAAATGGAAAATAAGATACAGGCAAAAAACATAAAATCTAAATACCAATCAACTGGGAGCTCTAATTGTTATTCTTCCTCATGCTTGATAGACTCGGGGCCTGATTCACTTTCTTCCCAGTATATACTTATGAGGTAAAAAAAAAAAAAAAAGACTGAGCAAATCAGGTCCTAACTGTGGATATTGCAGCAGATGATTTAATTAGAAATAATGCTATTTTAAAACTATTATCATTAGCTAACACCAGTGGGAAATATGAGCATCTGCCCTATAATGTGAAATATAATGCAGCCTCTCCTGCCTGTTTCTTTTATACAATGTATACATGATGGAAAACACAAGTATATATTATATTTGTAGATCATTTTTTGTATTTTAGATTTCCATATTTAATATTTTTTATACATTGCTCCAGTAATGCATTGATGTCCCTGAAATTATCTCCTCAGATTCAGCACAACTAATTATTGTTAGATGTCCCAGTATATTTGGAATCAATACACAGTATCTTATAAAATACTCTTTGTATGCTTGGTTGGAAATTGAATTGATAGTAGCTGAGACACTTGTTGGATGGCTGATGTTTCCACGTGATCTACTTGTGCTTTAACAGAGGAGAAACAATTAATTTTCCTGTTTCTTTTTACCTATCAGCTGCTTTCTTTCTCCTTTCACCATTACTTCTATTTTATTTATTGAATTTATTATTGCATATTTAATATTTCTCTACTACACCTAGGAGACCTTACTAAAGTGTGGTACGTTTTGTACTTCACATTTACTACAAAAATTGACCTATGGTAAGTGCAAAACTTGTGCAGTAAATGCAAGGGGCGTGCCCCACATCTGCCCTGCATTTACCATACAGGGCACACAGGTACTGTGTTACATGTTTGGACCAATAAGGCTAGGCATGTAACACAGCCACAGGTGTGGGTGACTGAGGGAATCAGTCACCCACTCCCCCTTCACAGTCTTGACCCCCCCCCCCCCCCAATCAGTCAGCCACACATCCTGACACACTCTTGACCACCCCTCATGTGGCACCGGAACCTTCTGGCACAACCCTTACAAGCCTGACCCCCTAATCCAACTAGCCTGCACAACTAGCCTGTCCCTTCACCTCAAACCCTGCCCTTTGGATCTTAACATCCTGCCTCCTGCCAGAGCCCTTTCCTTCCTTACCCCCAACCCTCCTCTGGGACTTACCCAGGAGTCAGCATTGGTGGTTGAATGGTCCCAGGTGGCAGAAACCTTCCTCCATTGCTGCCCGGGTCAGCACCCAAATCCAAAATGGCTCTGCTGACCTTTAACAGTATTCTCACCTTACTACCTACAGGGTTCATCTTCCATATATGGAATGAATCTGTGTATATGGAAGGATGACTCCTAGTGGTTGTACTGTGAGAATACTGCTAAGGGTCATCCCACCTTTGCTTACACCCTAAGCTGTCTATTAAGATGTTTTATTGTGTATTGTGTTCACATTGAAGTGGCATACTATATATCATGCTATGTGTTGTTATTTGAATATTTTTACTGCTGTAATTGTCTATTGCCTCTGTTTGTCTTTTATTCTTGCTGTACACTGCCTTGAGTGAACTTCTTCAAAAAGGCAGCAAATAAATCCTAATAAATAAATTGAAGATTGTTTTTAAGTTAATGTATATGTGTGGTTTAAACTGCATTGATTTATTTAGGCCACCTCTACCTGTTTGGCATTTGTTGTTCCAAGGTATTGACATTAGAGATGGAGAAATTAAAAAATAATAGTTGGCAAATTAATTCAATGAACTTATAAGAAAGATGCAAACATATGCAATTGTTTCAATGAACATTAAAAAAAAATCATATGTCGATTTCTTGACTTGGTTAACCTACATTTTATGTTCTTATATTAAGTCAGATTATAATTTCAACATATTTAAAATTATGGGAAATGAAGCAAACTGAGTATTGCCCAGATTGAATTCGGTTTAATCTTGTTCACACATCTTGCTGTTCTGCTGTGCATAGCTATCTTGATTTTGTGGGGTTTTTTTCAAGTTGCTTTGTGCACAATATTTGCATGATGAAGGACAACACTCTGTTCAGTGCCGCAAGTAAAGGAGGTGACATGTAGGTGAAGAATGCAAGAAATGACTTAAAGCTGGAATTGTAACAGTGGCTTAATACAGGTGTTTTTAGAAAAGTAAATCCCATGTTTTCATTTTGAAATTTGTATAGATACCATGTTAATTCATTTAGATACACAAAAATGAAGAGAAACTGAAAAACTGTAGGTGATTTTGTTTTTATTAAACTAACAAAAAGAGGGTGATTTATTAATTGTTAATGCTTGGTAATGCCATTATCATGGATTTATTTATTTATTAGGATTTATGTAGTACCTTTTTGAAGAAATCTCACCCAAGGCAGTATACAGCAAGAATACCCTATGCATAGCAATACAGAATTAAGCCAGTAAAATGCATTCAAATAGCAGTATGCACTATCTATCCCATTACACAGTACTTACACATTATCTATCACAGGACCTATTTTATGTAGTGGACCTTGAGGTGGATCTGGCTTATGGTTTATTTATTTGATATACTGCCTTAACACAAACATTAAGGTGGTTTACAAAAGCAGGGAAAACAGATGACGGTTTACGGCAACCTAGATAACAAAACATATCTCTTATCAAATTACAATATATTACAAAAGAAGAGTGGGATATATTACATCACATAACAAATTAATATTGCTAGTCGCACACCTGTAAAATGGTAAGAACAACACTGTGTACTTAAAATTCTACATGACCCAAAGGCTTATATAAATATCCAGATTTTAATTTTGGCATGGAGAACAGAATGTGTTATAATAGTTGTCATGAAATGCCTAGCACCCGCCTGGGGTTACCTGCACCTAGGTTCACACTCTATACTAGCACCCTCCTCATACTGGCTGGGCTCCAGTTGCCTCTAGGCTAGTCTCCCACTCTCAGGTTATTCCCTGGTGATTTCTAGGACACTGGGGCCACACCAGAACTTCTAGGCTAGCATTTTCCAAAGCGCTACCCATTCCACGTGCAGGACCCAAGAGACGGCAGAGCTCTAGAGTCTCAATGCGTGGATGAGACGATGGTGCAGGCAGGAGGGTTTTAGATTTGTAAGGAACTGGGCAACATTCTGGGGAAAGGGGGAGCCTATTGGGCTCCACCTTAACCAGGGTGGGACCAGGTTGCTGGCATCAGCATTTAAAAAGGAGGTAGAACAGCTTTTAAACTAGAACCTGGGGGAAGGCCGACAGTTGTTCAAAAATGCATGGTTCGGAATAAGGTATCTTTCAAAGATATCACCAAAATAGGGAAGATAGGATATCCTGATAGCGAGGTTGCAAAAGAGACCATAGTAGATCAGGTGTCCTTAAATAAAAATCAGACAAAAGATTGCAAATTAATACTGTCAATTACTGAGCAAGATGTAAATAGGTACAGCAAACATAGTTTGAAATGTTTGTGGACTATAGAGTACTAAGGGTAAGATACTTTGTAGTATGTGGAACCATGAATTCATTTTTTCTCATCTTCTATTTAATATTTTCTTGGGCCATATTTGATTATGACCATCTGGATTTCAGTATCATCTGTTCACTGCAGTGCTGGTGCTTCTATTAGTGGAAATAGGCGATCACCTAGAGTGCCTAGTATCTGAGGGTAGCAAAAAGGCAGTGGATAGGTATTTTTAAATTTCCTCTCTTCCCCGGAGACCCTACCTCGATGCTTCCCCCAGTGGTTCAGTCCACAGAACTGGCAAGATGAAGGGTACTTATGAGTACAACTGAGCAGCTCCACTGTGAGACTGGCCCCACGTGGCAGAGGAAACTGATGTACTATTAAGTGCACTGCTGGCCACCGGGGGGAAGTACAAGGCCAAGGACTCCAGGGGAGGGAGGAAATTTACACAGTATTCACAGCTTTTTGCCACCTCCAGAGTCTTTTCACGTTGTTCATAGGTAGATTCCCCTAGCAGATATATAAACATATATTTGACGCGAGATTATATGTAGGAGTCTGGATTTAGATTATTGATTATAATTTTTGACTGCCTATAGCTCCAGTAGTGATTAGTAGTGTGTTTCTAGTAAAAGTTGGGAGCACTAAGAATGACCTCACAACCTCAAACGTGGAAGTCGGGGCATTGCTTTACCTCTGAACATGTAGAGGGTTCTCTACAAGGGGTATCTTTGCTACAATTAGAAGATGGGTTGTCCCCCTCAGCTTCATGGAGTGTATTTCAAAATTTGACTCGAAAATTAATTAAAGCAGAACTCCATGGAGCGACTATGATAGAGTATTGCAAAAAGGAACTGATCCCTAGAGGACTTAGAATTAATAAAGAACCGCGTTTATTCCTAGAAGATAAAACATTTAAGGAGAAGTGGGCAGGAATATTAAATAAATGCTCCTTAGACCTCATGGTTTTAATTATAGATAAAACAAAAGAGGTAGCAATACAGATCAAGACAGACATAGAAGCCACAATTGATTTACTTAAACAGAGAGAGACAATAGAGAATTTTAACAAACAACATGATGAATTAAAAATCAAGATGGATCAATTAAGATATGAAATACAAAGAACAAAGATTAAAAAATTTCACAGAGATGAAAGAGATCTAGTAGACAAAGTGATTTATCCCTGGTTACATAGAGAATATGATACACAAAGATCCGCTTTCGAGGATGGCGGACCAGATACAGTAGACACAGATTCCAGTACATCGGGAGGCGAGTCACGTTTTTTAGGACGAGGGAGAGGCAAAAGAGGACGGAGGAGAGGCAGAGGCAGAGGCCCCCGGAGAGGGAACAGACAAGATCGGAGTTATTCCGAAGATCCTGTGGATCGACCCCACACACGATCACAACAGTGAAAGAATCGGTGGTAGTAAATCTATCCAGACATAGATTATCTTTAGTAGAACAAGAGGTATTGGCTAAAGGCCTAACTTATATACCAACAGTGATCCATGATTCATTTCAAAGCCGGATTGATTTAGAAAGATTTTTGAGAAAATTGCACATTAAGGTGTTCTTTGCAGGTGAAGAAACTAGAGTAGAAACATCGAGGGTGAAACTTAAGTCAAAATGGACGCCCCCCACTCCCCTCGAACCAGCCATCATTATTTTCAAACAATTAGTCATCAAAGAGTTGGAGCGATTGGAACTTAAGAAAAAGAACAAGCATTACAATTGCACTTCACAAGAAAGATTAGCGATTGAAGCACTTAGGAACAACACAGAAATAATAATCAGAAAGGCTGATAAGGGAGGGGCTGTAGTCCTGCAGAATAAAGAAGACTACATCACAGAGGCATTGAGACAACTCCATAACCCATTGGATTATGAAGAACTAGAAGATGATCCCACAGAGAAGTTACAACAAGAGATCTTCTCGATAACTGGGATAGGCTTTGCACGTAGTTATATCACACAAAAAGAATTTGCATTCTTAAATAAAAAAACCCCACGTATTCCAGCTTTCTACACCTTACCTAAAATTCATAAAAGTCTACAAAATCCCCCCGGAAGACCAATAGTCTCGAGCCGTAACTCCTTATTAGAACCATTATCAATATATGTAGATACTTTTCTACGTCCCTTTGTCCAAGAAACTAGATCTTACATCAAAGACACTACAGATTTTTTGAGTAGGATACAGATGCTGGGTGATCTTCAAGACCATTGGAGATTGGTTACAATGGATATAGTTAGCCTTTACACCGTTATTCCCCAGAAAGAAGCTTTAGAGGTAATAACACAATTCTTGGAAACACGAGAAATTAATTCTGTTCCCACAGAATTTATAACTGACCTAGCCGCTATGGCTTTAAAAAATAACTATTTCCAATTTGAAGGTCAGCTATTTAAACAGAAAACTGGGGTAGCCATGGGGGTTACTATTGCCCCTTCGGTAGCTAATTTATTTGTTGCCAGATTTGAAGAAAAATTTGTATACACGTCCACGTGGTTCGCAAAAGTGAAAATCTGGTTAAGATTCATAGACGATGTATTTTGCATTTGGACAGGGACTGAACAAGAACTGAAGGAGTCACTCAATTATTTGAATGCTTGCCATCCTACATTACGCTTTACATATGAACAAGATCTATATAATATGTCCTTTTTGGATGTATTAATTACTAAAAATAATAAGAGATTGGAGACCACAGTGTTTCGAAAATCAACAGATAGAAACACATTTTTAGAATACAGCAGTTGTCATCCACAGAAATTGAAGGACAGTTTACCTATATCCCAATTTCTACGCTACAAACGCATATGTTCCAGTGAGATAGAATTCAAAGAGAAATCAAGAATTCTAAGAAATCGTTTACAAGAAAGAGGTTATCCTATGAAGGTCATTAAGAGCGCATATAGAAGAGCGAAATACAATAACCGTGAATATCTTCTTCTTCCCAGACAAAAAGAGGCAGAAGAAGAAAAAGACAATGTCACGTGCATATTAAAATATACGAGTGAAACATTCCAGTTCGCCAAAATATTGAAGAAAAATTGGCATATAGTTCAAACTTTGCCGGAATTGCAAGATATCAATTTAAGATTGGCATACAGTCGAGGCAGGAATCTTAAAGAGATTTTGGCACCAGCCATCCCTAGAAAACCGTACATATCGGATTCCCAGATAGTGGGACATAGAAGCTGTGGACAATGTAACATGTGTGATATAATGATTAACACGAAGGAATTCTTAGATCCAAGAACTAATAAATTACATGTTTTACATCACAATACCACATGCAGTTCGGAATGGGTGGTGTACGCCATTGTATGCCCATGCCAGAAAATCTATGTGGGACAAACATCACGAAAATTGACTACGAGACTCACTGAACATAAGAGTAATATAAATACACAAAAGAAGACCGCCCCTTTAGCTATGCACTGTATCCAATTTAATCATACTTTTGATATGCTTAGATGCATTATTTTACAACACATCAAGTGGGATATACAGGGAGGAGACAGAAAATTGGTCCTCCTACAACAAGAGCAAAAATGGATATATCGTTTGCATTCTTTACAACCTGAGGGTTTAAACATTCGAATTGAATGGAGTCAGTTCTTTTGATTGGTTCTGCTCTTCAACAACTGTTATAATTAGACGAGATACTCTTGTTCCAGCAGTAAGAAATTTGACGTAAGTTAGCCCCGCCCAACAGGTAGTTGGGCGGAGCCAGAACACAGCGTCTGATGTCATCTATTATAAATACGGACGCCATCTTGAATAGTTCACATTAATGAACGCAAAGAGCCGATTGAAGTAAGAATCATGAGATTGGGGTTGGAGGTGAGACTGTGTGTACAAATAAGCGCCAAATTTGATGTATGTTTTATTAGATGCAGTAGATTGACCCACGGACCCTGAGGAAGTAGGCGAAACTTGGGCCGAGTCGGGCCGTGGATTGGGTTCAAATCACTGTGTTCCGGTTTACTGCCTAAGAAAAGTTGCAGCAGTGAAGCTAAGTAACCATCAATCTGATTTGTTTTGAAACATATAAAATAGAAGCGGGTTACTTAAAACAGGGGTTTTTTAGCCAGTGATGATCGGGCGGTGCTCCCTTCCGTTGTTTTACAACATAAGGAGTACACGCCGGGATTGAGGCTTTTCCCCTAGCAGATATATAAACATATATTTGACGCGAGATTATATGTAGGAGTCTGGATTTAGATTATTGATCATAGGTAGATTGTGTCAGAAGTGGGGGTGAGAGAAGGTTTGCCTATGGCGCCTGATATCCTTTCACTGACTCTGGTTCACTGATGTGGCACAAATGTTGGGGAGCACTAGAAATTGCTAATGTTTAAAGGGCTCAGTGCGTTTGGCTTATGATTCATAGGTTGAAATTGAACCTGGATAAGTCTGAATGTATGTGGTTTAGGGAGGAAATTTTATGAATTGCCCTAGGATTGGCAGGGGGGGGTGGGGGTGGGGGTTCATTGACATTGAACCCTTTGGTGAAGAATTTGGGAATTTGTTTGGATTCTAGTTTGGATCTGGGTGTACAACGTTTGGTAGAATGTTTTTACTTTACCAGTCTGCATTGTTTGAAATAGTGTTTTCAACATAATGACCTTGTATCTGTCACTAGTTTCTTATATTATTGCAACTGCTTGTATGTTGGGCTTCAAAAGCATCAATTGTGGCAGCTTCAATTAATACAAAATACTGTTGCAAGGATGATGACTGGACAAGGGCTACAAGAGCATATCTTCCCAACCCTTCATTTGTTACACTGATTCCTATTGAGTGTCAGATCAAGGACTTGTGTATGGTCTTTCGAGTAGTACACACCCAAAAGCCTTGATACATTTCTAATCTTTTAACTCTTTATGCGCCCATGTGATTACCACATTCATCTCAACAGTTGTTATATATTCTAGATCAGATGCAGCCACACTATACAAAGAATAGGGCTTTTGCCATTTTCAGTTTCCAGTTTTAGAATTCCTTACCTTGGTTTGTTCAAATGGAGGAAGATGACTTCACTTGTAGGCAGTTAGTCAAGGCTTGGCTCTTTCTATGTGATTGATTTATGTCTTTGAAGTTTAGGGTTAATTTAGGGGAGTGATACAGACTAGGGGGGAAGGGGGAATGGATTTATGTGTGTTATGATGATGTATTTTTAATGCATTTCCTATAGTACTACACCTTGAGATCTCATGAGGCATGTAATCAAGTGAAATAAAAGCAGTGAAATGAAATGGTGTGTAAAACATACACTACATTTTCAACATGAAAGAACAATTATTTAAGAACATTAATATGTTTTAGCACATGGCAATGTGGTAGTGTCTTTTAGTAAATCTAGCCCTTAAACTGTGAATGTAACTGGCCTCAAGCTACTGATGAAAAGGTTTGAACTAAATCCAAATAAATAAATGCTGCTGTTTATCTGAAGAGAGCTCCTAGAATGGAATTCAAGACCATGCCTAATGGTTAGTGCAGTGGCCTAAGAGCCAGGGGAACTGGTTTCGATTCCCACTGCAGCTCCTTGTGACTCTGGGCAACTCACTTAACCCTCCATTGCCCTAGGAACAAAATAAGTACCTGTATGTAATATGTAAACCACCTTGGCTGTAACCATAAAAAAGCTGTATATTGAGTCACACCCTCTTTCCCCTTTTCCTTAGAGATGGGGTGTACCATCTAGCAGCCATATTGCTCCCTTCATTGCAATTTTATACATGTTTTGGGCAATTTTAATCTCTTCTGCCTATGCAGGAGGTGTTTTGAGAACAGCATATGATTTAATAGGAGATAGATTCTATTCTAGCTATTAGAACTGGGTTATTTTTTAAATAATAAAATTATGTACATGAAGCTAATTACAGTCTGAAATTTACATGGTATTTCAACTGTGTGCCCTTATAAACTGTACCTCCCTATAAGTGGTGTCACACCTCTGTTTCTACTCACTGTAAATTTCTTGCAAGTTATGAATCTAATTTTTATTTATTTATTTTTATTTATTAGGATTTATTTACTGCCTTTTTGAAGGAATTCACTCAAGGCGGTGTACAGCAAGAGTAAGTCAAACATAAGCAATAGACAATTACAGCAGTAAAAATATTCAAACAACAATATAAAGTATGGCACAGTATACTGCATTACAATGCCAACACAATAAAATGTTTTAATCGATAGTATAGGGTGTAAGCAAAGATAGAACATATAGATAGATAACATAGAGTAACAAGAGTAAGAAAATAAGGGACTAGTTATAAAGAGTTGCAAATGAGGTCAGAAAAGTGCTTGAACATTATCTAGGTTAGGGTAGGAGTGGATAAACATGTCCTGCTATAATATGTGCAGCCGGTGTCATTTATTTCTTCCGTTAAAAGCCTGGTTGAAGAGCCAAGCTTTCACCTGATTCCTGAAGTAGAGAGAGGGTCTTGTGTTAAGCGAAGCTTTTCAGGGAGTGCATTCCAGAGCATGGGGGCTACTCCAGAGAAGTCTTGCTTGTGGGTATCCCATTGTGTGATGTCCTTTGGAGAGGGTGTGGTTAGGGAAACTCCTTGGGAGGACCTTACTGACCTTGAAGGTGTGTAGAGGGAGATCCTGTTCAAGTACACTGAGCCATTTTCTTTAAGGAACTGAAAATCAAACAGAGTTTTGAGTTTGGCTCTGAATTGTACTGGTAGCCAGTTCATGCAAAAATGGCGTGATATGGTCACATTGCTTACAACCTTCTATTAGTCTTGCTGCAGCATTCTGAATCAATTGGAGTTGGTGCAAATCCTTTGTAGTCAGACCAGTGTAGAGTGCATTACCATAATCCAGTCTTGATGCTTTTATGGCATGCACTACTGAGACAAGGCTTGCCTTCTCAATGTAAGGAGACAGGTAGCATAATTGTCACAAGTGATAGAAGCTGCTCTTGAAGGTTGCTTGGATTTGGGGGATCAGAGTAAGTGTTGAATCAAGCTGTATTCCAAGGTTCCTGACTTGTGATTTAAGGGGGAGTTCATATGTCCTAAAAGAGATTTTGATGTCAATTATGTCCCCACTTGTGTTAGGGACCCATAGAAGCTTAGTTTTACTTGGGTTCAGGCAAAGTGTGTTGTTTTTAGCCCATTCTTGAATTGATGTTAAACAGATAGTCAGTTTATTCAGGGCTGTGGGTAAGCCAGGTTCAATGGGTATGAGTTGCTACATGTCATCTGCATAAATGTAGAACCAAGTGTCCATTGACTGAATCAGCTCAGCTAGTGGCTAGAGGTAGATATTGAATAGAATAGGTGACAGTATCAATCCTTGTGGTACCCCACAGGTCAGTGCCCATGGTGGTGTTGTCTTATCTATATGGTTATCTATAGAATCATGCAGTATATAAGACAGTTGCAGAACAGTGTGATGTAGGTTTTATTCTTTCTTTTTTTTTTTTTTACATTTCATGTGGAAGGTTGAATTTCTCTAGTTCTTGTTGCAGCTTATGCGGTAACTGGGAATCTGACTTTCTTACTCCACTTTTAACTCAAATAATGCATTTTAACACTGTCAAGACAATTTTCAGCAGTAGTGCTGACATTTTTTTAAACTCCAGCTGTGGCTTTTAATAAAATTACGTATATTCAGCATCGCCATATGGATAGGCAGCAGTGCTGAATGTCATTGATGGCAGCTATATGCATAGCAATGATAGCTGCAATACAAATAGCTCAGTGTTTTCTTTATGCCTGCAAAAAAGAAGCCTTAATTCAACCACTTAGCTAAACATACAGTGGTCTTTTCCTTCCTCTTAATTCTTGTAAAATATATCTGTGTAGCATTACATATATTTTTCAATAGAGGAATTACTGTTTTGGATTCCAATCTTTGTAAACCAAGCACAAATAGATGTGTTAAAAACATTTTTTTTTCAAATAGATGCCTTGTAATAAAATTGTCGTCCATGAGCATTCACCGATGCAGACTGAGGATTCATGTTTTCCTATCTGCATGATTGGCAGATCAAGAACATATCTTAAGAGGGTGCTATAGAATCAGTGAACACCTCATCTGGCTGTTGGGGGGGGGGGGGGTCACAAGAGTTCATAATAAATTACCCTAAATCCTATTTAAACCTATCACTGTAACTGGAATTTATAAGAGCACCACTAGACAAGACTTATACAGTGGAAGATACTTTTCCTATGCTTGTGTCTTGTTGGGTTTGTACCTGCAGTGCAATGCAGATTAACTTTCTTGTGATTTCTTAGAAGAAATGCAAAAGTCATTTCATGGGTGTTTTGAACTGAAGTTCTTTAGGCTTGGTTTAGATCTCCTTGAGTGGAGGAGTAGCCTAGTGGTTAGTGCAGCAAAGTTTGATCCTGGGGACCTGGGTTCAATTTCCACTGCAGCTCCTTGTGACTCTGTGCAAGACACTTAACTCACCACTGCCCCAGGTACAAAATAAGTACCTGTCTATAATATGTAAACCACTTTGATTGTAACCACAGAAAGTTGGTATATCAAGTCCCATCTCCTTTTCTTTTAGGGATTCACTGAGTATGTTTATTTATTTAGATTTTGCTCACACCTTTTTCAGTAGTAGCTCAAGGTTAGTTACATTCAGGTACACTGGATATTTCTCTGTCCCAGGAGGGCTCACAATCTAAGTTTGTACCTGAGGCAATGGAGGGTTAAGTGACTTGCCCAAGATCACAAGGAGCAGCAGTGGGATTTGAACTGGGCACCTCTGGATTGCAAGACCGGTGCTCTAACCACTAGGCCACTCCTCCACTCCCTTTTGAATCCCAGCACTATTTTTGCTTCAACCAGCTCTTCCAACAGGACATTCCAGGCATCCACTACCATTTCTATGAAAAAAATATTTCCTGCTTTTGCTTTTGATTCTACCTCCCTATCACTTCATATGTCCTCTAATTCTAAAACTGCCCCTTATTTGGAA
Organism: Microcaecilia unicolor; assembly: GCF_901765095.1. NCBI lineage: Eukaryota > Metazoa > Chordata > Amphibia > Gymnophiona > Siphonopidae > Microcaecilia > Microcaecilia unicolor. Next base: position 697,057,751 of record NC_044031.1, read on the forward strand.
AAGGTTTCTTTGGTTAGTAATTCCTTTCAACTACAAAAACTAGGGGACTCTTGAGGAAGTTACATAGAAATACTTTTAAAATAAAAAAGAGGAAATATTTTTTCACTCAACGAATAGTTAACCTCTGGAACTCTTCACTGGAGGATGTGGTAACAGCAGTTAGAATCTGGGTTTAAAAAAGGTTTGGACAAATTCCTGGAGGAAAAGTCCATAGTCTGCTATTGAGATAGACATGGGAAGCAACTGTTTGCCCTGGGATTTGTAGTATGGAGTGTTGCCACAATTTGGGTTTCTTCCAGTTACTTGTGACCCGGCTTGGCCACAGTTTGGAAAACAGGATACTGGGCTAGATGGACCATTGGTCTGACCCAGTATAGCTACTCTTATATTCTTATGTCTTGTATCATATCTCCTCTAGGGTACCACGTACCATTTTGATGCCTTACTCTACACTAACTCCAGCCTCTTTATGTCTCTAGTGAGATGATCTCAGAACTGAACACACTACTCCAAGTGAGGCCTCTCTATTGTAATGAAGAAGGGCATTATGCCCACCTCCTTTCTGCTTGCTTTGCCTCTTGCTATGTAGCCTTCATTTTTCTGGCTTTGGCCCAGTGGTGCACCCTTTATAGAGTCACGCTCCATGCCAATTCACACACCTCAATTTTAGGTACCAGATTTATGCCTGCTGAAAACTGACGTAAATGCTGGCACCTAAGTTAGGCGCATTGACTCATTATCCCATAACAGCACATGCAACTTTTTAGAACGCCCCTGACATGCCCATGTGTAATACATGGGATTGAAGGTCAGCTGGGGATGGAATGAGTGGAATGTTTTGGCTGTAATTATGTGTTGATATTCTCTGTTATGGGAAACAGGCTAGTTGTTTAAGGGATGCCAGCACCTCTGGGAAAGGCACCTTCAACCTGTGCAGGTCTGGGGGAGTTATTCTCTGTTATGGTGGTTGTTTAAGGGATGCCAGCACATCTGGGAAAGGCACCTTCAACCTGTGCAAGTCTGGGGGAGTTATTCTCTGTTATGGGAAACAGGCTGGTTGTTTAAGGGATGCCAGCTTGTGCAAGTCTGGGAAAGGCACCTTTGTTTCACACTATAAAAGAGGGGGGAGCACGGGACTTTCTTTAGAAGCTTGCCTGAACATAGGGACGCCTTGTTCAGTGAAGGGTATTTCCCTGCAATCTCTGAGGAGAGCCAGTGCTTCCCTGGTGGTCTTCCCAGATGCTGACTGAATTGCGGGTGCTGTAAGTATCTTGGTGTATGTGTTCACATATGTATCACCAATAAAAGCGATATACCGCATATTGTGTCTGGTGGCTTTTGTGTTGTCATAAGCACAGCGCCCCTTAGTGTTACACCATGCCCATTCCATGGCCACACCCCCTTCTGAGTTGTGCGCTATGGGATTTGGGCAGCAAGTGTTATAGAATAGTGCGCAGCCAGATTCATGTGCAATTACTAACTGGTGCCAATTAACATCAATAACGGGTTGTTAGCAGCCAAATACACTGCGCACAAATTTTGGGATTGCGCCCAAATTTAGGTGCCCAACCCATATATAGAATTCTGGGGTCTGGACAGATTCCTGAAGGAAAAGTCCATTGATCATTATTAAATTTGGGGGTTTTGCCAGGTTGTTTATTTTGTACAGCGCTGCGTAACCCTAGTAGCACTCTAGAAATGTTAAGTAGTAGTAGTAGTTCTTGGGGCCTGGATTGGCCGCTGTTGGAGACAGAGTGCTGGGCTTGATGGACCTTTGGTCTTTTCCCAGCGTGGCAGTGCTTATGTACTTATGTACTGTACATATCTAAGTAGCTGACATGTCTCACATTCAGATGAGCAACGGACCCTTCCAGTGTCAAATTAGGGAGAGCAGCTCAGGTACAGTGCTTTGCTTTGCCCAGGGTGTTACTAGGATTGAAGAGGGAAACTAATGAGTCTTCCTCTTGCCCATGTCTGAAATGTCTGAAAATGTTTTCAGAATGCAGACCCTAACAGTACAGAACTACCTACTCTACAATCTCTTATTAACCTGCCATTTTAGGTTCTGTCTTGTGGGTCACCTCCATAAATAGGGTCATGGGGATTGCTTACCTTTTATTGCTATGGTGGTTTGCATGTGTGTGTTAATGTCACCCAGGTCTTTAGAAAAAAATGAAATTCAAAATAAAAATGTGTGTTATGTTATTTACCTTACAAAAGCTGGGTCACCTGTGGTTCAGTGTGTTTTGATTATGTTGTCTGTCTCCTTTGTAAACTAGACATTACAATGATGGCTGAATTATAGTCTCCAGAAATAAATAAAGCCAGTGCAGAATTGAGAACAAGGCAGATCTGATTTATCTTTGTATTCCTTTTCATGGCCTTTCAAATGTTTAAAAAGTGCTATTTTGATGTGGGCTGCTGTCCACCCTAGGAGCTTTCCATTCTGTGGTGCTGAACAGAAGTGAAACATGGTCATTCTTTGTATGGGGAATGAAGAGGAGGTCAGGGATTCCCTATGATTTTTCTTTTTGGCTGTTTGCTGCAGTTGAGAGGTTAACTTTTAATTCCTAGAGGCTCCACAGCAATCCTGGAGGTCTGCCAGTGCTGTCAATGAGCGCATTCTTTAGAGCAACTTTCTCAGTTTCCATGTTTTGAATCTGACTGCCATAAATATGCCTTCATATTGTTTATTAATTATTCCTGTAGCTGGGAGGAGGTGGAGGTCTAGGTCTTATAGTTCAAACAGGGAAAGATGTTTTTTTTAATGAAACCTTCTCATTGTTTGTATTTGTAGATTGGGCCTTTGAGAGAAATCATCAAAATCTTTCATCTCACAGTGCCATCAAAGGAATAGCATACAAGTTAAATGATCACAGGAAGCATGAGAGAATGAATATAAATCTACTTTAAAATTCATTGAAAATGTGAGCAGATGGCTTTAGTGTTAAAAAGAATTTGATGGAATGGCAAAAATATTGAATGTTGTCATATGCAAGGAATATTTATTCAGAGTTAGTTTGAAAGTGCTTAATAAACTTGAAGGCCACCGATGTCACTATAATGTTGGAGTTGCATGCCAAATTCAGGGTTTTATAGTCACGATAGTGGTCCTGTTAGACTGCCCTTTCTTAGTCAATTGTACCTCAGGCACTATTCATTTCTTACAAGTTATGCATGTCTGTGTATGTATTAAGAAGCTCTAGACATGCCAGTCTGCTGTGCAGCAAATGAAAATTACAAAGGAGATATGGTGGATCAGAACCTACGAAGGGAAGGATCAGAACTTAGACTTTACCAGTTTGGTCTGTTGTCACCAGAAAATTTAAAAAGATTATATATGGAGTAATCTGATATATATAACAAAAAAAACAACCCCCCCCAAAAAACACAACCAAAAGGCAGGAGCATAGCAAGATGAAAGGGAAAAAGATGGAAGATGATTCATGCAGTCTCTGCTCCCAATTACAAGTACAATTAACAGATGCAATCATTGGCTTCTTTCTAAAGTATACATACACATAAACTTAGGTCAATTCTTTTTATTTAGTGAATTTATGAGATGGGAAACCGAAATGCCAAAGCTGGAAAAGACAATAGGGGCTGGGAAAAGAAAATGGGAAAAGCTGGCATTGGAATGCAAATTATAACAGCGAATGATTTGTTCAGCTGTGTCAATTGAATAATGTAGTCATCAGTAGCACAAAGTTCCCACATGATGATATTCATAAAGTGATACTGGGTGAGAGCCATATGAGATTTGAAAAACAGATAGATGATATAGCAATCAGAAGAAGGTGGATCAGATCACCGCCCAATGTCAGATCCTACATAGTGGTTGTTGTGTATATTAGCGCCTATCTAGTGGTTGTAGAAATCCAGATCAAGTTTAAAAGAGTGCATAAATTAAAGAATGATGTCAATTGTAACTTTTAGTGAGCTGAAGCACCAGCAGACTACAGAGGAGTTCCGCTGTCAAACCATTTTCAAACTAGCACAGTGTTTCCCAAGTTGGTCCTGGAGTTACCCCCCCCCCCCCCCCCCCCTTGCTAGTCAGGTTTGCAGGATATCCACAATTAAACATGAAACATATAGTGGAGGCAATATATGCAAATCAAGTTCATGCATATTTCATTGTGGATATCCCGAAAACCTGACTGGCAAGGGGGTACTCCAGGACTGATATGGGAAACACTATTTTAGCAGACAAATGTTCAGACAGCAAACCAGATGTTGAAATATGTGGAAATTGTTGAAAGAGGAAGTGCATGATACCTGCCTTAATACACTGGGTCAGGCAAGAAAGAAAAAGGAAGAGTGGATAAGTGATGAAATATATAAATATAATAAGTAAGCAAAAATAAATTAATCTCCCTCATTTAAAAAGCTGCGCTAGCAGCTTCCAGTACGGTGATGGTAACACAGCCCATTCACTTTGAATAGGCTATGTTGGCATTGCCGTGCAGTAGCCACTAGCAGAGCTTTATAAAAAGGGGGGTGGGATAGGAAGGTACTGAAATGAAACAAGTTACGTTAGAGCAGTACAGTTTGCAAGTTAAAGAAGTCAAAAATATGAGATGATGAGGAAAATTCTCAAATAGCAGAAGCAGCAGCACAACAACAGAAGGAAGAAAAGGTGGCATGATTATTGCAGACAAAAAAGTCCAACATTGGGAATAATGTTTTAAGGAAATACTAAACTGTCCAAAGTCTGAAACAGCAGTAAACCAGTCGATTGCTGAAAAATCAACAAAGCTGCAGACAAGACACCAGGCCATTGACAACAGATGAGACAATCAAAGCTATTGAGGGGCTAAGGAATGGAAAATTACCAGGATTAGAGAACATCTGTGCAAAATTCTTGAAGAAAGGATAAAACCAAATGATAGAACAGTAACTACGATTGGTTATTGCAGCATAGGAAAGGGATAAAGCACCAGATGACTGGAAGAATGGTATAATTGCAAAGCTGCTGGAAAAAAAGGAGTTTTATTGGACTGCAGTAATTGTAGAGGAATTTTTCTGTTATCTGTACCTGAAAAAGTTTACAATCAATTGTTTCTTAGCCAGCTTATGGCTCAAGTTGACAACCTACTACAAGAAGAACAAGCAGGGTTCCAGCCCGACAGATCCTATATAGATCAAACCTTTACACTGTACATAATATTAGAAAAGGTTCTCCAGTATAAGATCCTGGTAATTTTGTGAATTTTGAAACAGCATTTAGTCTCATCAACACAGATAGCTTATGGAGTATTATGAAATTATACGGAATACCTGCCAAGTTCATCAGAGTTTATTGAAAACCTGTATGAGAGCAGTGAATGCTGTGTCATGAGTGGAAGATGGTCACAGAAATTGGTTTACAATGGAGTCAAGCAAAATTGTGTATTGTCATCATTGTTATTCAGCTTAGCTATGGACTGTTTAATGTGGAATATAGTAGGAGTTAATAATGCAGGAATCACATAGCTTAAAATCATACAGAGGACTTGGATTTTGCAGATGATGTGGTGTTGTTGGCAAGTTCTGTTCAAGCAATGCAGACCAAGACAGAATAATGTATTTGGGTTGAACAGATTGGATTAAATATGTCTAGTAAAAAGACAAAGTTTGTGACTATAAACATGGCAGATAACACATCAATCAAATTAAAAGATGTTGAAAAAGGGCCAAAATTCACCTATTTAGGAAGTGGTAAGGACTATAAGAAACTAACAACTCAAATGATAATGCATATGGCTCTTCAACCAGGCCTTTAATGGAAGAAGTACCTAACTTGCTAGTCACACACAATGAGTGACACCAGCTGCACATACTAAAGCAGGACATGCTTATCCACTCCTACCCTAAGATAATATTCAAGCACCTTTCTGACCTCATATGCAACTTTCTTTAAATTAGTCCCCTTATTATTTTACTCTTGTTACTCTGTCTTATCTATCTATATGTTCCATCTTTGCCTACACCCCATGCTGTTTATTAAAATGTTTTATTGTATATTGTGTTGACATTGTAATGTAGCATACTATACTTTGTATTGTTCTTTGAATATTCTTACTGTCTATTGCTTATGTTTGACTTATTTTTGCTGTGTACCACCTTGAGAAAATGCTTTAAAAAAGGCAGTAAATAAATCCTAATAAATAAATAAATGCGTACAATAGCACTGTGATACCCACTGTGTTATACAGTGTAGAAACATGGCCAGTAATGTAAACTCTCCAAAACAGACTAGATAGTTGTGATTCACACAGTGTAAGAATTCTACCTTCAAAGCAGCAAGATAAGGAAGCAATGAAGGACTAAACAGCTACCAGTTAGTAAGGTACTGCTGCAACAGCAACTTACATGATTTGGGCACCTACAAAGAATGAAAACTAGAAGGGCAAAGAAGTCCAGAAGGACCAGGATAGATGTGGCATCAAACAGCTGAAAAGGACATCAATTGCTCAGAAGCAGTTGATGAAACACAAGACTGACAAGTGTGGAAGATGTGTCTGCCTGCCTTCTGCGCTGATGGCTCAAGAAGACATAATCATAATAATACTATAGATTTATGAAATACAGGAGATATTTAATACAGTGCGAAAACATGGAATATATATAGTAAAAGAAATATAGATCACCATAAAACACAATGTAGGCACATACTGCATCCAGCTTCTCCTTCATAGGCACACAACTATGGAATACACTGCCCAAAATCTTAAAATCAACTCAGAACCATCTAAATTTCAGGAAATTACTGAAGACCACCCTGTTCAAGAAGACTTACCTTCCAGGCTCAACCTAATTTACTTGTTCTCAGCAAAAATCATGGACCCTATTGATTTTTATTATCTTTTATTATTTTTGTTGTTTTATACAATACCTATACGATTACTATCTTACTATTACATTGCTTAATTGTATTTTACAGAACTGTAGCCTGCCTTACGGTATTGTGTAAGCCACATTGAGCTTGCAAATAGTGGGAAGATGTGGGGTATAAAATGTGTTAAAATAAAAATAAATAAAATTCTATATAGCACGCCTAGAGTTCAGTGCTGAAATCTAATCATATTCCAAAACAATGTGCGTAACTTAATTGACTTAAAAGCTAATCAGCATTGATAGCAGCACTTAATAAGCAATAATGAGCACTAATTGGCAATAATTAGAATTTATGTGCCTAAATCGCTAAGCATATTTAGTAAAGTACTGTGCCTAAAATGTAATGCATGCAGTTCAAAAGGGGTGTGGTTATGGGCGGGGAAATTGGTGTTTTGTGGGTATTCTGAAATTTACACACGTAGTTATATCATATGGCCCAGTGCGCAGGGATTTACACCACATTTTCATTGGTGTAAGTAGATGCATCTACTTTTAGGTGCTGTGATATCAACTAAGCGCCTTAATCTAGATGTCATTTATAGAATACATGTAGGCGGAAATGTTTATCATGTAGATTTTTTAGGCACCTTATGGCGCATAGAGGGTAATTCTATAACTGGGTATATAATAAAGGTACTGGCTGTGTTAACTATTTTAAGTCTACTTTTCTTTGTAGAATGCTAGCACAAGTGGCCAAAAACACATTTACAACTAAGGTGTGATCACTTACACCAGTCCTACAGCTGGTGTAAAAGCCTACTCCTAGATGTTAGTATACGTGAATATAAATAATAGAAATCTATAATTAGCATACATATATGTGCATTTCACCTATGTTCCACTCAAACTGCCCACTGGCAAAGTACATGCCTTCAAATCACAGTGCATAAAATTGCCTGGGGTACAGGCAGCTACACATATTCACATACCCCTCCCCCCCACCAATATACACATAAGTTCCTGGGATTGGGTTTGCATTTATGCATGTATTTATAAAAGCATATAAAACAAACTGGCATATTTGTGCATGCCCCAGAGCAGATGTAAATGCATGTTGGTACTTTCCCAAGGGTGATTTTCAAAAGAGAAAGTATTGTTGTAACACCAAGGTGCATGTAGCAATTAATATTGGTTGTGGAAACCTTTTCCACTCCTTTTTAAAATGTTTTTATTATTTATAAGTTTACATCTTTGAAGCAAGAACTTACTATTGTAGAGAAAAGTCCACATCATTAGGAACCAGAATTAAATGACAAAAATGAGGAAATATAAAGAAAAATATCTGTATGGCAATATTGTACCGAAGAGTTAAGGCTGGTAATTTATTTAAATGAGCATATTTATCCTCCTAATGATCTTTTAGTCACAACAAAAGATGACAAATGAGAGGGCTCTGTAAACACATATTTAACTGCATTATATCTAATTATACATTTACAGGGGAACCTTAAAAAAAGATGCCCCCTAATTGCAAAACTGCAGGCTTCAATATCAAGAACTGTTTGCTCCTTCGCTGAGTTTTCCTTGAAACATCAGGAAATAATTGAATTTTAAAACCTAGAAATAACTTCTCTCTATTCTTAAAGAACATACGAAATAACCATTATTTATCAGGTAGCAAAGCCACGGTTGCTACCAAAGTAGCCGCCATGGCTAAATCTGAATCGGAAGTGTCCAACAGAGCACATACATCAAGGGAATTTTGCTGTTGTTGCTCTGATACTTTCTTAGGTAAATAATATACTTGAGTGAAAGGAGGCAAATTATCCTCTGGTATTACCAATGTTTCTTTTAAGTAACGTTTTTACATTTCCAAAGGTCTCACCAATGTGACCCTTGGAAAATTAATAAATCGAAGGTTATTATTCCTCAGGTAATTTTCAAATATTTCAGATTTATTCCTTAAATTGGATAAGTCTTTAATCAAGGATGTTTGTACATTTTCTATATTTGATATGTTCCTTTCAGCTCGTTCCACGCGTTCAGTCAAGGATTTAATTTCAGTTTCATTTTTGTCATTCTCTGCTCAATCTGGAAAACTTTCTGTGTAACACTGTTAACTTGTGTAATAAAAGTCTAGCCTGATTGGGAAATTAAAACCCACAATGAATCTAAAGTTACCTCTGCCGGTTTTATAAGAAATTCTGACGAGATCATCAGCGTTGATTCAGCTACCCTTTCATATTTAGTGCTTTGTTCACCGGCCTTCAATCCCGCAGGCTCGTTCTCTCTAGAGGGTGCTAGTTGTCCTTCTCCTCCTGTCTCACCCCGATGTGGTAGAGCCCCGCTTGATCCGGGGCCTGACCTGCTTCCTGGCGATGGCCCCGTCGATTCTAGAAGGAGAAAGCTTGAGCCTTGCGGTTGTGGGGGAGGAGCTCTGTTGTTGGGGCTCAGCGTCATCTCAAGCCCATAGGAAGCTGAACATTCCTCCATCAAGCCGCTGTCAACAATGGGACCGCTCCCAACTTCTCCAGCCCCCTGGGTCCTCACGTATCGATTCATCGGACCGACAACTGGGGAGACTGGGGGGGGGGGGGGGGGGGGCTCAGACTGCTGCTCTGCCTCGTCTTTTAGGCATAATTCAAAAGTAAGGAGGAGGACCGCAACTGCTCGCAGGTATGTGCGGCCATCTTGGATTCCCGCATTCTCCTTTTCCACTCCTCTTGCATGAATGTTTATATCTCTTTTTATTGTCTCGCAGAACACAGAAAACACAGTGGACGAGTAGCTTGGTTAGAGCACTGGGCTGATATCAGGGAAACTGCTGCTGCTCCTTGTATCCTTGGGCAGCTCACTTAACCCTCCATTGCTTCAGGTACAATCTTAGATTGTAAGCCCTCCAAGGACAGGAACGTTTCCTAGTGTACCTGAATGTAAATCACCTTGAGCTACTACTGAAAAAGGTATGAGCTAAATCTGAATACATAATGTAATGCTATCTGAGTCTTATATTGCACTATATCCCCTTTCAAGTTCAGAGTGGTTACAAATTAAGAAGCCAGGCATATCTAGATTCAAACATCTAAAATATAATAAAACTATGTATCTTTCAATCTATTTCTAAGTATTTTATAAAACAAATTTCAGACTCCTCTTTCTGCCCTACGATTGCATTTACTCTGCAACTCCTCAATATCTCTTCGCTCTGATCTCTCCTTATACTCCTCCCCAGGATCTCTGTTCATCAGGAAGTCTCTCCTGTTTGTACCTTTCTCCTGCATTGCCAACTCCAGACTCTATTCCTTTTATCTTGCTGCACCGTATGCCTGGAATAATGTCATGAGTTGATACATCAAGCTCCATCTCTGTCCACATTCAAATCTAGGCTAAAAGACTATCATTTTTGAGGTTGCTTTTAACTCTTGACCCTGTTTTTTTTGTGTGTTACATTTGTACCCTGCACTTTCCCACTCATGGCAGGCTCAATGCAGCTTACATGGGGCAATGGAGGGTTAAGTGACTTGCCCAGAGTCACAAGGAGCTGCCTGTGCCTGAAGTGGGAATCAAACTCAGTTCCTCAGTTCCCCAGGACCAAAGTCCACCACCCTAACCACTTGTTCACCTGTTCCAAATCTGTTTTAATCATTCCCACCATAGTTCCCCAATCCCTTATTTATCCTGTTTGTTTATCCTGAATAGATTGTAAGTTCTTTTGAGCAGGGACTGTCTCATTTCTTCTATATGATCATCCTATTCTTTTCTATTTTTTGTAGTTCCTTTCTAAACTTGGAATTTACTGCCTGGATCTGCCAATTAGGTTAGGATTTATAGCAAGTTTGAATTAATAAATGTTGTGTTTTTTGTACAGCGCTGCGTATGTCTAGTTGCGCTATGGAAATGATAAGTAGCAATAGTAGTAGTAAAAGGGTTCAACTGGGCAGCAGAGGCTCCTACCTGGTTAAAGCCCACAGAGATAGACAGTTCTGGATATTCAGTGGCACATAACTGGTTAATACCACTGAATATCTCCACTAACCAGCCATCCCCTAACCAGCTAGGATAGGGGTAGGCCAGGGTGGAGCCTCGATTTAGCGGGTTAGTGGGGATATTCAGTCTGCTAATTAGCTAAGTAACTGCATAAAATTAGGACAGCAAAACATCTTTCCTAACTTTATGCAGTGAGTTAAACAGGCACTGGTCTAAATATCAGCTGGTACCTGGTTTGCTATTGGGTCAGTGGACATACATGGATATTCAGGGCCCCGAAGCACAAAGCTTACCGTGCTGTTAACGTTTGCTTTAGACTGGTTCTAGTCAGTCTAAATCAAATGTTATTTAGTGAGCAATGTACAAAGAAGATTCCCATGGCTCTAACATGTGCGATTAGCAACCACTGAGAACCCCAAGTAAATGAGCTCATTAGTATTTTAATGAGCATTCCAGGCAATGCACAGCTCCAGAGCACCTTGTTCTAATGAGTTAATGTTATGGCTGCTCTGGAGCTGAAACATAAGCAGGCAACTGCAAAGGCTGCCTTCTTGTGCTCCCTACATCTCCTCCCTGTGACCCCATTGCAGGTGATTCCCTGGTGTTCTGGTGAATCTCAGACCCCCCGCACCTAACTCCAACCCCCTGGACCCAACACTCCCTGCTGACACCTATGTACCCCCCCGGCACTGCCAACAAAATTCCCTGGTGTCCAGTGGACTCCAGACCCCCAATGCCTCCTGACCCCACTGTGTACCTCCCGACCCCCCCCCCCTGTTAAAACTACCTGGTGGTCCAGCGGATTGCACACTCCCTCCCCAGCTAATTTTCCTGGTGGTCTAGGAACACCCCTCCCTCCTCCTCTGCCCTCCCCAGTACCTTAAAAAAAGATGGGCAGGAGCAGCAACTCCTCTCTCCTGCCTTGGCGCCTCTGCTTTCAAAATAGTGCATCCAGCCCCTGCCTGGTGCATTCTGGGATGCATCTGGTAGGGCTAAACACCATATAAGGAGAAAAACTCCTTATATGGTGTTTAGCCCTGCCAACTGCATCCCAGAATGTGCCGGGCTAGGTACCACCATTTTGAAAGGAGTGCACGAGCAACAACTCCTCCCTCTGGCACCACCGCTTTCGAAATGGTGGCACCCCCGCCCCTGCCTGGTGCATTCTAAAGGAATCTCTGAAACACTTGACTTCCTTATAGCAAAGAATACTTTATCATCATCATTGTCATTATCATCTGCATTATTAGTAGTGCTAATTCATCACTTGCATCTTCATCTTTATCTTTGTTATCATTGTTATGCTGTCCAATTACAGAGAAGGCTTTCACAATCATTGTTGTTCTATTTTTCGTCTGATGGCAAACTCTCTAAATAACTTTAAGAACTGATGCAAGAATGTCATATGTATGGAAACTCTTCAGTCTTAAGGCCAGACAAGCAGACTATCAATCCAGTGGTCTGTCATGCCAATGTAAAATTTTCCATTGAATGTCAGCAGTCTGTTGTGATAGAGACATATGACTGTCACCAAGACGTGCAATCAGCTTTAGCTTCATCTCTACTTGAAAGTGATGAAACTCATCACTGTTCTGTTTGGCTGGAGACTAGTAACCAGTTCAACAAGCACAGGCAAACTCTACTGTTCTCATAGGCTGTATTCCCAGAGCACCAAAATTTAAGATGAGATGATCCACTGTTTGTGTGAAGAGGTTTGCAATTGCAAAATCCTGCTCCAGGTTTTGCTGTTTCATTTGGTTTACAGAGGAATCATCATTTTAGGTCTCTCTGCCACTTTTACTTTTTAACTGCAAGCATCAGAAGTAACTAGGTAAAAGTAGTAAAGATTGGTAAAATTATTACTTCTGTTAAAGTAAAAGTAACAAATTTTTTCTGCACCTCTTTACAAGTAAAAGTAACAAAACTTTTACTTAAGTACAGTAACTATTTACATTTACTTAGGGCCTTGTTTACTAAACCACGGGGCCTGTTTAGTAAACCGCGCTATAGGCTCGCTAGAGTTTTTAGCACGCGCTAATGCTAGAGACACCCATAGGATTATATGGGTTTCTCTAGCGTTAGCATATGCTAATTTTTAACATGTACTAAGAACCAGCCCCAACAGTGCACAAATGCCTGCATGTACATTTTTACCTGCTCTGCAAAAGGTGTCAACATGCACATGTATTCTAGATGTGTATTCTCGTGTTTTATAAAATACACATGTACATTGCAACTCCATCTCTACTTTGTCCAAACTATCCCTCAGCTTCTGTATAGATCACCCACATTTGTACACTGACTGCAGATGCATATGTAAATAAATTAATGAGATGTTAACAAACAATAATTGGTGTTAATTGACATTTGGAATTATGTGTTGATATGCCCTTGTATTCTGTTCTATAACATGTACAGTTAAATTTCATAGCACAAAAAAGAGGGCGTTGCCATGGAGGTTCCCAACATTAGGCATGATACTATAGAATACTTGTATTTGCATGTTCAACTGTCATCTCTACTACTACTAATCATTTCTTTAGTCCCACTAGATATATGCAGCGCTGTACACATTATGGACTAGATTCTATATGTGGCACCCAAAAAAACATGCTTAGCACTAGTCTATAAAGCTCATCTAAAGTTAGGCATGGTGTATAGAATATACGTAGCTGTCATCCCTGTGACTATAACTTAGGCATGAGCATTTATGCCAACTAAAACCTGGTGTAAATACCCATGCCTAACTTAGGTGCGGATCAGACACATTTTATAACAGCGTGCACAATATATAGGAATGTCCGTGAGACTCCCATGGCCACACCCCCTTTTGAGATCTGCGCAATAGAACTTACACACACCTCTTTACAGGTAATGCTTAGAAACCTGTGTACATAAATTCTAATTAGTGCCCGTTAGTGCTTGTTATTGACCAAGTATCGGCACCAATTGGCTTTTTAATGAATTTGCGTGCACAATTTGGCTGCACTGCCAGATTTGCACACACAATTTTAATTGCCATATATAGAATCTAGGCCTATGTGCAGGAATTTTCTCTGTCTCTAATGGGCTCACAATTTAAGGGCTCCTTTTCAAAGTGGCACTACCGATTAGTGTGCACTGAATGGGAAGAAGCCCATGGGAGTTGAATGGGTTTCTTTGAATTCAGCGTGCTGCTAATCAGTAGTGATGTTTTGTAAAAGGAGACCTAAGTTTTTGTAAGGCAGTGGAGGGTTAATCCATTAACTCGCTTCTTCTAACTGAAGGAGGCAAAATCCTTCAACCTGCAGCAAAGTTAATACAATACAATGACAGCATTTCTTTTTTTACGATATTGCTGCATAATGTGGTTTGGACAGTACTTGTTCTAATTTCCCTCTGTGCTTCATAGAAAATAGTGTGCCAAGATCTCTGAAATCTGAGAGTGGCCCAAGCCCTGCAAAGTAAAATATCTTCTCTGCACCTTGGAATTTTTGTTCTCTGAGTAAACAAGATAGGCAGCCTTAGTGTTAGTTTTAGAAAGATATCTGAGGATGTGATACATAGCTCATCTTATTTCAGCTCAGCATGCAGTCTCATATCATTCATTGCACCACTCAGCCGAATCTAATGCAGATTTGCAAACCTGCACTGCAGTGATAACATGCCAAAGCCTATTTCTTCGGTAGAAACTAGATTACTTTTTTTGGATCCTTACTTAAAATGTATTTGTTTACAGAAACTTGATATAACACCATTCACAAAAGCAGTTTCAAGGCAGTTTACAAAAAAAAAAAAAATAAGTGCATAAACTGTAGATGTGTCTTTTTAAAAATCTGTATTAGGATACTATTAAAAATATTAAAATTGTTTTCTACTACTACTACTTATCATTTCTATAGCGCTACTAGATGTATATAGTGCTGCACACTTGAACATGAAGAGACAGTCCCTGTTCGAAAGAGCTTACAATCTAATCAGGACAGACAAACAGGACAAATAAAGGATAAGGGAATTACTAACGTGGGAATGATAAAATATACATGGGTACTGTACAAGTGAGTAGGGGTTAGGAGTTAAATGCAACATCAAAAAGGTGGACTTTTAGCCTTGATTTGAAGACGGACAGAGATAGAGCTTGCCATACTGGCTCAGGAAGTCTATTCCGGGCATATGGAGCAGCAGGATAAAAAGAATGGAGACTGGGGTTGGCAGTGGAGAAGAAGGGTACGGATAAGAGAGATTTACACAATGAACAGAGTTCTCGGGGAGGAGTGGAGAGGTACTGAGGAGCTGCAGAGTGAATGCACTTTAAGTCAATAAGAGGAGTTTGAACTGCATGTGGAAACTGATAGGGTGCCAATGAAGTGACTTGAGGAGAGGGCTAAAATGAGCATAACAATACTGGCAGAATATAAGTCGTGCAGCAGAATTTTGAACAGATTGAAGGGGAGAATGATGGCTTAGTGGGAGATCTGTGAGAAGTAAGTTATAATAATCTAAGCAAGAGGTGATAAGAATGTGGATAAGGGTTTTGGTAGTGTGCTCAGAAAGGAAAGGATACATTTGTTTTAGCAGTCTGTTGGATACGTGCAGAGAAAGACAGAGAGGAGTCAAAGATAACCCCAAGGTTACGAGCTGATGAGACAGGGAGGATGAGAGTGTTATCCACAGAGACAGAGAATGGGGGAAGAGGAGAGCGGGTTAAGGGTGAAAGATAAGAAGCTCAGACTTGGTCATGCTTAGTTTCAGATGGTGGTGAGACATTCAGGCAGCAATGTCAGACAGGCAGGCTGATACTTTGGCCTGGATTCCTTCTGAAATTTCTGGTGTGGAGAGGTAGATCTTGGAGTCATCAGCATAAAGGTGATACTGAAACCCATGGGATGAGATCAGAGCACCAAGGGAAGAAGTATAGATGGAGAAAAGAAGAGGTTCCAAGACAGAGCCCTGAGATACATCAACTGATAGTGGGATAAGAAGAAAACCAGGAAAGAACAGAACCCTGAAATCAAGTGAGGACAGCGTATCATGGAGTAGGTGGTGATCAACAGTGTCAAAAGCAGCAGGTAGGTTGAGAATGATGAGGATAGAATAGAGGCCTTTGGATCTGACCAGGAACAGGTCATTGGAAACTTTAGCAAGGGCTGTTAGTTGAATGAAGAAGGTGAAAGCTAGATTGAAGTGGATCAAGAATAGCTTGAGATGAAAGAAAACAACAGCGGTGAACAGCACATTCAAGTATATTGGATAGGAAAGGGAGAAAGGGCGATAGTTGGGAGGACAGGTGGGGTCCAGTTAAAGTTTTTATGAGGAGTGGTGTAATTATGGCATATTTGAAGGCATCAAGAACAGTTGCAGTGGAAAGTGAAAGATTGAGGATATGACAGATAGAAGGGATGACAGTAGGAGAGATAGTACTAAGTAGATGGGTGGGAATAGGAACAGGTAATCAATTTGGAGGAGGAAAGAAAACGTGCATTTTCCTCTTCAGTGATTTCAGAAAAAGAAGAAAAGGAGGTAGGGGTTGAAGGAGGGTTGAGAGAATGGACTGAGGGAAAGAGAGGTAGTGGTGACTTGGTTGAGAATTCAAGGTTAATCTTGTGAACTTTATCATAAAAGTACTCAGCCAGAGTCTGGGGAGAAAGTGAAGGGACCTTGAGGAGAGAGTTCAGTGTAGCAATGAGACGCCGAGGGTTTGAGTCAAGAGAGTTTGTCAACTGAATGTAGTAGTCCTGTTTGGCAAGTGAAAGAGCAGACTGGAAGGAGGTCAGCAAGAATTTGAAATGTATGAAGTCAGCTTGGGCACAGGATTTCAGTCAAAGGCGCAGATCAGGCACAGGAATGTAGGTAGCAGGAGGTCAGCCAAGGCTGGGGTTTCGTACTTCTTACAGAACAGGGAATGGGAGGAGCGAGAGTATCCAGAGCAGAGGAGAGAATTGTAATATAGGAAGAGACAACCTCATTGACAGACTTGGATAACATAGTGGTTGACAACAGGTTTGACACACTGGAGGACAGAGTAGAAGAGTCTATAGCCTGAAGATTCCTAAATGTATTGGTGGAGATTGGATGGGACTGGGGAGGAGGGTGTTTAAGTGTGAAAGTTATCAGATGATGGTCAGTGAGGGGAAAAGCTGAGGCACAGAAACTGGAGAAGAAGATAAGATCAAGGTAGTGGCCATTATGGTGAGTAGGGGTAGTGGAGCACAGTTGAAGATTGAAAGAGGATGTTAAAGTGAGAAGCTGAGAAGCGTAAGAGTCAGAGGGATCATTAGCATGAACGTGAAAATCCCCAAGAATGAGGGAAGGAGATGAAGGTTCAAGAAAGAATGAAAGCCATGAGTCAAAGTCAGTGAGAAAGGAAAAAAGGGACTTATCAGGGGGTCAATAAATGACAGCTACTTGGAGAGGTAGAGGAATGAATTGATGGAGTGGACTTCAAAGGAAGAAAAGCAGTGAGACTGAGGTGGAAGAAGAGGCTGAAATCTACAAGAGGGTGAGAGTAGAAGCCCAACACCACCTCCACAGCCATCCACAGCCAACTGGGTGAGAAGTGTGGGAGAAAAGGTAACCTTTGTGACACAGGGCCGCAGCTGAAGTAGAGTCTTCAGGGCAAAACCAAGTCTCGGAACAAGTAGATAGAGAGTATGAGAGATAAAGAGGTCATGGATTTAGGAAAATTTGTTGCAGACAGAGCGGGCATTCCATAGAGCACATGAGAACAGCAGAAAAGAAGGAGAGGAGCAGAAATTAGATTGGAGACATCACTGTGTGACCTGCATAAATAGGATGAGAGCTGATATGGAGGATCAGGATTGGGATTGATATCCCCAGTGAAGAGCCAGGAGAAGGAGCAAGAGAGTACAGAAAAGAGTAGGAGAAGCATGACAACAGTGACAAGGACAAGATGTACTCATTCAGAATGGAGATGGTTGAATGAAAGGAAGGAAACGTTGAAGGTTGAGAGCTGAGAAGAAGGGAGAAGACAAAAGGGATGGTGAGATGATGAAAGCAGAGGGTGGGCAATGTGTTCCTGCAGTATACAGTGGTTTCAGATGGAGAAAGAGATTGGGAAGGGGAAGTACCAAGAAGAGAAACTGTACTGGAACCATAAGAAATAGCAGAGAGAAAATACAAACAGTTTAGAGAAGATGTTTTGTCATGCAGGACCTGGAGTGAAGGCCCTGGGTGGGAGGATATGCAGATGGGCTGCAAGTCCTCCACAGCACCTGAAGGCAGCTGGTGGAAGCACTAGGCACCTGGAGTGAAGTCCCTGGGTGGATCAAGATGGACCTGGGAGTCACCCTGGAGAAGGCTGTGAGGATATGTAGATGGGTTGCAAGTCCTCCGCAGCACATTTCGACCAAGTTCAAAATGGGAATCCTTTGTGTACATGTATTCAGGATTAGGTTTGTTCTTTTTGCATTTATAAGTACTCAAACCTGATCGCAGATGATTCATCTGTTCATTTTTTCCATCTGGTTGGAAATAAAGTATCCTTCCCCTTAGACTACTTAGAGCAATTTACATTTGCATCTAAGCAAGATCCCAGTATGTTTTATTCAAGGATTTGATTCATCTAAATTCAGGATTCAGGAAAACATCTGGCAGGAAGATATTTGTTGATTTTAGAAAAACTAAAAACCATGTTCTAGGTTACAAGACAAGCAGGTACAGAGGCTTGGGATATTTTGAGGGAAAAAAAATAAGCCATGTAGCCTGGTAGTAAGAGGACTGGGCTTGATCTCCAGGGAAGCATGGTTCAAACCACGCTGCTGCTGCGTTTGATCTTGTTCAAGTCACTTAGGGGGTCTTTTAGAAAGCCGTGCTAGCGTTTTTAGCTCATGATAAAAATCAGCTGGCGGTAAACGCTGAGACTCCCATAGGAATATAATGGGCATCTCAGCATTTACTGCTAGCTGATTTTTACTGGAAGCTAAAAATGCTAGTGTGGCTTTGTAAAAGGCCCCCTTAGGGTTCCATTTACTAAGCTAAGGTAAAATGTAGCCTTAGGGTGCCCTTATGCGGGTCTTTCCTGCTTACTAAGGCCTCTTTTACTGCAGCAGTAAAAAGGATGATTTTCAATTTTTTTTGTATTAATGGCCACACATTGCCAGCAGTGACATTCTTGGTGTTAAGACATGGTTTCACTTTATTTTCTCAGGCACTTTGTTTATATATTGCTTGCGTTTTAAGGAATACATTGTTCAGAAACTTATTTCAATTTGTGCAAGTCATCTATCATTTGTTCATCATTTTTTTAGGCACCCTGCTGTTGTTTTGGGCACATTTGTCACTATTTGTAATTTTTGTATAATCCACTAACTGCATATTTCTTGTCACCACTCTTGCCGAATGTGTACATCTCTGTAAGCAATGCTATTTTTGTAATGTTTTGCATGATGGTTATCATATATCAAATATTTGTTTGATGTTGTAGATTGACCCCTGATGCAGGTGCTGTGAGGCCCAAGTCAAGTCTTTGAATAAAGTATCATTGTCTGCATGGGCAGCCAAAAAACAGCCCTTTGTGCTGTTTTTTGGCTGCCCACATAGTAGAAGTATGGGAGCCCTTACTGACAGCCATTTTGTAGGCGGTAAGGAAACGCTAATCTTGTGGTAATCGCTTAGCATGAAGTAGTATAGATGTGCTAACTGATTAGCACAGAAAGGATTAGAGGATGACCTAAACCATTTTTTAAAAAAGTTTGGTTGAAATTAAACCAGTAACTGAATTTTGTCAGTTGGTTTCGGCCAAAATTGAAACTGTAACCCAAACGGGTCACCTCTAATCAATACTTCTCCCCCAACCTCCCTCCCTCCCCTTGAACAGAAGCAACTCGCCTCCAAAGGCCTCCCCTTCTGGACCCCACCACCACCCATACCCCCCCACCGGACCTACCTTACAAGTCTTGGTGGTCCAGAAGTGCAGTCACGGTAAAAGTGGTCCCCACTCACTCCTGCGCCTACCGGTTTCCTTATCAAAATAGCTGCTGTGACTTCAAGCAGCTATTGAGATTGATGCCAGAAGTTGAAGCAGCCATTTTGAGACCGGAGCTGGCATGGATAGGCAATCACTTTTACTCATGCCAGCTCCATCTCAAAATGGCTGCTGCGACCTCTGGCAACACCACCTATCTCAAATCACTCCTGTAAAAACGAGTAATCATGGCCAAAACTTAGCTGTGCAGTCAATGTAGATCATCTAACATTTTCAAATCATATATTTAAACAGTGACACTAGGGTCAATATTCAGCCAACAGCACTGGCGCTGAATGCTGAGGTCTTTGGTGCCACCAAAAGCTGTCTGGATATGGCCGATATGTAGTGCTGTACCTGAATGGCTAACTTAGCAAAGTTATGAGGTCCTACTTACCCAGTTAGTTAATTATTTCTTGATTCACCCAAGGTGGTACACAGCAATGCGGGCACCAGCACAGACACTGAATATCGCTAATGCCCACATAACTCCTGGCTCCACCCCAATTCCCCCTTGCAAGTGATGCCTTTGCAGTCAGAACAGATGTTCAGTTTGTGTCTGCATATTTCTCTTTCTAATTTTCAGTCACTTATTCTGTATTAGATGAGGGTCTAACATATAGTAACATAGTAAATGAAGGCAGATAAAGACCTGAACGTCCATCCAGTCTGCCCAACAGTCACGTTCATTATCAATTCACGATTAAATCAACAATGGACAATATATAATCTTCATCCCCTTTCGACCTTCAAGGTGTGCCTGACACACACCTACCTCATTCGACCACTATACAACCTATATTTGTTATATACCAACTGGTGAACGCCTTTATGGTATTATGTAAGCCTGCAAATAGCTGGGAAAATGTGGGGTACAAATGTAATAAATAAATATTATATACTTTCTGTGCGTATGACCAAGGTGAGATACTCTGCTAATTTGTAGTTTCTTTGTAGAGAATTGTAGCAGTCGAGCTGTTTTCTATTGTGCTTCTTCCAATGTGATTTATTGGTGTTGCAAAATTTAGTGTTGTCTTTTCATAGGCAGAGTGTTACTCTTTTTGAGTCTGGGAGTTAGTGCTTTTTAAGTATGGCAAGTTTGATACATACATGTGCTGGCAGGTCTCTATTGATTGCTTTAAAAACTACACAAATACATAACACCTTTCTTTTAACTACATGAGCCAATTTTCTGTCTATGAACTCAGTAGTACCTTTGTTTACATACAGTTAACAATAGATTTGGGGGTCCTAAGCTGAGGGAATAATGATTCCTTTAACAAATGTGCAGTAGAAATCAACACATACAGGCCAATGTACTGAAGTGTGCTAATATTGTTAATTAGCTCATGTTAATGACATTCAAATGGTTTTGTTCTAATTTACTACTGTTACCATGATAACACAGATGTTATTGCAAAAAAAATTTACACCTCCCAAAATGAAGTTAAGTGATTTGTGTTAATTGACTGTTGTTCATTTATGGATGTTTTAACACACAGTGATTTTCTATGCACTTTAATAGTAATACGCTGTTCTGCATAGGTAAACTAAATTGTACATGCTGACAGCACCTTTAATGCTTTCATTTGCATGGCAGTGTTAGCGCCCATTACTACTTTGGTCTTGTACCTTACAAAAAGGGCACCTAGGCTAGGTGTCTACTTTGGCACTAGTTTTTAAAGACACAGTAGAAGGGGTTGTCTGGGCTCCCCCCCCCCTCCCCAGCAATGAGGGTGGTCTGGGACCCCCGGCCGCTGCCCAACACCCTCTGCCCCCCTTGCCACCACAGCCGATGCCACCACTGCTCTGGTCCTACCTGAGGGGTCCTGGTAGTCTGGTGGCCTCTGTGGGGAGGGGGGGGGGATGTTCTTTCTTGTCTGCTGCGCTGCTGCTATTTCCCCACCTGCCGGCACCATCGTGTTTTCAAAATAGCGGCCGAGACTTCCCGCTGTAGTCTCACAGGTCTTGACAGTCTTGTGAGACTTCCGCAGAGAGTCTTGGCTGCCAATTTTAAAATACAGTGGTGCTGAGCAGGGGGGGGGGATTGTTCCCCCCTCCCCGCTGAGGCCACTAGATTACCAGCGGTGCACCGGACATCCGGGCAGAGCCTCTGTGCCCCCTAGAGCCTCTGGGCTCTCGGGCACTGCCTGGTTGCCCGAATGGTCAGTCCGCCCCTGCACAGTACCTATGTTTCATTATAAAATACTAGCGAATATGGCAGAAATTATGCCTTGAATACAGGTGCAGACATATACACCTACTCAAGAGCAGGTGTAAGTATTTACATTTAAACCAGACAATATTCAGCCAGCGGCAGACAATGTTTTTATGTCTGCTGTGAGCTGTATTCCTGGATATTCAGTGCCTGGCCATGTCTGGGAATCAGCACTGAATATCTGGTTGTATGTTGGCCACTAAACTTATGCAGTTAAGTGCAATATTCAGCCCTTAACCGCATAAGCTGAACCTCTTAAAGATAGGACTGTATTTATGTGGCCCAATTTTATGTGTTTAAGGGCTAAATATTGGCACTTAACCGCATGGTACAATCTAACAGACCGAAACAACAACTGATGCTAGCATCACCGTTCCAAAAGACAATTAGAAATCGGAAGACTTTCAGCTGTCTATTCCCCGTTCTTGTAATCAAAATATGGAACTCTCTACCTATTCCCATCAAAACAGAAAACAGCTACATCAACTTCAGGAAGAGACTAAAAACCTTTCTCATCCCAAAGACTGCATCATAACAATCCATCATGACTTCTACCTCCTAGTATCATCCATTATCCTTTCCTTAATGTTTTTAGTCATTCATTAGTCCAATGGTGCCTAATGTTTCTCAAACCTCACACTAACACAGTTTGTTTTGTCTCACCTAGTGAACCGCACTGAACCCTGGAAAGGGGATATTAGTGGTATACAACAATTGATTTGAATTGAATTAAACTCCACCCTTGGAATGCCCACAAATTAGTCAGTTTCAGCTCAGGCGCTAACCGCGAATATTCACTGGCACTAACTGGTTAAGTGCCACTGAATATTTGTGGTTAGCTACAGATAAGCAATTTAAATGGCCAGGAGCCTCTACAGGCCATTTAAATTGCTTTGAATGTTGGGCAAAAAGTTTATAAGTATGTCTGTTGATTAAAATATTATATGATCAATGCACATACTTGTAAACTCTGCCAGTGCTCTGCCCAGACGGTGTCCCCAGCTACACCCAGTGCTTTTTTTTCTAGGGCCAGCTCACCTGTCTGCCCTTATCTCCCCAGCCCTGCTTTCTGTTCCTGCAAAGCATTTAAATCTTTTATTTTTTTTCCCTGTAGTCTTTAGTGAAAGGCCCAGACTCGCTTCCTCCAGTCTTCCCTTCGTTCCCTCTCAGTGTCCCACCTTCCTCTGATGTAGTTTCCTGTTTCTGCGAGGGCAGGACACTGAGAGGGAACAATTGGAAGGCTGGAGGAGGCGAACCTGGTCTTTTCACTAACGCCGGCGCTGCGAGTTTAGGTAAAATAAGTAAACGAAAGATTTAAATGCGTCGCAGGGTGGCAGGAATAGAAAGCAGGGCTGTTCTAGAGCTAAGGGCAGGCAGGTGGGGCTGGGGTACTGGGAACTCGACAGGGGCTTAAAAGGGGGGCAGGTGGAGGCTGGGGTGAGTTACTGGACATGGAGGGGAGGATAGGGGCAAAGGAGAATCACTGGACATGGATGGGAGGGGGAGGGCAGGGAAGAGAGGAGAAATCGCTGGACATAAATGGGAGGGGAGGGCAAAGGATAATCACTGGACACAAATGGGAGGGGAAGGCAGAGGAGAATCTGGATGTGGATGGGAAGGGAGGGCAAGGGAGAGAGCAGAGTAGCTGGCCATGGATGGAGTGGAAGGAAGACAGGAAGGAGATGCACGTGAATGGAGGGGATAGAGGAAAAATGCTGGACATGGATGGAGTGGAGGGTAGGGAAGAGAAGAGAAATTTTGGAGGAAAGGAAAGACAGAGGAAGGAGATGCGCACATTTGGAAGGGAAGGGAGAGAGGAGAAATACTGGACATGGATGGAGGGGAGGGAAGACAGAGGAGGAGAAATTCTGGACATGGATGGAGGGGAGTTGAAATGCTGGACATGGATGGAGGGGAGGGAAGAGAGAGAGAGAGGAAGTGAGATGAACATGGGTGGAGGGGAGAAGAGAGGAGAAATGCTGGACATGGATGGAGGGGGGAGGGAAAATGCTGGATGTGAATGGAAAGAGGAAGGAGATGCATACTGACAAGATGAGGGAAAGGGCAAAGAGGGGAAAAACTGCACATGGATGAATTAAATAGGCAAAAGCTGGATCCACTCTATACCTCCTCCAGTCAAGTCCACAGAGGACCCAGCTTTTACCTATGGATGTAGGGCAAGAAATGAAGAAGAAAGGAGGAAAGTAAAGAAATAAATGGAAAGGAAGCCCTGGAAATGGGTTAAGGGAACAGATAAAGAGCAGCAGAATCAGAGACTGGGACCAACATGGTCAGAAAAACAAAGTCACCAGACAACAAAGGTAGAAAAAAAAAATTTATTTTCATTTAGTGTTTGGAAGATGTCCAATTTGAGAATTTAAATCTGCTGTCTTATTTTGCACTGGGTATACTAGAGCTGTAACAGCTTATAGAAATTATTTATAATGAAAAAAATCACATTTTTTTTCTCCTATACTGGTGTAGTATTTTCAATGATATTGCTTATATGCGCCACGGCTGGTATAAGGGGTGTGGCTACCATAGGGGCAGAACCACAGATTGTGACCCTGCCCATAATGAGTACCGCTACCTTTTTTCCTACAAAAAAAGCACTGGCTACACCTATTAGTTAAGTAGGTACCTTGTGGGCAAGGTGCATATGTTGAAGACAATTGATATTTTCTAAAGGCTTTTACATGTCTATGTGACCATTAGGGATGGGCATCCAGAAAACTTTTTGTGTCGTTTCACATGTCGTTAAGAGGAATATTTGTTTTATTCTTTTTAATCTGTTTTATTTTTTTTTTTTATTTCAGTTCTAGAATTATCCTCCACTTGTCAATGATGTGTAATGGCAGATGCTGCCTCAACAACATCCCACCCCTGGTCAAGCTCATCTACCACTGAGTCATTGGACCAGCCCTTACTTTTAAGCTGCCTTCATTTACATGTTGTCTTCCTCATCAGCATCCTAGGCTCCGCCTTCTTATTATACCTGTACTGTAACAATGATTTCCTCTCCTATTATAAAACTGGCAGCAAATTGGATTGATGTCCTTGAATACCGCTAAAACCAAGATACAATCCACAAATAAGATGGTCTGTCGGAAGATACTACCACCAATTTTATTTTAACGTTCTGAAGTTGACAAACCCTTTTTGAAGGGTGGATGTAACATTTTATTAACAATTTAAGGGGTCCTTTTACTAAGCTGTGGCAATAGGGGGCCTCTGCTATCATCAGCACATTTTTTTGACTTGTGCTGAGGCCCTCTTTTACTGTAGCAGGTAAAAGGCTGTTTTTTTTTTTTAAGAAATGGCCGTGTGACATGTGAAGCACTTGCCACACAGCCACTTCGGGGGGAGCCCTTACCACCACCTATTGCCCAAGTACTGCCGAGTAAACACCGGTGTTACAAAAATAAAAATATTTTTGTAGCACCGGAAATGGCACATCCTTCACTGAGGGTGGGAACTACTGCTGGGCTGCTGTGGTAGCCCGGTGGTACTTCCAGTTTACCAAGCCTGCGTTGGGCTTACCACTGCTTAGTAAAAGATCCCCTAAGTGACAAACACAGGATCCTTGAGAAAACCTGAAGATAGGGTCATTGCTTTGTGGTTTTGAAAAATAGCATATACTAGTTATCCCCAATCAAAACATGTACCTCATTACTTCAATTGGGTTAATTGAGGTTATATTGGTGCTATGCCGAATTGTTATAGAAATTTCCTTTAGGTTAATTTCTCTTTAAATGAGTCCTGCTTTTGTTTTCTTTGAAGTATACTACAGATGACAAATGAAACTGTTTCTTTGCTATTTTCATGACTTTTGAATATTTGACACTGCTCATCGTTTCATGATTCTTAATTTGAATCTGTATTTTTAAAAATTCAATTAAAAATTATTTTGCTCTATAAATATTTTTAAATTGCAATACCAATGTGATGTTTTTTTTCTAATCAAGGAAGAGGAACTTTATAGAACTGTCACAAACCATAAATGATGAACACTTGAAGTAATACTTTTTAAAGCTTATATGAGGTAGATAAGCAGAATAAAGTTTCATAGACGTTCTCAAAGGTGCAAGAGGATTGTTGTGGGAATTAAAGCAAAAAGTGGAGCTATCTGTAATGGGAGTTATATGTGAACAGCAGGATAAGTCAGCCACACATAGGGTCTCCTCCCAAGTCATGCCAATGTTGTATCAATTGTAACAAAGTCCCCAAGTCAGCAGCTGTTCAGAATAGTTTAAGGACCTTAGCTTATGGGACAGGAACTTATCCCAGGCCCTTCAGAGTTAAGGCGAGGGACTTTGTCTCTAATAAAGGTATCCGAGACTCCATTTTAGCACCAGTAGTCCTTATTTCCAGTATCCCGTTCACTCAATTTAACTTCCTTCACATTGAATACCCTTCCTTCTGTGAGTTAAAACCAGATCTGTTAGTTCTGGAACCTTCTGGCTCCTATATATCCAGTAAAAGGTGTGGTGGAGGTCACTGCTGATCCCTTTTGAGCCAGCTGAAGGGTTCACATTGCCAGGCAGAACATTCTCCATTTGTTCAACCCTGGTAGGGACATAGTAGTGTGATGCGATAAAACAAATATGAAATTTTAAGAATTCATAATGGCATTTTTTCTAGCTAGGGAAGTCCTTGTATTTTTCGATTATGGGTCAAGGACGTCCAAGTGTTAGGCATGCCCAAGTCTCACCTTTGCTATGCCTCCGACACGCCCCCTTGAACTTTGGCCGTCCTTGCGACGGAGTGCAGTTGGAGACGTCCTAAATCGGGTTTTGGATGTCCCTGGGAGAAGGATGTCCATCTTCCGATTTATGTTGAAAGATGGACATCCTTCTCTTTTGAAGATGAGCCCCTGAGTGGGAGACCTGTGAGAAGCAAGTTGCAATAGTCTAAGTGAGAGGTAATAAGAGTATGGATAAGGGTTCTGGCAGTGTGCTCAGAAAGGAAAGGGTGAATTTTGGTGATAATATAGAGAAAGAAATGACAGGTTTTAGCAGTCTGCTGAATATGTTCAAAGGAGGAAAAAGAGGAGTCGAAGATGACCCCAAGGTTACAAGCTGATGAGACAGGGAGGATGAGAGTGTTATCCACAGAAATAGAGAATAGGAGAAGAGGAGAGGTTGATTTAGGGGCAAAGATAAGAAACTCGGTCATGTTTCATTTCAGATGGCGGTGAGACATCCAGGCGGCAATGTCAGACAGGCAGGCTGATACTTTGGCCTGAATTCCTGCTGAGATTTCTGGGGTGGAGAGGTAGATCTGGGATTTGGCTAAGTTCCTGGGGGAAAACTCAATAGACTGCTACTGTGGTAGATCTGACTTGGATTGACCATTGTTGGAAACAAGATACTTGGCTTGATGGACCTTTGGTCTGGCCTATATGGCAATTCTTATGTTCCTATGTGGATCTACTGGAACATTTCTCAAATGCTACTTCATAAAGAATTCAAGAATAATCCTCTTCCACTGAATACTACTGAATTAATACTTTTATTCTGAAGCCTCAACAGACTCCATCTTAGCCAGACTCCTTTTTAATTACAGAGCCATTCAATCATAGGAGTGCTCGCTGTCATCATTGGCACAAAAACATCCCAGAATACTTTTATTACAAATCCAAAAAAACTTTCAACTTAATTTAGTTCATGAAGATGCTTCCCCGCTGTCCATGGTTTTTGAATTGTGTTTGACAACAGTTATCCTCGGAGGCTCTCCTATATCCAGTTGTAGAAACTTCATAAAGAATGCCAGAAGCAGTAGCATTGAAGTAAAAATAAATCAAACCAAAACTCTTTAGTAATTCTGAACTGGTCTACTGCCTCATTATAATTATACTAGTACAACTTGTGTAATATTGCTGTGCACACAAAACATTTTCAATTTGTTTTTAGATCATTTTTGGATTTTTGACTAATTTTCAAACATCTTTTTATTAACTTTAATTTGTATTTATTTTTCAGTTACAGGACCAGTACAAACACAATATTCAACACAGATATCAAACAGAAAATAATATATACACTTTACGGTTGCACTGACCTTCACATATCTTCAGGTTCAAACATCTTTTTGATCAGTTTCAGAAATTAATGCATGCATAATGAGCTTAGTACAGGTATAGAGTGGGCTTTTATTATTTAGTGCGCTCTATTTTCTTTAATGCTTGTTAAGTCCATAATGCTGCTTGATGAATTCCCTCTTAAGTACATCTAAACATTTTTAACATGTGAATCAATTTATCAAGCATTGATTTAGAGGTAAAATTGATATAATGTGCATCCTTTACACACTCAAAACTTTTGAAATTGAAACCAGAAATTGAATGCACATCCCTACTGTGTCACTTGTGTGTGAATGTTTGCAGAATGGTGGTAACTGTGCTATGAGCTGGATTACTGATTGCTTAAGCTGCTTCTTTTCTGTAGCTGCATGCATATTAGGGATTGGTGGGGGGAAGAAAAATTTTGCGTTGTCATTTCCCATGTTTCTGGAAATGTTCATTTTGATTGTTTTCATCTGGTCATGTTTTCATCACGGGAGTACTATTATCGGCAAATGAAAAAACACAAGTTTTCATGATTTTGCTACTCATTTTCAGTTTTTAATGACTTACAACAACATGGGATATGTTGTTTTGACATTGCCCATGTCTTTGGAAATGACATCCTATCCCTAATGCATTTAAACCTACTGGCAGTAGTCCAGTGGGATGTAAGTGAAAAAATTTAATCTCTAGTTAGTAGTCACTCTGGATCAAGAATGGGAAATTGAACTTTTTCTAGAGAGCTCAAAAAGCATATACCTACAATGAAACCATCCTGATGCATTTGTTACTATGCTGGCTGACTGTATTTCTGCATGTAAGACAGGGGAGGGTAGACTTAATGTCACTTCCTCTAAAGCTTTTCTTTGAATAAAAGGGCTTTGCAGTATAATCGAAAATTGCTGGAAGTAAGAATTGTATAATGAAAAAGTAGAAAAAATGAGAGACATCCACTTTGGTCTTGTTGCGTGCATGAGATAGTGTTTAGAATGCTTTGATTAATGAATCCCAATGAATAAACATTACATGAGTGAAAGTAGAAGACATTTCCATTTAAATAAATAAGGGGCCCTTTTACAAAGGCACGATAGACTCTATATGCGTGCAGCACACGCCAAAATGAGACTACCACCAGGCTAGCATGCCCCCTGGTGGTAATTTTGGATATGGTGCGCACCCATACCGCAGGGACAAATTATTTTCTATTTCCTACCATACGCAGTGTTTCTGGTGTTAATCAGTAGCTGGTGTGCGCCAACTGGTCACAATGCGTGCAGTGTATGAGCCCTTACCACTAGATCAATGGGTGGCATTAAGGGCTCAGGCTGTAATTAGGTGAATGCTGGTTTCAATTTTACCGCAGGACCTTTTCGTGGTCCATTGAAAAAAAGCCCTTTTTCCCCATACACAGTAAAAACTGACCTGGCATGTGCCAAAAACACGCGCCTACACTACCACAGGCCACGTTTTGCCGCGGCTTAGTAAAAGGACCCCTAAGAGAGGATGCACAATGAGTGCAGTGTGTCATATATTCATGCATATAGTCATTAACCTCCTGCTTCTATAAAAGTTGCCAAAATTTGTGCATACATATTTGGGCATGTGCCCAATTTGAATGCACAATTTAATTGAATAACAAGCCAATTAGTGCCAATAATTGGCTTCTTAACAAGCAATTATTGGTTCTAATTGAAATCAATTCATGAAAGGACAGAAATCATTTAAACCAGGTCAGCCAATAGTTTCCAGAGGCAATATTCAAAACAGACTTAGAGGCATATTTTCAAAGCACTTTGGGAGGCTAAGTTCCATAGGTTTCTATGGAACTTTGGGAGGCTAAGTGCTTTGAAAATGAGCATAATAGTAAACTGGAAT
The DNA here is from genome assembly GCF_901765095.1 of Microcaecilia unicolor. NCBI lineage: Eukaryota > Metazoa > Chordata > Amphibia > Gymnophiona > Siphonopidae > Microcaecilia > Microcaecilia unicolor. The sequence continues at coordinate 697,087,673 of NC_044031.1, forward strand.
CTCTGGGTACCCTCTGCCCCAATCATGTTTTGTAGGCCTGGTTGAAAAGCCAGGTTTTTTATTGCAGTTTTAAAGTTTCTGATAGAGAGCTCACCTCGAATCAGTAAGGGGGAGTGAATTCCAAAATGCTGGGGCAACGAAAAAGAAGACACAGGCTTATTTTCAAAAGAGAAGGGCGCCCATCTTTCAACACAAATCGGGAGATGGGCATCCTTCTCCCAGGGTCGCCCAAATCAGCATAATTGAAAGCTGATTTTGGGCATCCCCAACTGCTTCCCGTCGCGGGGACGACCAAAGTTCCCGGGGGTATGTTGGAGGCATAGCGAAGGCGGGACTGGGGCATGCCTAACAGATGGGCAATCCAGAGGTGGCCGGTTCAAATCCCACTGCTGCTACTTGTGATCCAAAATCCAAATAAATAAAGGTGGGTTGGAGGCATAGCAGGCATGGACGTCCTTCTCACAGAAACATCCAGGCATGGACATCCTTCTCACAAACATTCACATTTTGGACGTCCTCAACTGCTAGACGGAGGCATAGTGAAGGACGTCCTCAACTGCCATCGCAGGGACGGAGGCATAGTGAAAGACGTCCTTCATCCATACTCTAAAAAAACACATGAAAGTTTCTAAAGTTGTTTTTTTCGGGGTGGAAGGTGGTTAGTGACCACTGCATGCCTTTTTCTGTTCAGTTAGTGCATCAGTTAGTTCACTGCAGTGCCCCCTAGGGTGCCCGGTTGGTATCCTGGCATGTCAGGGGGACCAGTGCACTATGAATGCTGGCTCCTCCCATGACCAAATGAGTTGGATTTGGTCGTTTTTGAGATGGGCGTCCTCGGTTTCCATTATTGCCGAAAACTGGGGATGACCATCTCTAGGGACGACCATCTCTAAGGTCGACCTAAATGTTTGAGATTTGGGCGTCCCCGACCGTATTATCGAAATGAAAAATGGACACCCATTTTGTTTCGATAATACGGGTTTCCCCGCCCATTCGCGGGGACGTCCTTCGAGGACGCCCTCAGGAAAACCTGGGTGCCCCGTTCGATTATGCCCCTCAGTGTCATGTAGTTTTATAATGCGCCATTCATGGACTGGGCAAGACTAATCTGTGGTCATTGAGAGAACACAGTGATCACATGTATGGTTAGATTGTGAATATAAGTAGGCACACCCATACAATAGGCCTTGAACGTAAGAAGTAGAATCTTGAATTTAACCCTCTACTCAACTGGTAATCAATGATGTTTTTTAAGCAGAGGAGTGACATGAGAAAACCGATTGGCATGACAAAGAAGTCATATAGCACAGTTCTGAAGAGTCTGTAATCATTTCAAGAGAGAGTGAGAGATACCAGTATATACAATGTTAAAATAATCCAATCTGGACATAAAAAGAGCAAAGAGTGAAAAGAATTATGGTCAAACAAATTCCTTACTGTCTGCAGTTGGTGCAGTGCAAAAAAAAAAAAAAACCTTATTAATGATAGCTGAAAATCAAAGATGATACCTAGATAGTGAAAAAAGTTAACTGATGTGATTGATAAACCTAAAAGATCCAAAGCTGATGGTGGATGGGAAAGAGAACCTGTAAGTCAACAGATGACTGGTTTTTCAAGATTTAAGACTAAGAGGTTATCTGACAGCCAATGAGTAACTTTCTCTAAACAGGTTCTGTAATGAAGCTAAATCAGGGTTACCCAGATGTGTGTGAAATAACAAAAGAATGTTATCAGCATAAATGTGAAAAGAAATTGCAGATTCTTGAATCAGAGCTGCCAGGGGACTTAGAAAAAGATTAAACAAAAGAGGAGATAGAATGGAGCCCTGTGGGACACCGCAATGTTACAGCGCAGGGCAGCAGATTATGCGTGAAATAGTTCACAGCAAACACAATAGACATCTGTAGATTCTGTTAGAAAGAGATGGAAACAATTACTCCTCTTGTAGCTGATTGAGAAGTTCTGATGGCAGAAAATTTCTATACAGAAAGGCATATTAATTCAAAACTTTGTAAATATTACAACATTGCTGTACAAGAAAAGCACTAGGATCATTATCCCAAAGAGCATTATGGAGAATGAAGAGGTTGTGATCACTTGGGACATTCTCATTGCAACTGATAAAAAGCTGAATGCAAGAAAACTGGACATAGCGGTGAAAGAAAAACACAAGAATTGCTGTTTGCTGGATGGGTGCAGGAAAGTGTTAGTGACTCCACTACCTTCTTGAATGACACCAGTGGGGAGGAGAGGATGTTTTTTTTACCACGGAACCAAGGCAGTAAAAAGTTTTGTTCCTGCATCCATGGAAACCTTTTTTTAGAGTTTCCGTTACTGCGGTTTACTGCGGTGTATCCATGGTAACGGTAGCCGTGTCATTCCATAGCTCAAACCTTAGAAGAAAAAAAATGGGTTTGTTTCTGCCAGTGTGATATCAGATGATGGCAAGTGAAGACATTACAGTAAGTGAACTGGCTGAACGGCAAATTCAGGCTGATGCTACACCTACAGTACAGGAAATCCCTAAAAGTGGGAAAGAGCCCACCAGATGTCACAGACTATAAAAGCTTACAGAGAAGGCCTTACAGAAGTAAAGTGCAGACAGGATCATCTGTCTAACTTAAACAGAAGATGGCACAAAGGATCCAAGGAAGGCGAGGTATTGCAAAAGTCAGGGAAAAGCCAGCTGGAAACCATCCTAGCCGCTATTGAAGATTTGTTTCCAAAAGCAATGAGAGACAACAGACTTTGTATCACTGTTTGTTGCTGTGTAATTTTATTTCTTCTTGGTCTCCCCTGTGTCACTCAGGCAGGAATATATTGGATTATTCTGATCGATTCTTTTTGTGGTGGATGGACTTTCATTTTTGCTGCTATAATAGAGCTTATTGGAGTCTGTTGGGTATATGGGGCAAATCAATTTGTTCAGGACATAGAAATGATGAGTGGATCAAAGACCTGGGCCTTCTATCTGTGGTGGAGGACGTGCTGGATATATGTTTCTCCTCTACTTTTGATAGTGGTATTACTTTGGTCTTTGGCAACATTTTCTGTACCTACATATGGTCCAATTCAATTTCCCACCTGGTCAATTGTTCTAGGCTGGTTTATGACAATTTCCTGCCTTATCGGGCTACCCATCATGGCCATAATACACATTTCATAACTGAGGGAACCCTTCGGGAGCGCATTGTAAAGATTTCTAAATCTGCTGCGAACTGGGGACCAGCCTTGGGAAAACTTGGAGACAAAGATACCGACATATGGTTATAATTGGATGTGACAACAAGGAATATTTTTAACATAGCTATTACTTTCTGCATGAATATAAATTAAGTATATTAAAAGATATAAAGCATTAAAAAAACACAAGAATTGCATTGATATTAGAGGTGTCAGTGTCCAGTGATTATTCCATGAATTGTGAGGTGAGAGAGAAGATCATTAAGTACCAAGAAATGCAGTCAGAGACCAGAAAATGTGACAGAAGGACACAGAAATATTTCTCTTTGTAATGGGAACCACAGGCTTGTTTCAAAAATATTTCTAGCAGGTTATTATTATGTGTATGTTTCTTTGCTATGGCGAGCATTTCCTTTACATTTGAGAGACTAAGATGACACTCCACATATCCTGACTTACAAATGAGATTCACTGCTGTCATGGTATATGCAAAACTAATCCATTTAGAGACATCATCCCATAAGAAATCATAAAGTGGAAAATACAAAGTGTTACTCCAGGAACCGTTCTCAAACCCAGACTAATGAATGGATAAGGAGAGGCAAGCTGGAACCTAAGGATGAGAGACTGGTAATTGCAGCTCAGGACAGTGCATTGTGGATGAAATGGTTCATAGCAAGCATAGAGAAGAATGGCAAGAAAGACACGTGGATTCTGTAAGAAAGAGCTGGAAAGAGTAATTCATCTTATAGCTCGCTGAAAAGTTCTAATAGAAGAAAATTTCTGTTCAGAAAGATACAGTAAGGTGGCATATTTCATCCATTAGAAACTTTGTAAGCACAACAAAACATGGCTGTACCGGAAAAGCATTGAGATCACGGACTGTAAAAGAATTATGGAGACTGAACAGGTTGTGATCACCTAGGACATTCCCATCCCAACAGATAAAGGAGGCAATTGTATAAAGTGGTACATAAATTAAGGGACCACAAAGGAGTGCCTTAGTGCCAGTTATATCATGGCAATAAGGCATTCCTAACCCATTATAGAATACTAGTACTAATTTGATTGGACACGCTGAAATTTGGCAGGCCAATGCTTAGTGTAGTTTGGCGCACCTATGTGCACCTTGCATTGCGTGCAGCTGATAATCTATAAGTTGTGTGCATTGCTAGGTGGAATGCCCATGACATGCCCATGCTCTGCCCATGGGCACAGCCCACTTGCAGTTACGCACTTATCCGTGTAACTGCTAATTAATGACACTAATTATGCACATAAGTGCAGCTATTCTATAAGTTTGCCATACAAATTGGCGCCTTATAGAATTGCCCCAAAATGCTTGATGCAAGAAAACTGAACACATTGATAAGGAGAAAACCATGAACAGCACTGATTATAGGGTTGTTACTTCCAAGCAATTATTCTGTTAATCGGGTAGTGAAAGGGAAGATTCGCAAGTAGCAGGAAATGCAGTCAAAGACCAAAATAACGTGGCAGAAAGACAGACAGGCGTGCTTAAAAGTAATTTCAAAGCACATTTGTTTATCTATAAAGATTTTTTTACCACCTTTTTGAAGAAATTCACCCAAGGTAGTTTATAGCAAGAATAATCCAGACATATTGCAATAGACATTTGCAGTATGTGTGGATTATTCTTGCTATATACTACCTTGGGTGAATTACAATTACAGCAGAAAAAAATTCAGATAACAGTATACTTTATTTGGATTTTGCTCACACACTTTCAGTAGTAGCTCAAGATGAGTTACATTCAGGTACACTGGGTATTTTCTTGTCCTTGGAGGGTTCACAATCTAAGTTTGTACCCCAGGCGATAGAGGGTTAAGTGACTTGCCCAAGATCACAAGGTGCAGTAGTGGGATTTGAACCCACTACCTCTGGATGTGAAGATGCTCTAACCACTAGCCACAGTATGTTATGTACAATGTCAACACTGGAGGTGGAACATACAGATAGTTAAGACAAGGTAACAGAAGTTAGAAAATAAAGGTTACAAAATTGCACATAAAGTCAGAAAAGGTGCATGAATATGATCTCAGCTAGAGTAGAAATGGATAGGCAAGGTCTTTTACAGTATTCATAGCTTGAATATGTGACTGGCAAGTTAGTTGATTCTTTCGTTAAAGTCGTGAAAGCCAAGCTTTCACCCGCCTCCTGAAGTCTTGTATTAAGTGAAGCCTTTTTGGGAGTGCATTCTAGAGTGTGGGGGCTACTCCAGAGAAGGCTCGTTAGTGGGTGTCATATTGCATAATTTCCTTTGGAGAGGGTGTGGCAATCAATATTCTTTGGGAGGATCTTAGCGATCTTGGAGACATGTAGAGGGAGATACAGTTCTATAAGTAATCTGACCCATTAGAATTAGAAAAGGTACAGAGAAGGGCAATGAAAATTATAATGGAGATGGGACGACTTCCCTATGAGGAAAGGCTAAAGCGGCTAGGGTTCTTCAGCTTGGAGAAAAGACAGCTGAGGGGAGATATGATAGAGGTCTATAAAATAATGAGTGGCATGGAACGGGTAGACGTGAATCGTTTGTTTACTCTTTCCAAAAATACTAGGACTAGGGGACATGCAATGAAGCTACAAAGTAGTAAATTTAAAACTAATCGGAGAAAGTTTTCTTCACTTAACGTGTAACTAAACTCTGGAATTTGTTGCCAGAGAGTGTAGTAAAGACGGTTAGCTTTATGGAGTTTATAAAAGGTTTGGGCGGTTTCCTATTTTAGACCATTATTAAAATGGACTTGGGGAAAATCCACTGCGTATTGCTGGGATAAGCAGCATAGAATGTACTGAGCTTTTTTGGGATCTTGCCAGGTATTTGTGACCTGGATTGGCCACTGTTGGAAACAGGATGCTGGGCTTGATGGACCTTTGGTCTGTCAAAGCGTGGCAATACTTTTGTACTTATGCACATTTCCATTAAGGCCTTGAAGACTAGAGAGAGTTTTAAATTTAGACCTGTATTGTACTGGTAGCAAGTGAAGTTTTTGTAGAAATGTTGTGATGTGATCACTGTCATAGGTGCTATTTCTGTGGATACTGTCAGATTTATTTTCGAAAGAGACGGGTGCCCATCTGTGTTAGGCAGCAAAAATGGCCTGGATGGACTAAAGTGTTCTGTTTTTTTGTCATCTGTGCACGCTAAGCGTGCGGTAATAATTATTTTTTTTCTGGAGGGGTGTATCATGGGTGAAGAATGGGTGTGGATGCACCAATCAGCTAGCACATGAGCATAACCACCACACTAGCTGGTTAGTGTATCCATAATGCAGGAGCCGTTAATATGTGGCACTAAATTCTGATTGCCGTATCTAAAAAAAAAACGATGGCGGAATTAGAAAAAGTTCAAAGAAGGACAACCAGATGATTAAGGGGATGAATTGCCTCTCATATGAGGGAAGGCTAAAGAGGTTAGGGCTCTTCAGCTTGGAAAAGAGACAGCTGAAGGGGGATACCTGGGTTAGAACTTCGCTCCTTCTGTCTCGCTGCACCCTACACCTGGAATAAACTTTCTGAGCCCCTACGTCTTGCCCCATCCTTGACCACCTTTAAATCTAGATTGAAAGCCCACCTCTTTAACATTGCTTTTGACTCGTAACCACCTGTAACCTTCACTTCTACCTACCCTCCTCTCCTCTTTCCTCTACACATTAATTGATTTGTTTGCTTTATTTTTGTCTATTAGATTGTAAGCTCTTTGAGCAGGGACTGTCTTTCTTCTATGTTTGTACAGCGCTGCGTACGCTTTGTAGCGCTATATAAGTGCTAAATAGTAGTAGTAGTAGATGGGCGTCTTTCTACCAGGGTTGCCCAAATCGGCATAATCGAAAGCCGATTTTGGGTGTCCTCAACTGCTTTCCGTCGCGGGGATGACCAGAGTCACGGGGGCGTGTTGGAAGCATAGCAAAGGCAGGACTGGGGCGTGCTTAACACATGGGCGTCCTTGGATGATAATGGAAAAAAGAAGGGCATCCCTGACGAACACTTAGCCGACTTTACTTGGTCCTTTTTTTTATTTTTACGACCAAGCCACAAAAATGTGCCCTAAATGACCAGATGACCACCAGAGGGAATCTGGAAGACCTCCCCCCTACTCCCCTAGTGGTCAGTAACCCCCTCCCACCCTAAAAAAATTTTTTTTTAAATATTTTTTCCAGCCTCTATGCCAGCCTCAAATATCATACGCAGCTCCATGACAGCAATATGCAGGTCCCTGGAGCAGTTTTAGTGGGTACTGCAGTGCACTTCAGGCAGGCGGACCCAGGCCCCCCCTACCTGTTAAACTTGTGGTGGTAAATTTGAGCCCTCCAAAACCCACCACAAACCCACTGTACCCACATCTAGGAGCCCCTCCTCATCCCTAAAGGCTATGGTAGTGGTGTACAGTTGTAGGGAGTGGGTTTTGGGGGGGGGGTTGGGGGGGGGTTCAGCACACAAGATAAGGGAGCTATGCACCTGGGAGCTTTTTCTGAAGTCCACTGCAGTGCCCCCTAGGGTGCCCGGTTGGTGTCCTGGCATGTCAGGAGGACCAGTGCACTATGAATGCTGGCTCCTCCCACGACCAAAGGGCTTGGATTTGGTCGTTTCTGAGATGGGCGTCCTTGGTTTCCATTATCACTGAAAATCGGGGACGACCATCTCTAGGTACGACCATCTCTAAGGTCGACCTAAATGTTTGAGATTTGGGCATCCCTGACCATATTATCTTAATGAAAGATGGACACCCATCTTGTTTCGATAATATGGGTTTCCCCGCCCCTTCGTGGACACGTCCTGCGAGGACGCCCTCAAGAAAACTTGGGCGCCCATTCGATTATGCCCCTCTGTGGGTACTTCAGCACCCAAATAATGAACAGTCTACTGGATTGTTTCCAAAGAGGGGTGATTTCCATTGGGTTTAGCATCCCCAATCATTTTGAAAAGTTGACTTTTATGACTTTGCTTACAATCTTCTATCAATTATGCTGCAGCATTCTGAATCAATTGGAGCTGGTGCAAATCCTTTGTAGTTGCACCACAGTAGAGTGTATTACATTAATGCAGTCTTAATGTTATCATGGCATGAACCACTGTGACAAGACTTGCCTTCTCGATGTAAGGAGAGACACAACATAGCTGTCAGAGATGATAGCGGCATCTCCTGAAGGTTGCTTGGTAGGATCAAGGTGAGTGTTAAGTCTAGCTGTATCTCAAGATTGCTAACTTATGATTTAAGGGAGTGTACCTAGCTCCCAAAAGGGATTTTAGTGTCAAGTATGTGACCACTTGTTTAGGGACACACAGGAACTCAGTTTTACCTGAGTTTAGGCAAATTTTGTTGTTTTTAGTCCATTCTTGAATTGCTGTTAAACAGGTAGTCAGTTTCATATACATGTTACATCCTTTGAACTCCAGAAGGAAGCTCTCTTTGGCACAATGCAAGTACATGGCAACCAATTGCAGTAGTAAGAGATTGAGATCGTACTCTATATACCTAGTTTTGGAGTGAGGTTCATTACTGTCATGGTATGTCAAGGCTGACTGAAATTGCATTTTTCAGTTTCAAAACTGCCACTGAAATTGTCTGAAAACTTAAAGCTGAAACTAAAAGTCATCATCTGGTTTTGGCCAAAGTCGAAGCCAAAACTGAAAACTCAAGTTTGGTTGTGTGAATGTGAACCAGTGAGTGTCACTGGGAATTGTCAGTGCTTGCAGTCTGCATTCCTCTGCTAAACCCACAGTATCCAAGTCAGAATACAGTAATTTAAATAATGAAAGACCATATTGTACCTCCAAGTAAAATATTCTCCACACACATGGACTGCAGCTGATGAAAACAGAAACTAAAAGCTATGGTACTCTTAGAGTGGCTGACTTTGTGCCATGCTCAGCATGACAGCTGATGTCATAACTCCAGAGAGGCTAATTCCTCAGGAGTTTATCATCCCAAATTTATAGACTTAAATTCCTGGTAAAATTTTGTATCAAACTCATTTATTTGCAGCACTCTATTTAGCACATAAAATAAACTATTGTGCAAGGTTATAACTGCATTTACTTGCAATTGCAGTACAAAAAAAAACAGAAAAAAATACAGAGTAGGCCCCCTTGGACTAAGAGTAGGTCTCCCTTGGACTGCCTTACAAACTCTGGTGGTCTAATGGTGTAGTCAGGGCAGAAGCAATGCCCCAGTTGTGGCAGCCATTTTGAAAGCAGAGCCAGAATGGGCAGGAGTAACTGGGGATTACTTCCACCCCAACTACACTCCTAGACTACCAGGGATTGTATAATAGGCCCAGGGGGACCAACGGGTGGGGGTCCTGTTGGGAGGGAGGGAGAGAGGAGACAAAATGGAACATGGTCATTTTCAGCTGAAAATTAAAATTAAAATAATTGAAATTGGACTGAAAAAGGATTTGGGGCTGATTTTGAAACTGAAATTTGGTCTTCTTCTAATAGTATGCAAAACTAAACTTACTTGGCTATAGCATTTCATTCATTAGTTCCAAGATCTCCTTTTAACCTTTTCTGCTATGAAAATACGACCATATAAAATTTAATTTTATCAATAGTTAATTCTAAACATAATTTTTCAAAAGTCTAAACACTTGATCACTTAATTCAAGTTTTCAAGTTTATTCAGGATTTTTTATCCTCATCAATGTCTGAGCGGTGTACAGTCTAAAAAGTAAGGGAAGGGAAAACAGAAATAAACTTCCGGTGGGAGGGGGGGGGGAAGGAAAACTATAATATTAGGAATGTGGGGGAGGAAAGCACATGAGGACAGGTGTGCAATCCAAGCACACCCGGCAGACCACATTAACCTCTATAAGCATCAGCAAAAAGGAACGTTTTTAATTCGGTCTTAAATTTTTGTTAAGATGTTTGGAGTCTAAGTTGTTGTGGCAGCTGATTCCAGAGCTCTGGTCCCTGAACTGGAAAGATGGATCACCTTATAGTATCATGTGGAAGGAACATTAAGACAGTGTTATTGTGATGATCTAAGTGTTCTTGATGGATGATATGGAATCAAATGCTGAGTGAGAGAGGTTCACCAGAGAGCATGATCTTATGTACCAAAATGAGAATCTTATATGTAATGCGACATATAATCGGTAGCCACAATCTATGCCCAATGAAGACCTTCATTTTGCTAAAACAATTGCTGCTTCAGGGACAATTCTGACCATTCCTATTGCTCAATCTTCTAGCGAGTTTTGTACTGTACAAAAGCATACAAATTTGAAGTTCTTTTCTCCTCTATATTATACATAGGAGCCCTTTTATTAAGCCGCATAAGCGTATATAAGTACATAAGTAATGCCATACTGGGAAAAGACCAAGGGTCCATCGAGCCCAGCATCCTGTCCACGACAGCGGCCAATCCAGGCCAAGGGCACCTGGCAAGCTTCCCAAACGTACAAACATTCTATACATGTTATTCCTGGAATTTTGAATTTTTCCAAGTCCGTTTAGTAGCGGTTTATGGACTTGTCCTTTAGGAAACCGTCCAACCCCTTTTTAAACTCTGCTAAGCTAACCGCCTTCACCACTTTCTCCGGCAACGAATTCCAGAGTTTAATTACACGTTGGGTGAAGAAAAATTTTCTCCGATTTTTTTTAAATTTACTACACTGTAGTTTCATCGCATGCCCCCTAGTCCTAGTATTTTTGGAAAGCGTGAACAGAAGCTTCACATCCACCTGTTCCACTCCACTCATTATTTTATATACCTCTATCATGTCTCCCCTCAGCCGTCTCTTCTCCAAGCTGTATAGCCCTAGCCTCCTTAGTCTTTCTTCATAGGGAAGTCGTCCCATCCCCGCTATCATTTTAGTCGCCCTTCGTTGCACCTTTTCCAATTCTACTATATCTTTCTTGAGATGCGGCGACCAGAATTGAACACAATACTCAAGGTGCGGTCGCACCATGGAGCGATACAACGGCATTATAACATCCTCACACCTGTTTTCCATACCTTTCCTAATAATACCCAGCATTCTATTCGCTTTCTTAGCCGCAGCAGCACACTGAGCAGAAGGTTTCAGTGTGTTATCGACGACAACACCCAGATCCCTTTCTTGGTCCGTAACTCCTAACGTGGAACCTTGCATGACGTAGCTATAATTCGGGTTCTTTTTTCCCACATGCATCACCTTACACTTGCTCACATTAAACATCATCTGCCATTTAGCCGCCCAGTCTCCCAGTCTCGTAAGGTCCTCTTGTAATTTTTCACAATCCTGTTGTGATTTAACGACTTTGAATAACTTTGTGTCATCAGCAAATTTAATTACCTCGCTAGTTACTCCCATCTCTAAATCATTTATAAATATATTAAAAAGCAGCGGTCCTAGCACGGACCCCTGAGGAACCCCACTAACTACCCTTCTCCATTGTAAATACTGCCCATTTAACCCCACTCTCTGTTTCCTATCCTTCAACCAGTTTTTAATCCACAATAGGACATTTCCTCCTATCCCATGACCCTCCAATTTCCTCTGTAGCCTTTCATGAGGTACCCAACGCACAGCAAAATGGAGTTACCACCCGGCTACTGTGTGGCTCTTGCGGTAATTTCATTTTTGGCGTGTGTCTGATACGTGCATCCGAAAAATAATTTTTATTTTCGGACGTGTGTATCGCACGCACGTCAAGTGGTATTTGACGCACATAGGTCATTACTGCCTGGTTACCGCATGAGACTTTACCGCTAGGTCAATGGCTGGCGGTAAGGTCTCAGACCCAAAATGGACGCATTTTGATTTTGCCGCATGTACATTTTCGGCAAAAATTAAAAAAAGGCCTTTTTTACAGGCGTGCTGAAAAATGGATCAGCGTGCGCCCAAAACCCGTGCCTACACTGCCACAGGCCATTTTTCAGTGCGCCTTTGTAAAAGGACCGCTTAATGAACAATCGCTCCATGGTAAGTCTGCACCTTCAGTATTGTGTGCAGATACGATCTATGCATCTCAAAAGAGATAAAGTGGAACTGAAAAAAGTAAGGAAAAGGTTCACCAAAATGATTAAGGGAATGGAACATCTCTCATGAGAAAAAGCTAAAGAGGTTAGGCCTCTTCAGCTTGGAGAAGACATAGCTGCCGCTCTGCTGATTCTCCACCCCCCCCCCCCCCCCACCCCCGGAACAGGAACTTGATGTCATAGAGGGCGAGGGACTGGCAGAGCCAGCAGCCACGCAAGTGCTCAGTGCACCCCCTTGCTCGGAGGAGGAAGTGCTCCGCCCCAGGTGGCAACGAGGGTAGGTACGCCATTGCTGATGGGAAATATGACTGAGGTCTATAAGATCTTGAATAAAGTGGAATGGATAAATACATATTGATTGTTTATTTTTTCAGAAAGTACAAATAGTAGCTCAGTTAAAACAAATAGGAGAAAATATTTTTTTCACTCAATGCATAATTAAGCTCTGGAACTTGATGCCAAAGCAAATGGTAAAAGCACTAATGTAACTGGGTTTAAAAAATGTTTGGACAAATTCCTGGAGGAGAAGTCCATAAACAATTGTTAAGGTAGTCCTGGGGAATCCCTGGGTTAAGCAGCATGGAGTCTTACTACTTTTTGTGACTGTACCAGGTATTTATGACCTGGACTAGCCACTGTTAGAAACAGGATACTGGGCTAGATGGTCTGACCCAGAAAGACAACTCTTATGTTCTTATGTAAGGAATTTTGATTGTTACATTTATAGTTGCTCCATTAATAAATTATAATTCTTCCAGTGATGGATTTAATTATTTGCTTTGCCCAGTAAATTATTAGCAGTCCACTCGATATTCAGCTGGTGAGTGTTTTGCTGCCTTCCGCGAGCGTTATTCCTGGATATTCAATGCTGGGCCCTGTCTGGGCTTTGGCATTGAATATCCTTTTTTGAGCTGGCTAATACATATCCCGTCAAGTCAATATTCAACCCTTGAACACAGTGCAACCCAATTTGAGCAGTTTACATATGCAGTGAGGGGCTGAGTATTGGCACTTAACCCGACTTTGCCCCTGGAAATACCCACAACTTAGCCGCTTTTGAATTCTGTGCTAACCTGTCATTTTCAGCGAAGATATCCGGTTAAGTGCCACTGAAAATGACCGAATAACTGCAAACGGCCATTTTCAGCTGGTTAAATCATTTTGAATATCAGGTGGAGTATGTTCAAAACTAACCCAGTTAGAGACATTGCCTCCCTCTCCCCCCCTCCCACCCGAGGAAAGCAATTTTTGGGTCTGCTGAGGGCAATCACAGCACAATAGAATGAGGTCTTGTCAGTAGAGTTTCAATTACTCTAAAAACTGTTGTGCCAAGAGCCAGCCACCTGAACTCTTTGTTATACAGTAGTGCAAACAGCAGGGAAGGACAAGGTCCTCTGTCCTGTGGAATTGACTGCTGTCTCTTCAGTTTGCTTCCAATTAGTTGGAGGAGAGTCACTGCCCGGTGGGATATAAAAGGCATGTTTAGATAGCTCAGTTACTCAAGACTGGATTTTTCACTCTTAGGAAATTAAGGGGTCCTTTTATTAAGGCACGCTGAAAAATGGCTTGTGGTAGTGCAGGCACGGGTTTTGGGTGCACACCGATCCATTTTTTAGCATGCCTGTAAAAAAAGGCCTTTTTTTTGCCAAAAATGGATGTGCGGCAAAATCTAAATTGCCGCACATCCACTTTAGGTCTGAGACTTTACCGCCAGCCATTGACCTAGCGGTAAAGACTCTTGCGGTAACCGGGAGGTAGTGACCTACATGTGCCAAATGCCACTTGGCACGCGCCCGTTACGCCGGCCAAAAAATAAATATTTTTCATACGCGCATATTGGATGTGCGTCAAAAATGAAATTACTACAAGAGCCACATGGTAGTCGGGCGGTAACTCCATTTTGGCACGTGTTGGGTGTGCATAGACGCTTACGCGGCTTAGTAAAAAGGCCCCTAAGATCCATCTGAAGTTATATTGATTCCAAGGTTTTCACTATATTAGTCCATGCTTTTCTGTTAAAATGCTTGGACTATTGTAATTCTGTTTATTGTGAAATTTTGAAGTCCTTCTTATGTAGGCTTCAGACCCTCTAGAATTCGGCTGTCAGATTGCTATGCAATGCCCGTAGGTATGATCATGCCATTCCTCTTGTGGCACAACACCACTGGCTTCATGTTCGCCACTAACCAATCTTCAAAATCATATGCCTTGCACCAGTGGCGTAGCCACAGGTGGGCCTGGGTGGGCCGGGGCCCACCCGTTTATGGCTCAGGCCCACCCAACAGTAGCACATGTTTAGTGGTAGCTACTGGGGATCCCAAGCTCTGCCAGCTGAAGACTTCCCCCTGATGCTAATGCAAATGCTGCTCTTCACGACACCAGCACCTGCACATGCTCAGTTTCCAGCACATGCCTGCTGCAGATTGCCAAGTTGGAAAGAAGCATTTTCTCGCCAGCTGAGATTTATTTTGGTGGTGGGGAAGGGGGGAGAATACTTGGTGCCCACCCACTTCTTGCCTAGGCCCACCCAAAATCTCTTGTCTGGCTACGCCCCTGCCTTGCACATAAAGCATCAACGCTTATCAATTGTATCTCTCTTTGGTTATTCCTTACTCTCCTAATCATAACCTCAGATCTCTTGATGCTAACTGTTTGACTCTTCCTTCACCTCGTTTTGCCCACTATGAATCCACATGTTCTTCAGCTTTTTTCTTTCTAGCCCCAAAGTCAGGGAATGATCTCCCTCCTTTCATCAGGTCTGAATCTTCTTTTTTAAAATTTAAGCAATTGTTGAAACCACATTTTATTTCCAGTTGGCTTTTGATTAAGCTGGCTAATGAATTGAGACTTGTTCTCTATTTCTTATTTTCCTTTCGGTTTGGAATTATTGTTTCTGTCTTATATTTAATTGTGTTCCTTTTAGTTGATGTTTTATTTGATAATTTCACTTTGTAAACCGCTTTGGCCAACTTTGTTGTTTTAGCGGTATATCAAGTTTTTAATAAACTATAAACTATGTTTAGGCATGCTAATACGATCCCAAATAGAGATAAAAATGGAATTTGTTTTGAACGCACAAAAAAGTGTCAGAATTATGTATACACACCAGGGTAAGATGCACTTGCTCAATAGTCCCTTGGTCTTCGAGTCCTCAAGGGTTTCCATGGGTCAAGTTTTAAGGATATTCCTAATAAGAGAGATTTGCATGCAGTGGAGGTAGTAAGCATGTAAATCTCTCTCATGCATATTCACAGGGATATCTTAGAAAACCTGACTTGTTAGTGACCCTCGAGATCAGGCAGTGAAGACCAAAATAGTAGGCTGTTTATTAAGGTTTTACCTGATATTTAAGAATTGTTCTGTATAAACTCTGCTTGGATTAGTATTGTAAATTTAGCAGTTCCAATTTTCTTGAGTTTTTCAAGTAATTATTGCACAATTCAGACAAGTAAGCTGCTGCTAAACCACTCATATGCAGATGAAGTATTTCATGCCTTGAACATAAGTGGTTGTGAACGCAGTAATTTTTTCCACCATATGTTCTTTAAACACAAAGAATTAAAATGACAATCTTTTTTTCTCCTTTTTCAAAAGTTATATGCTTTATAACTTTAACCTTCCAGCAGCACTTCAGTAGAGTTATCTTTACAGTGCTTTTTTTGTGCCGGTATGCAACGGTACAGCGTACCGGCACTTTTTTTTGCCCTGCACTTCCTCTCAGTCCCCCAGGGGCGTGGTGTGCTGGAGCCCAGCCGGTCCGACACGGTAAGCAAGGTAAGCATGATAGGGGGGCGCCAACCTCTGGAGGGCACCGCCGCACCATGCTTACCACCACTTATCTGGCCGCCCTGGCGCCCTCTTCTCCCCCCAAGGATCCTTTTTCTTTTATTTTAAGTTTACCTAACCTCCATCCGAGTCCGACCGCATGGGCAGCAGCGTTACTGGAAGCGCTCCCCTCCCGAGTCCTGACGTCTCTAGCAGAAGCTTCCTTATTCGTTCATTCTCAGGGACACTGAGAATGAACGAATCAGGAAGCTTCTGCTAGAGACGTCGGGACTTGGGAGGGGAGCGCTTCCAGTGACGCTGCTGCCCATGCGGTTGGACTTGGAGGTCAGGTAAATTTAAAATAAAAGAAAAAGGATCCTTGGGGGGAGAATTTTGGGAGCAGGTTGTTAAAGTAGGCCTCCCCATGGCTACTTTAACAACTGACTCCCAAAATGTGGGCTTGGGCTCCTCCTGAATTCTCTTTTACTTTGCTGGCAGTGATGCTGGACCCACCAGCCAAGTAAATAGACTGCTGCTGCTCCCTGCTCCTTGTTTCTGTCTTTGAGCATCAGGCTGGGACTTTTCATGCAAGCGCAAGAAGGTTCCATCATGCTGCTCAGAGCCAGAAACAAGCAGCAGAGAATGGTGGCAGTCCATTTATTGGCTGGTGGGGCTCGGCAAAGGTATGCCTAGCGTGCCTGCACAAGGGAGGGGAGAGAGAGGCATGTATTCCCCCCCCCCCCCCCCCAAATTTCAGGGCCGGCTATGCCCGGAGAGAGAGCCTGTTGTTAAAAATTTACCAGCACACCCCTGGCCCAGGCCCACCCTATTCCAGCCTCAGACCCCCCCCCCCCCAACCCTGATGGCCAGTCAAGTGCCTGTCTTATAGGTACTACTGGCTGCCTTCCCGCTCCCTGCACTGCTGTCCTTCATCGTTCCTTGCACCACTGTCCTTTAATTTTCAGGGCCGCCAGCAGTGTCAGTGAGGTAAACATACTGCCTTAAGCAGCCGATAAGCTTTCCCTTTGCTACAATTTCCTGTCCCGCCTAGGCGGGACGCTACAACAGAGAGAGGACTTCCAGGGCCGCTGAAGACAGTGTGTTTACCTCACTGACGCTGCTGGTGGCCCAGAAAATTGAAGAAGGGCAGTAGTGCAGGGAGCTGGAACAGGAAACGTCAAAAAGCTGAAGCCAATTAGGTTGGTCTCCTTTTCCCTCTTCTTCGTGCAGCTGTTGGTCATCCCCATTCACCGAAAACAATGCAAACAAACCTATGAGCTTCTATAGCTACGTTGAATCAAATGCTTAACAATCAGACTTACTATACTATTTATAAGCACAACTTAAAAAATAAAAACAATTAGGTTGAGACCTGGGAGACTTTAACATCTTTTTTTTTCCTGTCCCTACATCAAAAGGCTTAGGCATAGATGTTTTTCAGCCATAATGGAACAAAACAAAAATGTCCAGGACTAAAACTAAGATGTTTTGAGCTAGACCTGTTTTTATAACTAATAAGGCACAAAAAGGTGCCCTAAATAACCAGTTGACCACTGGAGGGAATCAGGGGTGACCTCCCCTTATTCCCCCAGTGGTCACTAATCCCCCCATCCCCCCAAAATGTGATGAAAAACATTACTTGCCAGTCTCTGCCTACTTCAGATGCTATGTCTATTAGAATAACAAGCAGGTGTCTGGAGTAGCCTAGTAGTGATGCAGTGCACTGCAGATAGGTGGACCCAGGCTCCTACCTCCCCCTACTTGTTACACTTGTGGAGGAAACTGTGAGCTCTCCAAAACTCACCAGAAACCCACTGTACCCACATATAGATGCCCCCTTCACCCGTAAGGGCTATGGTACTGGTGTACAGTTGGGGGTAGTGGGTTTTGGGTGGGTTTTGGTGGGCTCAGCAGATAAGGTAATGGAGCAATGGTGAGATGTGTATCTGGGAGCTTTTTAGAGTGGAGGAGTAGCCTAGTGGTTAGTGCAATGGACTTTGATCCTGCGGAACTGAGTTCAATTCCCATTGCAGCTCCTTGTGACTCTGGGCAAGTCACTTAACCCTCCATTGCTCCTGGTACAAAATAAATATCTGAATATATGTAAACCACTTTGAATGTAGTTGCAAAAACCTCAGAAAGGTGGTATATCAAGTCCCATTTCCCTTTCCCTTTATGAAGTCCACTGCAGTGCCCCCTAGGGTACCCTATTACCGTCTTGGGATGTCAGGGGGACCAGTCTGCTAAAAATGCTGGCTTCTCCTACATCCTAATGGCTTGATTGCACTTGGACGTTGTTTTTTTTCGAAATGGACCCCTCCCAAAAAAAGTCCAAATCACAAAATATCCCAAAAATAAAACGTCCAAATAACAAAACAGTATTTTTGAAAAAAAGATAGACATTTTTCTTTTTCGAGAATGACCTTTCCTATTTAGATTTTGGACATTTTTTGCAAAACGTCCAAGGTCGGACTTAGAGGTCATATTGAAAATGTCCCTCCACGTAACTTTGTTATTCTAAGTGCTTTGAAAATACAGCTCACTGTTGTCCCACAAGTTTCTAACTTTTCTTGAGTATCCAGATAATTTATTTGTGGGTTTTATTTTGGGGTAGAAAGTGATCTTGTATTTTGCTCCCTACAGTAGATAACCCCCTTTAATTTTTATTTCTTCTGTGCTGTACTGCTTACAGAGAGTGTGATTTCTCAGTGTTTCCTTTTCTAATTTTGGTCCTTCATTCTGTAATTGGTGAGGATTGGTTTGTGTTCTGTGAGTGACAAATTCTGCTGGCATGTAATTTGTGCATGGATCCACTGGAGTCTGATTTGTCTGGGTTTTCCAATAGGAAGCATATTACGGTTCTGTATGTTCACTGCTGCCTTTTTAAAGGTACGGGTACTGATATTTGTGTGTCCAGAATTGGTGCTGTTAAGCTTGCTACACAGGCTTTGAAAAGCTTCTTTGCAGGATTTAGTTTTATTTCACAAAGTAATTTGGCAGACAATCCTTTATTTGTCTGCACCTTCGTAAGGAGAAGGGGGTGTAAGAAACACTGTCAGGAACTCCAGGGACTTGAACTGGTTCATGTCAACTTCAGAAAGGAGAGAAAGCAGTAGAACCAGAGAAAGGGACAAGAAGACTTATTTTATTAATACAGCTCAGTAAGGTATTTTATATTTCTTATGAAGTAAAGTTGAGGGATATGTGCCACAGCAGTAATTCTTTTCCAGGATACTATGAGAGATTGACCAGACTCAAGTACTACTACTACTACTATTTAGCATTTCTATAGCGCTACAAGGCATACGCAGCACTGCACAAACATAGAAGAAAGACAGTCCCTGCTCAAAGAGCTTACAATCTAATAGACAAAAAATAAATAAAGTAAGCAAATCAAATCAATTAATGTGAACGGGAAGGAAGAGAGGAGGGTAGGTGGAGGCAAGTGGTCTACTCAAGTCTACTGTAATGGTAAAATTTAAGTTATGGGATAATGCAATTTCATTTAAAAATGTCAGTGCTTCCAAGGTTTCCATAAGTGTGCATGTTGTTTATGGTGATGCAGGAAAGACAGTTTACGTAGAAATCCATTATCAAGTGCACTCTAAGGCATTATTTAGGAGTATATCAAGCACTACTCATGCCTATATGCCTAGTGCCCCCCCCCCCCCCATGTTAACTCTGTGCTCCCTCAAAATGTCAGATCTGGCTACACCCCTGATCTATGGGGATACACTTAGAAATGAGGCCTCTGAGTTTAATGGAAGCATATGTAGAGTTTATTTTGATATAGTCCACCAGGTTTAGGAGCATATATGTTTGATTTGGTTTTGGCTGAAATCAAAGGTGAAGCTGAAATGTTTTGCAACTGCCCTGAATTAGCACTATGGTCTGGTCTGGCCAAGTCTGGCTCCTAAACAAGAGCAGCTCCCACGCCTTCCCCACCCTAAATAGAAGAAACCCCCCTCTCACTCTTTCCCCCCAGAACAGAAGGAGGCACCCTCCCTCCCCCATAAACAGAAGGAGGCCCCCCCCCCCCATACCTACCTGCGAATCGGTGGTCTAGTGGCTTAGTCGGAGCAAGAGTGATTCCAGGTTGTTCCTGCCCATGCCATTTCCACTGTCAAAATGTCTGCTGCAATCTTCAGTGGCAGTTTAACAAGACTACCTTTAGAGGTTGTGGCAGCCATTTTGAGTGACTGACATTGTAGATTGTATTTTTTATTTCCATTCTGAAAACTAAAGTCTAAGATTTATTTTTTATCTTTCTAGCTTGGATTGAGTATATTCTCTGTTGACGTTAATTCAAAGACATTTTGGGAACAGTTCTGAAACTTCATGCAGAGCCTGCAATCATATTTTCAAAAGGAAACAACATGGAGAGTTACAGTGGTTATGGCAGTTATGAATTTTGCATCTGCTTTCACCTGCTTTGCAGTAGAGACAAAGTCTGTGGCTTAAACCATATGCAGGAGTTTTACGATGAAATCCTATGGGTAGCTAGATGACCTTGCTCATCCCCAAACAGCAAAAGTGCCTGTTCTATTTCACTTTTACACACAGAGGGTGCAATGCAGAAAGCTTGTTTTTAGAGCTGTATGCTGATGGCTGAACACATGGCTTCCTAACACAAGCTTACCACAGTATATGGAGCTCATTGCTAACATGTCCCCCTTTCTGTCACTGCATGAATGGGGATTGGCTCACGCACTGACCGGAAGGGAGACACTAAAAAAAAAAAGAAATCCTGCCGAATCCACATGCTCTCTCTGTTTCCCCCCTCCCATGATATTCCAAAGCTATCCCTAGAAGTCTAGCAAATCCTCCCTTCCCTGCCTCAGACTCAATTTGACTTAACCCCTGTATCTCGACTCATAAGTAAGCCTTGGTATTCTAGTGGACTCTTCCTTCCTTTCCCCTCCTGACCTGACCCATGCTGCTGATATAAAAAATAAATCCCAGGTAGTCTAGTGACATTTCACCTCAGATGACCCTCAGGGCTCAGTACAGCAAAGCGCAAGGCGGGCTGTATGTCACCTCAGACTTGGTGTTAGAGCTGAGCCATTGTGCTCAGCCTGTCAGTCTTCTGCACACATCTCTGTACTGGTGGCTGACTACCCAGCTTATTTTTGAAAGAGAAAGACGCCCATATTTCGACCCAAATTGGGAGATGGGCGTCTGTTTCCCGTGGGCGCCCAAATCGGTATAATCGAAACCCAATTTTTGGCGTCCTCAACTGCAGTCCGTCATGGAGACGAACAAAGATCACTCGGGCGTGTCGGAGGCGTGGCGAAGGCGGGACTGGGGCGTGGTTATCGGCCTAGGAGAGATGGGCGTCTTTAGCTGATAATCGAAACAAGAAGGGCGTTTTTGACGAGAATTTGGACCCTTTTTTTCAGGTCCAAGTCCCAAAAAAGTGCCCCAACTGACCAGATGACCACTGGAGGGAATCGGGGATGACCTCCCCTGACTCCCCCCAGTGGTCACTAACCCCCTCCCATCAACAAAAACCCACTTTACAAACTTTTTTTCCCAGCCTGATTGCCAGCCTCAAATGCCGTACCCACCTCCATGACAGCAGAATGTGTTCTATCCTCCGACAGCCTTTCCCTGGTTTTGATGTGGGTCTCGGGTGAGTGTGACACCTTTTCTGATAAGGGCACTGCAGAGTCACATCAGCAAAGCATTGTGGTGGGTGTAGGGTATTGGGCTCCGTGATTCCACTAGCTTGTGTTAAATGCTCACGATGTTGGTAGTTGGTAGGCTCTACTCCCATGGTGCTTTTCCCTCTGCTTACTGGGTCAGAGTGTGCCCTGTTTTTTTTTCCGGTACTCCATGAGGTAGTGGCCATTTGTGTAAGACACTTTTAGATCCCTTTCATGTGTTAGCCACGTTACAGCACTTAGTTCTTACCTTGAATGTTGCTGAAAGAGGGCATTGTACACCATTCTGCCAGCTCGGACCTACTGCTAATCTCAGTACCAGCGAGACTCGTTGCCAGTGGGGCACAACCTCTGATCTGCAGTTAACTGTGAGTAAAGGTGCTTATTCAAATAAAGGACGTTTTCAGCGAGATTAGTCTTCAGGTGTCAACTGCTGTGCCAAGGTTATACACCAGCAACAAGTCCTGTCCCGGGAGCACTTTTAGTGGGTACTGCAGTGCACTTCAGGCAGGCAGACCCAGGCCCATCCCCCCCACCCATAACACTTGTGGTGGTAAATGGGAGGCCTCTGAAACCCACTGTACCCACATGTAGTTGCCCCCTTCACCCCTAAGAGCTATGGTAGTGTTGTACATTTGTCCCTCCCACGACCAAATGGCTTGGATTGGGACGTTTCTGAGCTGGGCGTTTTTTGTTTCCATTATCGCAAAAAAAACCCCCGCCCATCTCAGAAGGGACCAAATCCATGGCATTTGGTCCGTCCAAACTGTATTTTCGAAACGAAAGATGGACGCCCATGTTTTTCGATAATACGGTCTGTCCTGCCTCTTCACATACCCATTTTCGGTCAAAGACGCCCATGGAGATGGGCGTTCGCATTCGATTATGCCCCTCTACATTTCCATGGGTTTGCATATTGCATGCGCTAAGCTCTAAAGCATGGCTTTCTGTGGGGTTAGCTGCTGTGCAAAACAACTTTCTGCATCATGCGCCAACAAAATTGTGCACTCAAGTCATGCTAACCTGTGCATAGCCTGGCTGCACTTTTCTGCATTGAGCGGGGAGAGCCGTTTTCAGCACCCATTTTTGTCTCTATAACTACTTAGTTAGCTGGGTAAAATTGTATGAAAATTGTCCTCTTTAGTCAAGGTAAGAAACCCGAAAACAAATAATGTAAATAAATGTGTTTCCTCAGCACCTTCACTTACTTAGGAAGGCTGTTAAACTCAGCATCTTTGCATTCAACCCATAGAATCCTACCACAGGCTTTTAATGTAATAAAAAGCTGAATGATTCTAGACTTGCTGTTAAGTGGATTAAAAACTATTGACTAAAGACTTTGTAATGGAATTTTGTAAAGTCCTTTGAATGTGTCTTATTAAGAAACTAGTTTCAATGAATGCCTACATGTTCTGATTCATAAAAGTGTAAGTCCCCCGTGGTTTAGAGTTGGGAGGTGCTCAGCATCAAAGGCAGTTGTTCCTATGGGAACGACAGTTATTGTGTACATTCATTCGTCTTCAGTTAAAAGACTTGCTTTCATTTCCCTGTTTGCAAAAGTATGGAAGGTTGTGATTGGTTACATTCTTACTCCAATTTCTGACTCGGTATTCTTTTTTTGTTTCCTGCCTGGCCCAATCCATTCATTGGATAGATTTCCATCCTTCTGTGTATCTGTGATGGTTAAGATTACCTCTGCACTTTGGTAGTGGGTAATCTTATGTAGTTATCCCCCTGTACAGCCCTACTGTGAGATGTGGTTCCCCCTGCTCAACTGGCAGCACGGTTGCAGTGGCCTATATGGGAGGATCCCAGACATACCCTGCTGCATCCACTATCCCAGGAGTCTGCACTAGAAACTGCGAGTTGAATTTATTTGATGATTTTTCCTGCAAACAACTTTTCTGGTGCTCAGCCAGTATCTGTCTGTCTATCTATCGATATCTATAGCTGGGTATACACTTGCTTATAAATAGGCCTATGACAGAACTATAAAATGATCATGCAACAAATATGTTCCAGGAGTTCTTCATTAGACAGTTTTTTCTATGGAAGTGGCAGTTTATTTGGATACAACTTGTCATTGGAACCTTAGGTTAATGCTGTAGTATGAACTGGTATTTTTTTTTTTTACTCAAACAACTTTGTAATACACATTCTTTGTTTTCTGAGAAATATTTTGCTATTTTGGTTCAATCGCTGATTATGTCATACTTAGATTATTGTAATGGATTATATTGTTCTCTTTCTTCCCATCTGCTCTCTAAACTTCAGATGCTTCGAAATGCTGCAGCCAAAATGATCTTTCATCTCAAGAAATTTGATAGGGCCGACACCATCATTGATATAAGCTACATTGGCTTCCCATTCAGGCCCGTATTGAATTTAAACTAGCATGTTTGATCAGATTATTTGTTGGTTCGAGCCCAGAATATCTATTCTTATTTCCCTTACATCCCAACTCTTCTTGTGCTGGATATCTCATTTCATTTTTTTTCTCCTCCTTTGGTGTGCAAGAGTAGTTCATTATTATGTAAAGTTTGCAGAGAATATTTATCACTCTACATATCTGTTGCATGATCACTGTGCCCTACCTCACACATTCACACTTACTCTTCATATGCTTCACACAACTCAGACCCGCACGCACACATGAACTTTTCACTTTCTCCTATGCATAACTACTGGACTATGGATCCATATGGAAAAAAGAAGGCGCACATGTTCTGAACAGCGCTGTAAAATTAGCGTGGGGAATTAAAGCCCCGATGATGAAAACTAATAGCATGCAAATTTATGCACGCTATTAGTTTTGATCATTGGGGTACTTCTACGGGAAAATTGTGCTTGGGCATGCACCCAAGGCACAATCCTCCTGCAGAAGTTGTTTGACAGGTCTGGGCTGTCAAAACAAAAATCCTGGACTTGTCAAACAGGAGATTTCCCCCCCCCCCACCCTGCACACAAGAGGCTGGAGGTCCGGAGGACCCTATCCCCCCTACCTCCCCTAATCCCACAACACCAAAAACTGTCCCTGGTGTCCCAGTGGGAAACCCTGTACCCACCCCCCACCCACCCTGGTGACCTACTGCCCCCAACCCATTCATACCTTTAGAAGGGAGGAGGGAGTAGCATCCCTCCTCCTGGGGCACCACCTTCAAAATGGTGGTGCCCTGCCTTGCCTGATGTATCCTGGGATGCACTAGGCAGGGCTTCAATACCATATAAAGGAGTTTTTCCCTTACATGGTATTGAAGCCCTGCCCAGTGCATCCCAGAATGCATCAGGCAGGGCACCACCATTTTGAAGGAGGCGCTGCAGGAGGTACTCCCTCCTCCCTTCTAAAGACACGGGGGTTTTGGGGGCACTAGGCCACCAGGGCGAGTGGGGATAGGGTTGCCCACTGGGCCACCAGGGACAGTATTTGTTGTTGAGGGTTGGGGGAGTTTTGATGAAAACATGAGTTTGATCAAAACATGGACTTCCAGCCCCCTTATGCCATTGTGTTGTGGGGGGATCAGGGGGCTGGAGGTCCACCAGACTTAGTCTTCCATGTCCGGGGGTAGGGTGGAAGGCTACTGGTTCACCAGGGAAACTTCTCCAGGGGGGAGGGGGAGGGGGCTGGAGATCCACTGGACCTCCAGCCCCTGTGTCCAGGAGGGGGGTGGGGTCTTTTAACATGCAAATGTATGCAGGACAGGGATCCCATTCCTCCCCAATGTTCCGCAAACCCTAAACCCAGCTCTGAGCTGATGTAGGGTTTCCCATAGTAGCAGCACCTTTGTTTGGCGCTGAGCACTGGGGAGGAATAGTTAATGCCCTCTTTAGCATGCATTTGCATGCTACTTGTGGTCAGAGCTGGCGAGCATGTTGTTTCATACACTTACCAGCTCTGATCATGGGACAGGAGCAAACGCAGGCGCTAGTATGGCGCTAATAGCCTCTAGCACCCGCTTTTGATCATCAGCCTAATAGTACTGCTATACTATAGTTTTACATTTACACCAACATGATGACTCTCCCATGTTATTAACAGTCTTACTGCATACAATTAGTAAGTGTGAATGTGTGAGGTAGATAGGCCACAAAGAGTGTGAGAGTACTGTGAAGTTGTCATTGACTGGAAAAAGAGGTGCTATGAATGTTTTAGATAATATGGACCTTTAAGTCAGCTTAAGTGGTTTTAAGACGAGCTACAATTTATGGTGGGAAAAGTATCAAGCCTTTTAAAAGTAGGTTTTGCATAGAAAATCTTAGTTTGTGTTTAACAATAAGGGAAGGTTGCACGGTTTAGTTTTGAGGTAATAGAAGTGATTCTGTTGCAGTTTGTCCCCCCCCCCCCCTCCCCCCACAAACACATAAGCACAATAAGGTTTCTAAAGCATGAAGATTGCTTCCATAGGAAGTGATAGGATCTCTATAGCCACTGCAGACTCTGGTCTGGAGATGGGACCAAATATATTTTGGCTGAGCAATATTGAGGCAAATAAAAGGGATTGTAAGTAAAAGGCAAGCCAAAAGGATGGGAAAAAGGTAACCACCAAGGCAATGGTATTCAACCCAGTCTACGGCACATACCTGTCCAATTAAATGAATTTACATGAGATTGATTTGCATGCACTGCTTTCATTGTAGGCAAATTAATCTACATAGTATTCAAGAGTCAGTTGTTGGGGAACTGAAAAAGAAGACATGCAGTTGGAAATATTTTTCTGGTGTCAGAGACGTCTTGACCTAATTAAGGGGAAAATACCAGCTAGGTCTCCCCCTGGGTTCAGAAAACTCACAAGTAAAGCACCAGTGATGTTATGAGGTGGTATTGCTGCTTTAAGTTTGACCAGAGAGACCAACTGAATTATATTGATTGGGACCCTCAATTCCATAGATGTCACTGCAGAACCAAATTTGAATGTCCCCTGGACCAAACTGCATAAACTCCTTGAAATTCACATCTGTCTCTGATATTTATTGTTTTGAAAGACCTGTAAATAAATGAAACCCCTAACTGGCTTGTGAGGGTGTCTTCTTAAAAGAATTTTTCCTCACCCGACAGCAAAAATCTTAGAAGTGGTGACATTTTATTATCTCCAAATAAATTACATATGATGTTTCCTCTGTAATCCAGGATACAAGAGTTAAAAAAACAGACTGTTAAAATTAAGTACTTAAGCTTCTCACAGAAGATATGCTGTGCAAAGCTACTTGCTGACAATAACAAGACGTTTACTGAATTTTGGATAGAGGTTTGGAACAGAACTGATAGTTGTAAGAGTCTCTGATACTGATTTAAAGGAACAGTCTATCTCCCTCTCTCTTTTTTTTGTGTGTGAACCTGTTGTTTCTTATTTTTAGCTGATAGTTTTGTACTTCAGTGTACCTTTTGTGCAGGGAGAAAATGGTAGTAATTTTCATAGGCTTTGTGGATGCAACGTGTACATCCATGTACTTGTATATACATTGGAAAATATTTTGCTTTGTTTTTTGTATCATTTCAGTTTTTTTCTTTAATTTATTTTGTTTCATTTTAAGGAGGATTTTGTTTTGGGTATTCTCTTTGGAGTCAATTTTCAACGGTAGCTCTACCCCAGCGGCCAGTAAATGCATAACTTTAATATCCATTGGTATTCAAAGGCTATCTGAAAAATGATGGGCTAAAACTACATCTAAACTGCTCTGGTATTATCTGTATAGTGAAGAAGTGAAGAGATGGTAAAGCAAGAATGACACCCAAATATTCTTCACAAAGTGGTGATATTTCTGCTGCTATATGGATAATTTATGCGTTTAATGTAGGATTATGATGTTATAAACCAAACTCTAAAACTATATAATAATGGTACCAAACATGAACTCAATTCAAACTTTAAATATCATCTAATCAAGAAACTCAGCAGCAACTCGTTTCACATAGAGACATAGCGCCATGGTTTGCTGAAATCATCATCGGTCCAATTTTTAACATGGGACATATTTCGCCACCACTGCACCAGGACTTAGGTCCTTAATAACTGCTAAAAAAAAGGTCTTATGCCAAAGCGTCTCCTTTTGCTAATCTTGAATAGAGCAGTTAGGTACTAAATTCACTTATGTGCATCATTATTGCCAACAATTGGCATTTACATGTTGCAAGTGTTTCACACTATTCTATAAAATATGAGCCAAATTTGCTTAGTAAGTACCTGCTGGGGGATATACACATGAGTGGAACAAGGGCGGGCCATGAGCATGTTGCTATACAACACATGCAACTTATAAAACACTGCCAGTTGTGTGCATTGCATGGCACACTTAGGCACACCAGCTTACACCAGCCATTGAGCTGCTGTAAGTGGGCGCACTGAAGTTTCAGTGCATAAGCATGCTTCATTGTGTGTTATATCGAGGCCGACACAAACACAGAAAAACAGAAGCCCTTGCAGTCACAAAGACACACCAGATATAGCAAAATAAAAAAAAAATGATCAGATAATCTTCCAAAGGACTCAGAATTTATTAATCTACATCCAGGACTCTTACAGGTACTTCACAATATGCTTGGGACTGCAGAGAGTTTATATTTTTTACAGAGATTACCCCAAAATTGGAACTTTTTTTTTGTATGGTGAGTTCCTGGGTTCTAAGACATTTATTTAATTTACCCTTGATTTCAGCACCTCAAATGTATTGCTTACCGATTTTATTCTAATTTAGTGTGTACTCTATATACTCTGATTAGAACATTCTTCTGTATTTCTTATTCCGGAAATGGCGATCGCCACTACGGTATTTGTAAGCCACATTGAGCCTGCAAAGAGGTTGGAAAATGTGGGATATAAATGCAGAAAATAAATAAATAAAGCACATTTATTCAAAATTGCACACCAGTGGTTGAGAAAATCATCACCGTCTCTCATGATTCGTAAACCTCTGGGAATGCATTTATTGCACAGTACTGTAAAATAGTTATATGGAGGGGCATTTTCGATATGACGTCTAAGTCCAACTTTGGACAGTTTGCTAAAACATCCAAAATTCAAGTGGGGAATATAGCCATTTTCAAAAACAGAAAAATGTCTGTCTTTTTTTTTTAATGGCTATTTGTTAGATATTTTTGTGCTCTGTGCATTTATCTTTTTGGTCCATTTTCAAAAACAAAAAACAAAAAAACATCCAAGTGAAAAACACACAAATGGGATGTAGGAGGAGCCAGCATTCTTAGTAGACTGGCCATACAGACATCCCAGGAGAGCAATGGGGCACTCTAGAAGGCACTGCAGTGGACTTCAAATAAATGCTCCCAGGTACACATCTCACTGCTGTTCCCTTATCTTGTCTGCTGAGTCCTCCAAAACATGCTACCTCCAATTGTACACCACTACAATAGCCCTTATGAGTGAAGGGGGCACCTATATGTTGGTACAGTGGGTTTCTGGTGAGTTTTGCAGGGCTCACACTTCGCACCACAAGTATAACAGGTAGGGGGAGGTATGGTCCTGGATCCACCTGTCTATACTGCACCTCACCCACCACTAGACAACTCCAAGGACCTGCATACTTCTCTAATGGACATAAGTATAACATCTGATGCTGGCATAGAGTCTGGTAATTATTTTATGGGTGATGAGATTTCTGTACTTTCCTATGCAGTTGATATATTTCTCTTGGGCCCTGCTTTATTTAGCTGGGATAATACAGTAGATTCAATCAAACATTACATCTCTTTGATAAATAAATGGGCTATGAGGCATCTCTTGAGATTAAATAAACAGAAGACGAAGGTACTTTGATTTGGAGATATAGTTAAACTTACAAGTAAAATTATTACTTTACTTTCAGGAGAGGTATTAAATATTGAAGACCATTCCAGAGTGTTAGGATTAATTTTGGATTCAACTTTAACTTTTGAGAAACAGATTAATACTCTCAGTAGAAGGTTTTATTTTAAGCGTCGACAGCTTCGGGCAATACGATCTTCATTAATGAAAGATGATTTTAAATCTGTTGTCCAGGCTGTCATGCTACCACAGTTGGACTACTGTAATTCACTTTATTCTGGTGTTTCAGTAAAGCAGTTAAAATGTCTGCAGTTGATACAAAATACAGCTATTAGGTTGATCAGTGGGCTTGGGCTATTTCATAGTGTTTCTTCTATTTTATCCAGATTTTCATTGGTTAACAATAACTAAGTGCATTGATTTTAAGATTTTTTTTTGTCTGATTTTCAAGTCAATTTCTGGTCTGAATTCTGAGGGTATAACTGAGTTACTGACTTTTCCATCTGTAGAGAGGTCCTAGGGTTTTTCGAGATCTCTGAAGTTGAGTTATCCTTTGAAAAATCTTTGGTTTAAATCTATTTTTTAAAGCCTCTTTTCTATTTGTTGGGGCTAGATTATGGAATATGCTTCCTTTGGATTTGAGTTCTGCATCTTCTCTTTTTTCTTTTAGGAAATTGTTAAAGACTTATCTGTTTGAACAATAATCTTGAAGCTAGTTCTGTTTTAAAACTCGTTTTTGTTTTTAATGCTGTGATGTTCTGATATTTGTTATTTCCTCTGATAGTATTGGAGTTTGTTTTCAATATGTAAACTGCTTTGAATCCTTTGGGAATATTAATGGTATAGAAAACTCCGCTAGACTAGAATAAGCCAAAAGACAGAATTTCTTAAGCATGGGAAGCTCTGTGAAATATAGGAATTAGTTATCTTTTCCTTAATTTACAGGAGGAAGGATGAGCCATTGGGAAGATAGGGCTATGAACCCCTATCCCTGCTTGTATTTTGAAAGGCAGAAACATACAGTTATCAGGGAGAAAGGTTTGTTTGTTTGATTTTCCTTTTTCTTTTTGGTGATGTGGTGGATACTGCGGGTATTTCAAGGAACCCTTACTGTTTTTCAATAAAGTACCAGTTTTGATGAATATCGTGTTGCCAAGGGCAGATTGGTTTATATCATGTTTATGTTTATTGTAGTACTTACATACCACCTTTCAACCAAAAGCCAAAGTAGTTGACAATGCAAATGGAAACTGAAAGGAACTACAAAATAGACAGTAGGAGAGTAATACAGAAATGAAGGGAGGACAAAATAAATTAACTTCTGCAAACGTGAGCCAAACCAGGAGCTGCACACAGCCAGGAAGCTTAATTTGGGAAAGCTTGTACACATAGATGAGCCTTCCTGAGATAATGAAACCGAAGATAGAGGAGGAATGGTCAGTTAGTTTTGAAAGTCAGGGTAAGGATCTTATGAGCTATGCAATACTTGATGGGGAGCCAGTGGTGCTGTTTAAGAAGTGGAAACACAAGGTCAAAATAACGAGCATGGGTGAGAATTCACATAACCATATTCTGAACGGTTTGGAGTTTTTTGAGAGTTAATGAAGGAAGGCTGGCATAAACCACATTGCAGTAGTCCAGTTTGGAGGCAACTAAGGCATAAAGAAGAGTTGCACAGCTGCTGTCATCCAGATAGAGGCAAATAGAACAAATCAGGCAGAGGAAGTGAAAACAAGATCTGGTTACTGTAGAGATTTGGGTTCGAAAGAGTGAAGATCAAAGTGGACCCCTAGGTATTTTAAGGAGTCAACTAGATGGATGAGAGAACCCTGTAACAAAGGGACGCTAGAGGGAAAAGACTGATTTTCTGGGATTCAGAACCAAACAATATTTACATTTCCTGAGTTTGAGAAGTAAAAATTTACATGATTTAATTTTAAGCTATCTGAAAGCTCATGTTTTTTTATCTTGTGGGAGACTGACTGTTGGAGACTATATTTCAAAGATTCATACAACACTTGGAACCACTCATCAGATCTTGCATGGGCTCTCCACATGATATATACCAGGAGGTCCATCTGGGAGTGGTAGAGAGTATCTTGGAGGAGGTGGAGGTTCTAGGGTCTGTTCCAGAGGGGAGCTGGATTTTGTGGAGGGAAAGGATGTCTGCACTAAGCACCAGCCTCTTTAAGATGTCCCCAGGAGCTTCAGACCATGTGCTAGCAGCCTGATGCTCCAGGGGAAGAAAGATAATGCCAGATTTGCTGACTTTATTTTACTATGAATAATACAGCTTGCAAAGTTCAACTTTATAACTAGCTGTTTACTATGAAGTATAATTGTACTGGCAAAAAAGTTGACATTTAGCACTGATTAGTAGATTATTGCTGCAGTTCTAACGTGGCATTAATTTGCATGCTTATTACTTTGAGCATGCTGCAGAAATTTTTCTGTGCTAGTTTTGCAGTAGAGTGAAGACTCTACCACAAACCTTTGAGCATTGGCCTCTGAGTGTTGACCTCACTGAGTTCGCTATTAATATGGTGAGAGCAATTGTCAAAATGCATTTTCTTGTTTAGAATAGCCTGACTGAAAAGTGCAGTATATACAGCTTCCATAGCATGTGTACATTTAGACTAGGACCATGTTCAGATGAGAGAAAAAATACTGTGCAAGTACATTTGATTATGAATTGTATGTAGTACCTTCCCCTCCTCTCATACCACTTGCCCCCACCCCCTGCATAAATAGCAGGCACAAGCTAACTGGATTTACAAATGCAGTGTCATAGGCAGAAGTTTTTAATGGGTGCGTCCTGGGCCCCCCTGGTACCCTAAAATCACCTGCTCCGCTCCAGTCTTCGCTTGGGCAGCGGTACTCATAGGCTGCCTGAGGCCTGCACTGAGGTTTTCTCTGTGAACCGACCCACCCTTCACAAAACAAGAAGTTGCATCAGAAGGGGCGGGACAGTTCATAGAGAAAGCCCTGGTGTAGGCCGCAGGCAGCCTATGAGTGCTGCTGCTGCTACTGCTGCTGCTGCCTGGGTGAAGACAGGAAGGAGATGATTTTAAGGCATGGGTGGGGGGGGGGGGGGGTCTGACAGACACATGCACCTGGGATAAATACGCCATCATGCAGATGTAGTTTCTCTTTGGAAAATTTTTGTAAGAGCCCCTGTGTAATTTGTGACTTTGTGGCCCATTTGAAAATTGCCTCCATAGAATTAGTGCTGGGGGGAGAGGAAATCTCTGATGGAAGCACAGAATGTAAAAAAAAAAAAATCTATATCAAACCACTGAATCTTTTCTTTTGATGAACTTCTAACCATTATTAAAATGATTGCAAAGTTGGGGGGGGGGGGGGGGGGAAACCAGCATGGGTTTATTCACCCCTTCCTAATAAAACCAGTCAAATTATCTCTACTGGGTCTTCAGCTCACACCTGTGAAGCAGTGTATCTTGCTTCAGTGTTGTCATAGTGCTTTGTCAGCTTAACCATTGCACAGTGGTTAATTTGCCTCAAGTGATACAGGCCTGCATAACTGAGGGATTGCCAAGTACGCTGTGTCCTGCTGATACAAAGAAAATCAGAGAGAGCATGAGTGCCACACTAACACCACAGAATAATACAGGCAGTTGGCAGAGTTACTCTGACTGAATCCTGCATCTAGTTCTTTTTCCTGGGAAAATGTGTTTGTGCAGTAACATAGCAACATAGTACTGTAGCATCATTTGAGATCAAACTGGAATTCTTTTTCTTTCTTTTTCAGTGACTACCTTCTGTTTGTTGTTCTTGTTTTCTCATCATTCGGGCTTTATTTTCTTGATCCCAGTTCATTTAACACTGTCAAGAGTGAAAGAGTAACTTAATAGAGAAGCAGGTTATGAATCAGGGAAGCCAGAGTTCTAATCCTATTTCTCTCACAGACACTCTATGGGGCTCATTTTCGAAAGAGAAAAATGTCCAAAAAGTGTCATAAAGCACCATTTGGATGGATTTCTTCTCAAAACTTCCAAATCGGTATTTTCGAAACCTATTATGCAGACGCTTATCTATGCATTTCATCTGCAGTGCATCCAAAATCACAAGGGAGCATGTTGGGGGACATTTCGAAGGTGGGATTAGGGCGAGCTTAGGGTGTGCATAACACTTGGATGTTTTACAGCCGTAGTGGAACAAAACGAAAACGTCTAGGGTGAAAACTTCAATGTTTTGGTCTAGACCTGTTTTAAGAACAAATAAGGCACAAAACGTTGCTCTAAATGGCCAGGTGACCTGGAGGGAATCAGGGATGACCCCCTTTACTCCCTCAGTGGTCACTGACCCCCTCCCACCCCAAAAAATGTGAATAAAAATAGTACTCACCAGACTCTATGACCGCCTCAGATGTTATAGCTGGGTCCATTAGAGCAGCATGCAGGTCCCTCAAGTAGTGTAGTAGTGGGTGCAGTGCACTGTAGACAGGTGGACCCAGACCCATACTTCCCCCCTTCCTGTTCTTACACTTGTTGTGGAAACTGTGAGCCCTCCAAAACTCATCAGAAACCCACTGTACATACTTATAGGTGCCCTCCTTCAACCATAAGGTCTATTGTAGTGGAGTAGAGTTGGGGGTTGTGGGTTTTGGGTGAGTTTTGGAGGGCTCAGCAGACAAGATAAGGGAACAATGGTGAGATGTGTTCCTGGGAGCATTTATATGAAGTCCAGAACAGTGCCCCCTAGGGTACCCCATTGCTCTCTTGGGATGTTTGGGGGACCAGTCTGCTAAACATGCTGACCCCTCCTACATCCCAGTGGCTTGATTTTCTATGTTTTTCACTTGTACCTTATTTTTTTTACGAAAATGACCAGAAAAAATAAATGCACAGAGCACAAAATCTTGTTACAAAAGGTATTTAAAAAAAGATATGTTTTGTAGTTTCAAAATTGGCCATATTTCTTATTCAGATTTTGGACGTCATATCAAAAATGCCCCTCTTTGTGATCTTGGACAAGTAACTTCACCTTCCATTACCTCAGGTATGACTTGGATTGCAAAGAAAAAGCTTGTGCAGCTGAATGTAACTCACCTTGAGCTCAGATTTAGAGAAGACAAGTAATAAATCTAAAACGCATATCCAAACAAGTGCTATATCAGAGTACTATAAGCACTACTCCTGAAGTCTGAGAGAAAAGAAAATTTTACAATATTTCTATCGCTCATCTATCAGTTCTTGCTTTTTTCTTACTTGTATTTAAGGCCTGCCACATCTACAGAAAATTCAACTCTGAATAGATCCAGGCTGTTCAGTTATGTTGGTTGTTTTTTTTTTTTTGATAATCTAGACTAGAGCAAAAGATGACTACCTGTGTTTCAGTCATATGAAAAAAGAACTAATTAGATCTAAGGATCTTTCATGGAAACCCACAAAATAATGCGGAAGGAAGCTGGGGTTTTATGAGCTTCAGGTCAGATTCTTCCTGCCAGGTCATGGTTTGCTATACTTTCTGATGTTTAATAATGCGCCTGCATTTTGCATGAGGTGACATCTAATGAGCTTTGAGCTTTGTTCTGTACGCTCATGCAGAGGTGGTTTGGCTTCTGAACAGTAACCACCTGTTATTTTTAACTTCTTCATCTTTTTCAGTCTTCCTTTGTGGAAGTTAATAGATCTGTTTATTATTTATTTATTTATTTGCTGTACTGATTGTAATCAGGTTTGTGTTGTTGTGTGATCCTAAAACAGTGGACAGTTGGAACCCTTGCCTGAGCTAGTCATTTGCATTTTTAGGTGTATTTTGCTGGAGCAATAATCCCTGTTAGGGAATGGGACTTTATATACTGCCTTTCAGTGGTTTTTGCAACTACATTCAAAGCAGTTTACATAGTATATACAGGTACCTATTTCAGTGTGTTTTTTCTAGCAAAATAAGGTGCTGGAACTCAAATGCTAGGCCACCCTTCAGGAGTAGGGTGATCACGGAGGGACCCACTCCATAATAGCCAGGCCCCCTGCAACCAGTCACAGAATCTATGACAATACAGAATTAGTGTGTAGATCCGGAGCTCTATCATTAAAACTTGGGTTCCATAGGTCAATTATAGCAGACAATGGAAAAGGTGCCAGTACTCAGTGCCCCCAAGTACCCCTCAAAAAAAGCCCTGACCTATTTGTATCTGGGGCAATAGAGGGTTAAGTGACTTGCCCAGCATGACAAGGAGCTGCACTGGAAATTGAACCCAGTTGCCCAGGATCTAAGTCTGCTGCACTATCCACTGGGCTACTTCCCCACTCCCATCTGGTTGGTTGTCTGTACATACAAACAAACCTATGTGTAAAGCACAGTAGGAAGCAGTACAGCAAGAAGAGGCCCAGTCATGAATATCGACTGAGTAAGCTGCCAAGATCCCAAGCCCTGCAGCTCAGGAAGAAGAGGCCAGACTGCAGCCGTGAATTTCTGGTCAGGGTGCCACGGGAATCTCAAGCCCTGAGAGCTCGTGAAGAGAACACACAATCGCAGTGAAGATCCATTCAGTGTCCCACAGGGTTTGGGATCCCTGTGGGACAATCAGAAAGAAGTGACTGGCCATGGCAGATAGGGTTAAGAAGTTTCCCTGGCCAGATGAAGAAGAGGAGTTGGCTAAAAAATGTAAAAGGTGTAAAGGAAAGAGAATGAGTGTAACAGGGAGAGGGCACAAGGTAGGAGAGAGGAGGGGAGTGGGAGACAGGTGGAAGGGAGAAGAAGTAGGGAAGAGTGTATGTATGGGGAAGGAAAAGGGAACAAGAATATGAGAGAGAGGAAGATGAGTGAACACACAGGGAACAGCGAAGATGACTCACAAGAGGAGGATTGGACAATGTTCTTGGATATAGAGTTTATTGATCAATCTACAGACTCGACACGGCCGTGTTTCGGCCAGAAGGCCTGCCTCAGGAGTCTTTAATATTTGCAATTATTGCTTATATCTCAACTTGGGATAATTAAGTTGAAATCAGTGAATGCTGATAGCGAGTTTTGTTGGGAAGATGAAAAACCGCTGCCGCTGTAAAGTCCATATCAGAGATGCAGTTGTTAGTCCAGAGATCCAAACATGCTTCACTTCTGAGCATTCAGACTTTATAGTGGCGGTGATTTTTCATCTTCCCACCAGAATTCGCTATCAGCATTGAGTCACCTTCACTGTTTCCTGTGTGTTTGCAAGCCTGTGAGGTTTTTTGTTCTTCTGTGCATACATCGAAGATGAGTAGACACCATAAAACATCTCATCCCCTGACACCCCCCCAGGACACACTTATGCCCCAAACAACCTGATACTCTCACACTATGTACTTCCCAGGAGGCATCAGAGGTGTGCAGGAAAATGTTTGTTTTGTCTAGGTTTAAAAAGATTTAATTTCAGGGGCTATATTAATAGTGGGCACTATTGCTCAAATGGTAAGCAGAAATAACATGAATGGATTAGAGCAGTGGGCTGAGAATCAGGGAAGGCAGATTTAAATCCCACTGCTGATCCTTGTGATCTTGGGCACATGTAATAAATTAATGAATTAATTAATTAATTAAAGGTTTTGTATCCTGCCTATCTAAACTTCTAAGCGATTTACAATAAAAACAAACATAAAAATCCATAAAACCTTGATAAAAACAATTAATAATACAAAATGTCAAAACACATAAGACAGACAAAATAAAATGTCAAAGGATCTTCATTAATCCTCTTGTAAACCTTTCTTAAGTACTTCTTTGACCATATGCAACAAAGACTGATGCAAATAACTGCCTTGAAATAACAAGGGTTGCAATACTACAGGCCCCTCCTTATTTTGATAACCACCTCCGACATCCCTGTTGGAACAAATGAGCTTTCAAAGGTACCCAGAAGTATAAGAGATGGTAACCTTCCTAATTTCATAGGGTAAGGAATTTAAGCTCGATTAAGAAAAGTGATAGGAATATTTTTTAAAATTTTATTTAGAATGGTATCAAAGTCGAGGGATTTGTTAAATGCTGTGAATTTTTGTACTGCAATGCAGGCATTAGTGCCACATTTTGATTACTACAATGCCTTATATTGTAAGCTGCCTCAGGCTTTGATTTGAGTGCTTCAAGTGGGTCAAAATGGATCTGCTTGGATAATTTTTGGCACTCCTGGTTACCAATATCCTGGTATGTTCAGTGTAAGATTATTGTCTTATTATTTAAAACAGTACAGGGTCATTTTACAAAGCTGCGGTAAACACTAACACGTGCTTATCACAGTGAAAATGGGCTTACTGCGGGGCATGCTCAGGCATCCTGTGGCAATATTTCCATGTACATGCGCTACCTATGTGCTAAAAAATGGATTTTATTTTTTAGCTCTGGGGTGGAGAGTAGACATATTCTGTGCTAATCGGTTAGCACATCTGGATTGCCACATGTTGATTAGTGCATGGTTACCGCCTACAAAATAGATGTAGCTAAGGGCTCACGCGCTAAGGTGAAATAGAAAAATCGGCCATTTTACACACATGGTAAAAATAGCCTTAGCATACGGGAATGGCTCGCATAAGCACACTCTAAGGCCACGTAAAGGGCTCTTAAGCAATGAAGCTCTATTAGCCATTGCTTCTAGGTTAAAGATTCATTGACCTACTCGAGTATTAAGATCACAAGGTTAAAAATGTTTTAGGTGCCCTCCTCTTTCCATCAAGTCCGCTTACCAAAAGAAAAAAAGCAGATCAAAAAAGATTTGACTCA
This sequence comes from Microcaecilia unicolor, assembly GCF_901765095.1. Taxonomy (NCBI): domain Eukaryota; kingdom Metazoa; phylum Chordata; class Amphibia; order Gymnophiona; family Siphonopidae; genus Microcaecilia; species Microcaecilia unicolor. The sequence goes on from NC_044031.1 coordinate 697,125,748, forward strand.
GAATTTTTAGATATAATTTTTAAAAATAGACAATAAATAATGTGACAGAGATGGGGATCCTAGTTCAAGGATGGGAAGGGGAGAAGTCCACCTGCCACAAAATCCCCAGAGCACATAGGGACTCTGGCCAAAACAGCAAGCCTAGGAAATATAGTGCTCTAGAGAAGTGGTTCTCAAACTTGGTCCTGGAGGCACCCCAGCCAGTCAGGTTTTCAGGATATCCACAATGAATATTAATGAGAGAGATTTACATGCACTGCCTCCACTACATGCAAATTTCTCTCATGAATATTCATTGTGGATATCCTGAAAACCTGACTGGCTGGGGTGCCTCCAGGACCAGGTTTCCCTCCGGAAAAAACTACACTGGCTACCAATCAAGGAACGTATCGCTTTCAAGATTTATACCTTTGTTCACAGAATAATACATGGTCTACCTCTGAGCTATATGTCTGAACTAATCGACTTACCATTTAGAAACACAATTGAATCAGCCAGAACGTACTTAACTCTTCACTTCCCAAGTTGTAAAAGCCTGAAGTATAAATCAACATACGCATCAAGTTTCTCTTACATATGCATACAGCTCTGGAATTCTCTACCAAAATGCCTGAAAGCTATGAATAATCATCTAGAATTCTAAAAAAACCTAAAAACTCACCTGTTCAAGAAGGCATAGCCCACAGTATCTGACATAAACACCAAATAATGAAATATGGCATTTTAATCAGGAAATGGACAGTTTTCTACCCTGACACATGATCACACCCTAACATTTTGTCTGAATCACCCCAACCTATTTACCGATACTTCTTTACTGTACTTGTCACTGTAATAGTATCCCTATACTGTATTTGTTCACACCGGAGTCTGTAACCACCTCTCCGGAACTATGTACTACTACTACTACTACTATTTAGCATTTCTATAGCGCTACAAGGCATACGCAGCGCTGCACAAACATAGAAGAAATACAGTCCCTGCTCAAAGAGCTTACAATCTAATAGACAAAAAATAAATAAAGTAAGCAAATCAAATCAATTAATGTGAACGGGAAGGAAGAGAGGAGGGTAGGTGGAGGCGAGTGGTTACAAGTGGTTAGGAGTCAAAAGCAATGTTAAAGAGGTGGGCTTTCAGTCTAGATTTAAAGGTGGCCAAGGATGGGGCAAGACGTAGGGGCTCAGGAAGTTTATTCCAGGCGTAGGGTGCAGCGAGACAGAAGGCGGGAAAAAAGTGGGAAAAGGTGGGATACAAATGTAACAAATAAAATAAAATAAACCACTGCTGTAGAGCAGGGGACAAACCCATATAATCCATGGGAGTAGTAAAAGAGAAGGGAGGGGCTAGAGGAGAAACTTCTTTCACAACAGACCAAATGAAAGCATATGGGAGGTCCCTTGGAACTCAGGGAGGGGCAGTGCAAGACATTCTTGGCCAATGAAGACCCCAAAAGGGGGACCCAATCAAGGAGAGGTAGGCTAAGAAGTGGGACTTTTAAATGTCCTTTCCCTAGGTTGGAGGCAGAAAGGAATGAGCTTCTAGAAGACTCTGAGATGGTTTGGGAGGCTGGAGAATAAGATGAAAAACCTATGGATATCATGGAGTGGGACAACCAGGAAGAAATGGAAGATAGTGCCTTTTGAAGTATAAAGTAGGTTTTTTTTGTTTTGTTTTGATGAAAATTTTGTAGGGAGTCCAGTTGGGGAGGCAACTGAGAGCGAATGGGTGATGGCCTTCCTCCCTTTTCATGCTCCCTGTGTAAGAAAAGAGTTTTTAACAAGGGGAAGCTCTAATTGTGCTGGGTTTTTTTCTAGTTGGCAAGTTGCTGTGAAGGGATTGACTGAAGAAAACTGTGGATGTGTTTGTGTGTGTGGACTTGCGTAGCAACTCCTTTGTAGCAAGCCCTTTTTTGTGTGAATAACAAGAGAAGTTCCTCCCAAAGAAGAAGTTTAGTAGTGGTAAAATAAGAAGTTTAGCTAAGGGACTGGACAGATGCTTTTCTGTTTTTTTTTTTTTTTTTTAAATCCTAAGGAACATAGGTTGAGACTATTGGGAGAGAGACATTACTGCATTTGTATATGCTGGGAGTGATGCCTAATTTGCATGTGCATTTCTTTTCTAATGGAACTGTTCTGAATACTGAAGTATGAATTATCTCCAAATAGACTATAGGATGTTGTTTTTGTGTGTGCGAATTCTAAAGAAAACTCTGAGTGACTGAATTGAATTATAATAGAGCTTTCTCTCTCCATCTCACCCTGAGTGCATGAACATAAGGCGAGAGAGAGACCTGAAACCCAGTAGGATTTTCATGTGTTGAATAACCTGCTTTTGGAGGTCATTGATGGTGGAGGTCAATTCTGTGTCCAGGAGCAGGCCAGAAAGAGTACTTTTGATTTTAGGAAACCTTCAAACTTGGACGCTGTACTTCACTGGATTGGTATCATGATAATGGTAAGCGTTGATCCTGCTACATCAAAGATCGGCCTATCATGAATCCTTGCGGACTTCCGCTTTCTATTTATTAGCCTCTAAGCTTTGGAACAACCTACCCCAAGCCCTCAGATTGGAACTCTCCTTTCCTAAATTCAAAACTCTTCTTAAGAGCCATTTTGTTCAACTAGCATTTAATCTGTCCACTAACAGCTTGTCCCTCTAGGCATGCGAGAATACAGAGTTGTTTTTAAACCCTTTCTGAGTGTTTGTGTTATGTATAATCTTGTTTGATTGCTTATATTTCCTATCAGTGGCGTAGCCAGAAGGCAATTTTTGGGTGGGCCAACAGGTTGGATGGGTGGGCACTAGAGTTGCCAACTTTTTTGAAAGAGAAAAAACAGCAACCTGATGCACCCATGCTCTGTCCCTACCCCACTCCCCATAACTTCAATGAAGGTTGCAGTGCAGGCTTCAGTGGCAGCAGGCAACTTTGGCAAGGTGTACATTCCAAATCCAACATTTTATATTCACAACATTGAAAATAAAATAATTTTTTATACCTTTTTGTTGTCTGGTCATTTTTTCTCAAATCATATTGGTCCCAGTCTCTGGTTTCTGCTTCCTTCTGTCTTCTCTTAACTCACTTGCCAGGGTCTCCTATTTGACATTTCTTCTTCTCCATGTCCATCATCCATCTCCCATCTCTGTTTTCCTATATTTCCTTGTCCAGTATCTCCCCTCTGTTCATATCCCCTCATCCATCATCATTCTTCTGTGCACCTATGCACCCCATGCCCAGCATATCCCTTCTGTGTTCCTATTCTCCTCCTTGTCTGGTATCTCCCCCCCACCCCCGTGTCCATATACCCTCCTCTCCAGCATTTTATCTCTATTCCATATCCCCGTTCCCCCCCCCTTGTCAGGCATTACCCCTCTGTGCCCATGTGCCATCCCCATACAGCATCTCACATTTGTGTCCCTGTCCCCATGCTCCCACCTAATGCCCATCATCTCCCTTCTGTATCTGTATACTTCCCTATGTCCCCTTTCTCCCTCTTCCACACCAATGTGTCCCTCTCCTCTCTGATCCCACCCCCACAACCAGCTTCTCTTCCTCTTTCCTTCCCCTTATGCATCTGGCTCTTTCTCCTGCAACCTCTCCCCTTCCCTCCAACCTCCCCTCTGCAAATCCAAAACCTCCCCCCTTCCCTCCAACCTCCCCTCTGCAAATTCAAAACCTCTCCCCTTCCCTCCAACCTCCCCTCTGCAAATCCCAAACCTCTCTCCCTTCCCTAACCCTCCCCCCCTGGCAAGTCCAGCACCCTTCTGTTCCCTTCAGGCCCCTCCCCTCCCAGCCTCCCCTTACTGGGCCAGTACCCCACTGACTTCCTCCTCACCCTCTCCCACCCCTGCCGCAGCACTTCATTTAATGCTCTCGGCGCTGCTGTTGCACAGTCTCCCACCCCCGCGGCGGCACTTATACTTCGCTATGGCGCTGACAGCAACGCTACAGATACGGCTCCGACGTCCTGCTCCGGGGCCTTCCGCGTTCCGCCTCCGTAAACAGGAAGTTACATCAGCGTGGCAGAGGGAAGGCCCTGGAGCATGTCGGACGTTGGTGCTGCATCTGTAGCGTTGCTGTCAGCGCCATAGCGAAGTATAAGCGCCGCCGCGGGGGTGGGAGACTGTGCAACAGCAGCGCCGACAGCATTAAATGAAATGCTGCGGCGGCAGGGGTGGGAGTGGGTAAGGATCTGCTTCTGGGTGGGCGGGCGGGCGGGCCTGAGGCTAAACTGGGTGGGCCTGGGCCCACCCAGACCCACCCGTAGCTACGCCCCTGTTTCCTATCTTAGCAATGTATTTCTTTTCCTCCTTTTTTAATGTTTTTATTTTTTTTAATTTTGTTAACCGCTTTGACCTATTACCGTAATGATGGTATATCAAATAAAAATAAACATAAATATATTCCACTAACCAAACTTGTTTAAATGTAAGGATCTATAAAAGTAACTTATCCATTAAGCGTAGTGATCTGAGGGGAAGATATATTCTTAAAGTAGAAGAGACAGGCAGTACTATTCTGGCATTCAATGCACAATGAACCAGGGAAAGTATTTTAAATTGAGTGTGCCAAAAGACAAACCACACAATTTAATAGGTGAGGAAGAAGTATGCTCAGTGCATCATGAACCTGTTAACAGCCAAGCTGCTGGATTTTGGGTGATCTGTAATGTATGGAAGCAGTACAATGAAAGGCCCAAAAAAAGAGCATTACATTGTTTAAAATGAGAAACAACTAAACTGTGTACTACCATTTGCAAATTCTCAGGTATTTTATAATACGGGGGGGGGGGGGGGGGGGGTGGTAATTGGCAGCACAGCCACATTGGTGCATGCTGCAAAAGTACCACGTGCTTGGCAAGTGAGCCCTTACTGCTAGGTCAGTGGCTTATGGTAGAGGGCTGATGGTAGTAAATAGCCACACTCTACTTTTAATTCTAGTGCATGGCCATTTACTGCCCCATTGAAAAAAGGCCTTTTTCCCCAGCAGTGGTAAAAAATGGCCCAGTGCATGCCAAAAATACACGCCCCCATTACTGCAGGCCACTTTTTACCACAGCTTAGTTTGTAAAAGACAGCTTTTATATTTTGCTGCAAATGTGATTATATAGAAACAGACAAGTCTAACAATACTCTTAAGCAACACAACTCCTTTAGGGTTGGAATACTAATCCCATCAAACAGTAAACTCTCTGGGACAGAAAGTGACTGCATACTATCTAAGAATAAAACCTGAGTTTTTGCCATGTTTAAACAAAAGTGGTTTTGCTCACATCCAAGTATAAATAAACACAAGCATCATTTTACAAATTCTAAGGCTGAAGAAACTGTCGAGATAACTGCCACAAAAAGTTGTACATCATTGGCATAGAAACTTAAGGGCCCTTTTACCAAGCCACGTAAGCATCTATGCATGCTCAATGTGCACCAAAATGGAGTTACCACCTGGCTACCGTGTGGCTCTTGCGGTAATTTCATTTTTGTCATGCGTCCGATACGTGCAGCTGAAAAATAATTTTTATTTTTGGACACGAGTATCAGACGTGTGCCAAGTGGCATTTCACGTGCATAGGTCATTACCACCTGGTTACCGCGTCAGACTTTACATGCAGGTAATTTCCTATACCTAAAAGGCTTATAGTCTAAGGGGTCTTTTTACTAAAGTGCGCTGAAAAATGGTTTGCGGTAGTGCAGGCGCGGGATTTGGGTGCGTGTAAAATCCATTTTTCAGTGCACCTGTAAAAAATGCCTTTTTTTTGCCGAAAATGGATGTGCAGCAAAATGAAAATTGTCATGCGTCCACTTTGGGTCTGAGACCTTACCGCCAGCCATTGACTTAATGGTAAAGTCTCACGCGGTAACAGGGCAGTAATGACCTATGTGTGTCAAATGCCACTTGGCGCAGAAAATATTATTCGGATACACGTATTGGATGCATGCCAAAAATGAAATTATCGCAAGAGCCACGAGGTAGCAGGCGATAACTCCATTTTGGCGTGCATTGGGTACGTGTAAATGCTTACACGGCTTAGTAAAAGGGCGCCATTATGATGAAATTAAGTTTATATATTAGAAATAAATTGAGAAGTGTATTGCTCTTGATTGTAATGTTCAAGAGCACACAATCCTTGCATTCAATAATATCAATCTGCTTTTTTATTCTGGATTGAACATCAGACCTGGTATGACGCCCTCGGTGTAGATCAGTGTTTGGACTCCTTTATCGATTTTATAACTAGATACAAAATGGAAAACATCCCAGTGCTTTCTAGTTAATCATGCAGTTTAGGTAAAAATCAAAAGCTGGTTATACTGAAAATTTTTCACACATTCTTATAAAGATCCTTTCTCAGAGGATATGTGACTACATCTGCACTGACATAGGAAACTACCTGCCAGACTTGTTGGGAAGTCATTTTTAAAATGGCTGCCCCAGTTGTCAGCAAAGGTGGTCCAGGAAGGAGGAACAACTCATCTTTCAAGTGTAATACGTTTATTGAAGAAGGACCTGACTTGGCCAAATTTGACAATACAGCCTGTATCAGGGGTCTATAAATACATGCAAAGTATAAAATGTAACATTACACACAAGAAAAATACATCAGACATATAAATAAAATCATAAATGAACAAATGGAGAACATATCAAAATGTGTGCACAGTTACCATCAGATACAATGGACACACTTGGAGGTAAGAAAGCTTTCCATGAAGTTCAGCTGTATTTAAGCATTTCACCATAACTCAAGATGGAAAATATTCATTGTCATTGTATGACACGGGAACCAGATGCTGGGATGCCAGGGTCAGCACGCATTCAGGCAGTGATAAAAATGCTCCTACAAGAGTTTTCCAATCTTGTTTAACTGTACAAAGAACTTGTCTTGAGTTTAGCCACTTATCTATTTATCTCAACTGACTGTGTATCACCCATCTTGTCCCCATGGTGAGTTGTATTGTATAAAATTATTATTATCATATCTGTTTGAATCTTCTAATGTGTGCATATTAGATGTTTCATTAAATTATGCTGGCATTGCATTATATCTCTGTTATTTAATTTCAGTGCTGTTAAATGTGTATATTTTTGATATTTCGTGTAGTCCTAGTATTAGGTTTTAATTTGCTGTTCTCAAGTTTACCTCATTTATTGTATTTGGTCATTTTTACTGTTGTTATTCTGTTAATATAATTGTAAGTTTTGTTACTATACCTGCTGTACACCGCCTTGGGTGAATCTCTTCATAAAGGCGGTTTATAATTCCCAATAAATAAATACATAAATTACATGCTGGAGAAGATTTTGGAAGTGAGTGAGAGAGAGAGAGAGAGAGAGAGAGAGAGAGAGAGAGAGAGAGAGAGAGGGAGAACTGCAGTTGAAGTGGGAGGGGGAACTGGAGAGGCTGCAGCGTGAGGAAGAGAAAAGGCAGAAAGAGATTTCAGATCTTATGATAGGGGAATTCTGTGCAAAACACTACAAATTATGCAGAATTTTAAAACATTGTTGAACAGGATTTAAAAAAAATTGATGCAGAATTAAAAAAAAAAAAAATTCACAGAATTTCTTCAGGAGTAAGAGTTTCAGGAAGATATACACTGTCTGTTTTAACTGCTTCATGACTCACTGAGCTCACTGTGTTTTCATGCTTCTGATGAGCTGATGTGTAAACTAAAAAGTATGCTAAAAATACTACAAGGAGTGTTTATTTCTTTTAGTCCGTGCTTTCATTTGACTGTCTTTACTATAATTCCAATGATTTTTGTTTTAGCTTTTTGTAAAAAAAAAGAAAAGGTAATTGTGTTACTGCACTTGTTCTACAGAAATCCCTCTGGCATAGTCATGAACAATCATTTCACGGTACAAAGAATGCATAGTGAAACCACCCACCCCATCCAGATTTTATAAACTGATGAATAATTGGCAGCATCATTTATTTTAATAAACATATTACTAAGCTTTCCCCATCTGTTCTAGTTCCAATTATAAATGCCAGAAAAAAATATTTTCACAGATACATCGGTATCGCCTCCCCCCTTCTTTCTCCCTCCCCTAATATGCATTATTGTCGCATGTGTGTGCTCGTGTGCGGTGTGAATGCAGACTTCTCAAAGACATTGGCTACACTTCAGAAGACCAGGAATAAATGAACTACCCTGGAGCGTTTACAGCTTCAAGGAGACCAGGGCGATGGAACAATGTTCTGGCACAGTGCTGTGAAAAATTCACATCACTGAGTTTATGTAGCAGTGGGAGGAAGCTGAATATATTCTTCTCTTGAGAATTCATATTATAGCTTTTGAGGCCATTTGTCACCCCTCGCCTGAGTAATGCAGATCTGTGAGCTCAGTTCTCATTGGCTTCATGTTGTGAGGGGCTATCACAGTGAGATGTACAGAGATAAATTAAGGCAAAATCAAGTCCGGGGGGCTGAGCACCCCCAAATAGGTTCTTGAGGTATAAACCCCTTATTTGCTGATAATGAAACTGACAGACTAAGAGAAGACTATGATAGAGAAATTTATTTACAAAGCAAGTCAGAATAATTGTATATGGAAGGAAAGTTTCCAGTACTCCTATAGTGATCCTACACTGATCTCTACAACAAACAAGCCCTTGATTTAAACACACATTTTACATAGTAACATAGTAAATGACGGCAGTTCCATCCAGTCTGTCCAACAAGATAAACTCATTTTACATGGTATGTGATACTGTATATGTATACAGTTTGATTTGTCCTTGTCATTCTCAGGGCACAGACCGTAGAAGTCTGTCCAGCGCTCTTCTTGTACTATACGTTCTGAAGCTAACGTCGAAGTCTCTTAAAATTTACATTCCAGATCAAGTCTGCCCAGCACCGGTTTTGCTTCCCAATTACCGGTGTCACCACCCAATCTCTGCTAAGATTCCGTGGATCCATTCCTTCTAATCAGGATTTCTTTGTGTTTATCCCAGGCATGTTTCAATTTCATTACCGTTTACATCTCCACCACCTCCCGCGGGAGGGCATTCCATGTATCCCCACCCTCTCTGTGAAAAAAAACCCATTTTAAGTCCTGATAACACCAATTAGATACCCCATATGATCACAGCTCTTAAAATACATGACCTGCAAATGTTGTTAGAGTCTTCATCCTCACGATAGTAGCTGGACCTTCTACAGCAGCAGGTGATGCAACTCAGAGGTGGATGACTGAGATAGAGCTGAACTGAGTCCTTCCACGAACTTATATATGATCTCTCATCAGTCATGACCTTCAAGGCTCGATAACTCCCTAAACATTGGCTAGAGATACTGGATTATTTCAGCTTCATATATAATCACCATTTTGCCATGTTAACTGAGTCGTTGCATTTCCTTGAATATTTTGCATACTCTGAGTCAAGTTCAGGGTCACAGTCTTCATTCTTGGCTAATGACAACAGTGAATGTGTCCGGCTTTTGCCTGTGATTCAGGCATGGTCAGCTCAAGCCCTGTGATACACATATCAAATTGTGGCAGGGGCTATACCCCTTACACTGAGAGAGGAAAGTACATGAAGAAATAAAGCAAACTAAAGAATGGTTTAAATTCACATTAAAACAATAATTAAGAAATGTTTTCTCAAGTTTGTCTTGTGCTGTAATGCACTGTGATTGCTCAAAGGAGAAACCAAACCAATTTTTTTAATGACATCCTTTCTTCAGGCTTTTCAGTGCTTGTTTTTCTATATGCCTGCTGTAGATTTTAAGTAAGAATGGGCCTATTTGAGGACCCTTCTCAGAAGACAGCCAAAATTTCATTGTGCATATTAATTGGAAAATATTAGTTAAAAAGGTTTTTCCTCTTCAAAAGAGCATGTAAGAGTTCTATGTCTTATGAAGAAGCATTTGAAAATCAACTAACTTTTAGGACAACTGTGCTGAAATGTTACTTTAAGTTTGTGAATCCTAGTTAGCTCTCTCTTGTAGTTCTTATACAGATATTCATGAATTCCATCAGCTCTAATACTATGTTTGAAAGCTTATGATTTCTAAAGACCAGTTGGTGGAGATATTCAGCAGCACTACCCAGTTAAGTGGAGCAAAATATCAATGGCTGGTCAGCTCAACAGGGTTCATTTGGATAGGAGCCTCTCCTGCCTAGTTAAACCCTTTTGAATATTGACCCCTATGTGCATAAATGTGCACCCAGCTCATGCTCCTCCAAACTCTATCTATGTGAACAGAATAGTGCTAAACTGGAGTATGGTCTTTTATATGTGTGTGTCCATGTATGCACATAAATGACTAGAATACCGACATTGACACATGTTCTTCATGCCTAAATCTAGGAAGCACTTTATAAAATTACCCCCATAAAAGGTAATTCTATACAGACACCAAGAATCAGTGGCATAGCTACAGGTGGGCCTGGTTGGGCCTGGGCCCACCCAACTTGGACTCAGGCCCACCCAAAATTCTAGTACTGTTGCTGTGGCTGTCCAGGATAATTGGCAGCCTTCAGTTACCTCACATGTGATCACACAACCCCAGAATCCTTGGAGGCATAGACTTAAGATTTCACACAGGAATGCAAGGGTCTGAGCTAGGGCTACTCTTCTTCCCTGGAAATCTCTTCAGGTACTGCAGCCAAGCCAGAATCCTTGGGAGGATCCTTGCTCAGGGCTCCTCCTAGAGATCGCTTCCCTCAAGGCCTCTGTGGTTCTATACTTTCTCAGGGCATTTAACCTTCCTTCTGACTCAGGACCTGCTTTGATGGTTTAGTGCCACCTTATTTCAGGCAGCTAAACTGCATCCTCTTAGCGCCACCTGTTGTAAGGTGGCTAACCTGCACCTTCAGTGAGGGAGTGTTCCTAAGGACACCTGCCGCTATACCACTCCCTCCCTCACAGACTGTAATGAGGAAAGAGTTTATTTGAGCTTTATTAAAATTGTTTTGTACTAGGGGAACAGCAATTGAAATTATTATCATTATTGATGCCAGTTGCTAGTCAGAATATTGCCTCGTGTGCTGTGTTAGTCATATACTAAAATTTTAGAGCACTGCCTCATGATGTCCTGTGTCAGCTAGCCCAAACATTTTGGCATGCAGGTGGGGATCTCCTGCCTGGTGGCATCAGAATGCAACTACTGGACAAGCAAGTCAAACCTTTATTCTCTATTTTCAAATTTTAAAAAGACTCTACTTCCAGTTAGGCACATCATAAAATGATGCTCACAAAAAGGCCAGTGTATTAAACTATATTTGCTTTTGCAAACACAATAATGTGCCAAAAAACACATGTTAATATGATTATGCACATTATTTATTTATGAAAATTTCTGTAGTGCCAATCCAAACAAATACTTTCTCTCAGCAGTGAACAAAATTACATTCATAATTAAGAAAGTCGATAACATGTGCTTGTTATACACATTGGCACATACAGAGGTTAACGTTATAAACCAATTTTGTGTATAAAATACAGATTTACACATGTAAATAAGCTCTTATAAAATTAGGTTGCACCTAAAAGTACTCATGGTACAAACTGGCAAATATACAGTAGACATGCTCAGGGGCAGAGCGTGGGCGGAGTTGCAGTTTACATGAGTACTTTATAAAGTACACATCAAAATTACTTAGATATATGTATCTCACTCTCTTAGAGGGACATTGTTTAGGACAATCACATAAGAAGCAATTTCCAGTTTTTGAACTGAACTGAATGGGCCCTGGGCAGAAAAATTAAGATGAGCCCCCCATAATGCTATCTCTCTCAAGGTAGTGGGGATTTGGAAAGGTGGATCCTTTCAGAGCTCCAGTAAATAAACCCTGCAAAAATAGAAACTGAAATGGAAGGTATCAGACATGCACATTTCCCAAAACTGACACATTACAATGAATAAATTCAGGAAAAAAGAGACATTTTTCAACATTTGCCCCCGAATTCTATATAGCACACCTAGAGATCCATGCTGAAAAACAGCACTTAACAAGCAATAATAAGCACTAACTGGTAATAATTAGAATTTACGTGCAGAACTTGGTAAGCATATTCTATAATGAACTACGAATAAATTCTAATGCATGCAGTTCAAAAGGGGCATGGCTATAGATGGGGAAATGGGCATTTTGTGGGCAGTTCAATATTTACGCGTGTAATTATAGAATGGCCAGTGTGCGTAAATCCACGCGCAGGGATTTACTCCACATTTTCATTAGTATAAATGGAGGCAAGTAGTTTTAGGCCCTGGGATATCAACTAGGTGTATTCCATGCCTAAATTTAAGCACCACTTATAGAATATGCTTAGGTGGAAATGTTTACTGCATAGATTTTTTTTTTAGGTACCTTACATATATATATATATTTTTTGTTACATTTGTACCCTGTGCTTTCCCACTCGTGGCAGGCTCAATGCGGCTTACATGGGGCAATGGAGGGTTAAGTGACTTGCCCAGAGTCACAAGGAGCTGTGCCTGAAGTGGGAATTGAACTCAGTTCCTCAGGACCAAAGTCCACCACCCTAACCACTAGGCCACTCCTCCACTCTGACCCTTGTTTTCTGAGTATTGCTTGGTCCCAGTGTCTCTTTTCTGCCTTTCTCTGTTTTATTTTAACTCTTTCCAGGGTCTCCCATTGTGTAATTTCTTTTCTCTCTATGTCCACCATCCTTCTTCCTTCTGTGTCCCTTATCTTTCCTGTCCAACGTCTGTCCTCTCAGTGTCCCGATCTTATTCTGTCCAGTATCACTTCTCTGTGTTCCTGTCCTTATGTTCCCGCCATGCCCAGCAGCTGTTCTCTGTGTCTCTGTCGCTCTCCCTGTCAAGCTTCTCTCCTCTTTTTTTCTCTTCCTCCTGCACCCCCTACCCTGGACCTAACATCTCTCTCTCTCTCTCTCTTATCCTCTGCCCCGTGGCCTGGCATCTCTCGCTCTCTCCCTCTCTCCTTCTCTCTCTCCTTCCATTGGTCTAGCATCTCTTCCACTCTCTACCCCAATCCATTCTCTCCCTATCTCTCCCTGCCCCCAGGTCCAGCATCTCTCCCCCTCTCTTGCCCTCTTTTTGGTCCCGGTCTCTCTCTCTCTCTCTCTTTCTCTCTCTCTCCCCAAGGTCCAACTTCTATTCCCCCTCTGCCAGGCCTATCCTCTCTTCTTTATCTCTCCTATTCTCTGCCCTCCCTACTTCCCCAATGTGGGTCTGGTATCTCTCCATTCCTCTCCCCTCCCACAAGTCCAGCATTTCCCTGTAACCCCTCTCCCACGGTCCTCCAAACTCACACCAGCAGTGACAGTGACTTGAACAGACTTCCTCCAGTCAGCCCCACCAGGGCCTTTCCTCTGCTGCATCCTGCCCAGAGTAAGTTACATCAGAGAAGATGGGACATAGTAGAGGAAAGGCTCTGACAGGGCCAGCTAGAGGTAGTCTGTTTACATTTCTGCAACTGCCGGTGTGAATTTGGAGGACTGTGGGGGGAGAGAGCTAGAGAGAGGTGCAGGATCGGGGGGGGGGGGGGGGGGGAGAGAAAAAGAGAAACAGATTGTTGTCTGACAGTGGGGATGGAGAAGAGGAAGCCAAGAATTGAAGGGCACTATGGATTTGACAGCAGGTAACCCTTGCCTCACCAATCTACTACATTTCTTTGAAGGGGTGAACAAACATGTGGATAAAGGTGAGCCGGTTGATATTGTGTATTTGGATTTTCAGAAGGCGTTTGACAAAGTACCTCATGAAAGACTCCAGAGGAAATTGGAGAGTCATGGGATAGGAGGTAGTGTTCTATTGTGGATTAAAACTGGTTAAAAGATAGAAAACAGAGAGTAGGGTTAAATGGTCAGTATTCTCAATGGAGAAGTATAGTTAGTGGGGTTCCCCAGGGCTCTGTGCTGGGATTGCTGCTTTTTAACATATTTCTAAATGACCTAGAGATGGGAGTAACTAGTGAGGTAATTAAATTTGCTGATGACACAAAGTTATTCAAAGTCGTTAAATCGTGGGAGGATTGTGAAAAATTACAAGAGGACCTTACGAGACTGGGAGACTGGGCGTCTAAATGGCAGATGACGTTTAATGTGAGCAAGTGCAAAGTGATGCATGTGGGAAAGAGGAATCCGAAATATAGCTATGTTATGCAAGCTTCCATGTTAGGAGTCATGGACCAAGAAAGGGATCTAGGTGTTGTCGTTGATGATACGTTGAAACCTTCTACTCAGTGTGCTGCTGCAGCTAAGAAAGCAAATAGAATGTTAGGTATTATTAGGAAAGGAATGGAAAACAAAAATGAGGATGCTATAATGCCTTTGTATCGCTCCATTGTGCGACCGCACCTCGAATATTGTGTTCAATTCTGGTCGCTGCATCTCAAAAAAGATATAGTGGAATTAGAAAAGGTGCAGAGAAGGGCGACGAAAATGATAAAGGGGATGGGACAACTTCCCTATGAGGAAAGGCTAAAGCGGCAAGGGCTCTTGAGCTTGGAGAAAAGGCAACTGAGGGGAGATATGATACAGGTCTATGAAATAATGAGTGGAGTTGAATGGGTAGATGTGAAGCGTCTGTTCACGCTTTCCAAAAATACCAGGACTAGGGGCATACGATGAAACTACAATGTAGTAAATTTAAAACGAATCGGAGAAAATTTTTCTTCACTCAACGTGTAATTAAACTCTGGAATTTGTTGCCAGAGAATGTGGTAAAGGCGGTTAGCTTAGCGGAGTTTAAAAAAGGTTTGGCCGGCTTCCTAAAGGAAAAGTCCATAGACCGTTATTAAATGGACTTGGGGAAAATCCACTATTTCTGGGATAAGCAGTATAAAATGTTTTGTACTTTTTTGGGATCTTGCCGGGTATTTGTGACCTGGATTGGTCACTGTTGGAAACAGGATGCTGGCCTCAATGGACCTTTGGTCTTTCCCAGTATGGCAATACTTATGTACTTATGTACCATTGAGCAGCCCCTGGGCTTTTTGCCAGGCTCACTCAATGGTAGCTTTGCTACTATGTGTAGGTATATGCTGGGTCCTGCATTATATGCCTTGGCAGATAGCGTGGACATATCTGTGCTGCAGGGGCTTATAGCACAGCCTTGGCTGAGAAGTGTCTGCCCTGTGCAGTACATGCAGGGCAAACACTTACCACACCCCCTGCATTTACCACATGTGTTTTGTATTTGCCACACCTAAAGGTTTCTACTTAGGGGCGGTTCTATAATTGGGTGCCTGTTGTGTGGTAGGAGTCTATTCTGTAATGGAATCGGGGCACCTAGAGAGAGTGTTTGATTTTAACTTCTCCTGCTTGAAAATACGTTAACCCTTTCTTCACCCCCCCCCCCCCACCTTAGTTGGCATCTAAGACAGAATTAGGAAAACTGGGAAATAAAATTATATAGCATTAGCAACAGGATGATTCTGGTTTTAATCTGACGTGCATGTTGTGCAGAGAGGGAGGTGAATTTCCTTTGAAAAGGGTTACAACTGCCAGATAACTGCACATTTTAAAATTGCTTAAGTAGCTATATCAAGTGATCAGGCACTAAATCAGTGTAATTTTCTTTAATTGCAGTAATATATTCCTTAGCTGTAGGACATGAAAAAAAGCCTCTGGTTTCAGAAAGAGGGAATGTGTGTTTTTTCTTAAACCTTTCTGAATGGAACCAAATTCAGTCTTTATCTTGCTTTTAGTTCTTCTGAGCAGTGGTGCATAAGTGTCAACGTGGTCACTTGCTCCTGACTACACTTGGATTTGGTACAAATTTGGTGTCTGGTATACCAGTTTTATAAAAATAACTCCCTTTCGATATCAACTTGTTTGAGGTGAGATGATAATTTTGACTTGGATCCATCCCAAGGGCTGTGTAAATAGTGCGGCTGCACAAAGCACAAAGGAGATGGCACAAAAATCGCTCCCCATCCATGATCTTCCCTGCAGTGACTGTGGTGTAGTGGGCAGGGCAGGAATGCTAGGGGGTGTTTTTGCATAGGGCACGATTCCAGCACAGGATGCTCCTGTTTTGACTGGTTTGGAAACAGATGTCACAGAAGCAGTCAAAGGAATCAACTAGTGACAAATAAATATAACATTTATTACATGCAGCAATCTTTGGTGGTGACGTGTAATATATACTGTCCTACAACAGAGGTGTTTCAATCATCACCCAGCATGTTTCGGCAGTGAAAACTGCCTGCAGGGGCACATTCAGTCTTTGTAATAGGAACAACACACCAAAGACTGCTTCATATAATAAATGTTATATTTATTTCCCACTAGTTGATTCCTTTGGCTGCTTTTTTTTGGTCAAAACTACACACAGTAACCCGTGACTTAAATAATACGTGGAAAATGTTATTGATTTAATGCACACAGTGCAAAAAGTAATCATCAACAAAAAACCCCCAAATTTTTTTTATATATTTGTTTTTTCATGAATTTAAACCCCCCAAAATTTAACCCCCCAAAAATCTTTTAGTGAGGAACTTCACTTGCACTGTCGATTAGTCCATATACTCTATCAAACAGTCCATATACAACAACAGTCCAATACTTATTTCTGCTCTTTGACACACTGGAGCACGGAGTCAGCGAGGACACTGACAAAGATAAGTCTAGTTTCTATGAATAAGTATGCTATTTTAAAGTATTGGTCAATGAATACAGTTGGTGAAGGTGTTATAAATATAAATGTAACATCACTAATATACACTAATAGCACGTAGCACGGAGTCAGAAAAGAAGAGTAGCCCTATGAATGAAGTGCTAAACCACTGGGCAACAGTTATTACTAATTGCCGAAGACAGTGGAAAATTCTGAGGGTACTTTTTAAAAAAAAAATTTCAAAATATACTTTCAGAAAGTGGGATATAGAAAGATTAATTGATATTAGTTTAGGTAGTAATTGTCCTGGTTCCAGTAGAGAATAATTTATAGCAACCACAACATTGACCAACTTGGGGAGTAGAAGCCTCACCCTGGATATTGAACCTTGGGTCCTCTGCATGGTTCTGCTTCACAGCACATACCCTCTGATCTGCTAAGCTGGTCCAACCTGCTTCATGTAAACAATTCATCGCTTTCAGAACCTCTGTGACTGTCGTTCCTGAAGGCTTTTTTATTTCTTTATTTTTGTGTTACAATTTCTTCAGTTGCAGTAGCATCTTCCAAAGCACTTAACTAAGTGGCTATGTGGAACTGCTGTGACTCCACACTGTAAGACTCCATCCATTGTTTCCTCTCAATTGAGCAACCAGTTTCAATGTGAATGAAGCAATTTCATGGAGGGTGGTTTTATAACATGAAGTTTGTGTGAAAAGTCCACAGAGCACCTACTGTAAGCCTGTTTTATAAAAGCAACATGGGAGCCTATGCCATTTTAAAATAGGTCCTCAGATCCAGTCCCTGTAGCGCACAAATGGGATGCAAAAATTTACACCTGCTTTGAAGCATGTACTCTACACATGTTCCTGCTTATTATAGTAAACACAAGTATATATCATAACTCAGTCTCTGCCCCATTGAAATTATGTGGAAAGCCTGTGTCCAGATGCATAAAACTAGGTTCACTGTTTCTGTGTGCATACATTTTATTCACATATGCAGTCGCAAAATTTTAGCCCTGTTCTGCTTGAAAAACAGGCTTTACATGAGTAAGAAGCTTTATCAAATTATCCCCTGTAATGGACTTTGATCTTCTAGGCTTAATGCATCTTGATATATTTTATTCTCCCTGTGTATAATTTTTGTTGTCTTTGTATGTTTTTATTCATTTTACACATTTAAAAAATTAATCTGGCCAATATTCAAAATGATTTAACCAGCTGGAAACAACAGGTATCGCCGCTGAAAATGGCTGGTTAGCGCTGAATTCAAAAGTGGCTAGATTATGGGCGTTCTGGGGCAGAGTTGGGTTAAAGGCTGATATTCAGCCCCTCACCGCATAAATAAACCACTTAAATTGGGCTGCATAAATAGCAGTCTTTAAGCAGTTTGGCTTATGTGGTGAGGGGCTGAATATTGACTTAACCGGGTCAACCCCCCCCCCCTCCCCCAGACATTCAATGCCAAAACCTGGATAAGGCTTGGCATTGAATATCTGGGAATAATACTGCCAGCGGGCAGCAAAACGCTTACTGCCGCTGACTAAGTATCAGGGGGATTATTATTATTATGATGATTTCTTGAACCCGATGATGTATATGACAGACTTCTACACTTGTCAGTCTTGTGTTTCATCAGACCAATTGATATCTAGATCAGTGAGGTCTTTTTCAACACCCTATCTCTCTCTGGCCCTTCTGGACCTCTTTTCCTTAATACAATAAAATTATATAGTGTAAACCTTTTTGCTTGGATGGCTAGGGCAGGTTACTTTTGTAAATTATGAAGGTTTCTAGGGAGGTCATGGCTGAGACCAGATTGTGCTGGGAGGCTCTTGGCAATTAAAATTCACTCACTCCGCTCTCCTTGGGCACACAGTAACTCAATTCAGGCCAGAACGTTTGTTCTAAACCAGAAAAGGGATCTACTTAGATTATTTTTTTCTGTTTGACAATTCCAAAATGTTTTTTATACACTTACGTTTTCTGATCAACTTTTTATAACTCTCTTGGGCTACAGAGTCCATATCTGTTTGTTCATCCTCAGGAATGAATTCAGATGAAATGCTCTTTGGCAGTCAGTCTGGAAGGTCTGTTCGCATTTGAGATGTGCATAAAATGGCATTTACTGGGTCAGACCAATGCCCATCCAGACCAATATCCTGTTTACAAGTACCTGACAGAAATAGAAACATTCCATTCTACCAATCCCAGGGCAAGCAGAGGCTTCCCCATGTCTATCTCAATAGCAGATACGCTAAACGCTGTTACCACATCCAGAGCTTAATTATTCATTGAGTATTTCCATGTAACTTCATTGAGAGTCCCCCCTAGTCTTTCTACTTTCTGAAAGAGTAAAAAATCAATTCACTTCTACTTGTTCTACACCACTCAAGATTCTGTAGACCTCAATCATAAAACCCCTCAGCCGTCTCTTTTCCAAGCTGAAGAGCCTTAACCTCTTTAGCTTTTCCTCATATGAGAGGAGTTTCGTCCACTTTATAATTTTGGTCTTTCTTCTTTGAACCTCTTTTAAATTCCGCTATATCTTTTTGGAGATATGGCAACCAGAATTGAACTAAATATTCAGGGTGAGGTTCACCATGGAGTAATACAGAGGCATTATAGTATTCTTGGTCTTATTTACCATCCCTTTCCTAATGATTTTTAGCACCCTGTTTATATTTATCATTTTAAAAATATCATTTTTGCAAACATTTGATATATTTCATTCAGTTTTTACCATTATTTTTGGTGTGTTCAGTCCACTACATTTATTCCTTTGTAGTTTTGTTCTTATTTATTTATTTATTAGGATTTATTTGTGGCCTTTTTGAAGGAATTCACTCAAAGCTTTGAGGAGCAGCAGATGATTAGCTGGTGTAGCATCTGCTGAGGAGCATCTGATGGTGGCCAAGCACACAGAAAATTCTCTGAGAAGCAGTTTAATAGCCAATTTTTTGTAGCTTGTGAATAAAATAAGTGCAGTGATAAATCTTTTCAGCTGGAAGCAGGAATGCCTCATGGAATCAGCAGGTTTACTGCTGCACCTAGTGGAGATTACCCGTCAGTTCCAGAAACAAAGCTACTATTTCTGGAATCAGAAACCCTTTCTTCTTTCTGTTTAAACCTGTGAGAGACTTGCCTTTGCTATGTTTACAATTTAGATGAGAATCAAAGAAAAATCAATGCCATTAATCATGTTGCAGTATAGACGGCATTCAGTGTTCTAATTAGCTGAATTCGTGGATCATTCTATTATAAAGTGTGTAGATAAGGAGCAGGATTTATTTTAGAAATGCGATTGGAAATAAAGCTGCTTTTAGGATTAGTGCACACCTTGTGGTCTGTAGGAAACCAGAGAAAATATTTCTTCACAACATGTAATTAAACTCTGGATTTCGTTGCCAGAGAATGTGGTAAAGGCAGTTATCTTAGAATGGTTTTAAAAAGGTTTTGATAATTTCCTAAAAGAAAAGTACATAAGCTATTATTAAGATGAACTTGGGAAAATCCACTGCTTATTTCTAGGATAAGCAGCACAAAATCTGTTTTACTGTTCTGGAATCTTGCTAGGTACTTGTGACCTGGATTGGCCACTGTTGGAAACAGGATTCTGGGCTAGATGGACCTTCTGTCTGTCCCAGTAAGACAAGCTTATGTTCTTATAGGGATACTGCAGTGTTACACATACAAATGCCAGCTTTCAGATGTTCAAAACAAGAATAGAACTTCTAAAATAACCACCTTTTCAGTTAGTTGGAGTCCAGAATTTGGGGTTCTGCAGGGTTCACTGTTGTTGCCCATATTGTTTAATATGCTTATGAGTTCTTTGGGCTCACTACTGGATTCCTCAGGCTATTTTCTTATGTGGTTGATATACCTGCTTATTTTCGAAGGAGAAGGGCGTCCATCTTCCAACACAAATCAGGAGATGGCCAGCCAAATCGGTATAATCGAAAGCCGATTTTGGCCAGCTTCAACTGCTTTCTGGCGGAGGGCCGGCCAAAGTACAAGGGGGCGTGTTGGCAGTGTTAACAGATGGCCATCTTTGGCCGATAATGGAAAAAAGGCCGGCCCTGATGAGCATTTGGCCGACTTTACTTGGTCCCTTTTTGTTCACGACCAAGCCTTGAAAAGGTGCCCAAACGGACCAGATGACCACCGGAGGGAATTGGGGATCACCTACCCTTACACCCCCAGTGGTCACCAACCCCCTCCCACCCAAAAAAAATTTAAATACATTTTTTTGCCAGCCTTTATGCCAGCCTCAAATGTCATACCCAGCTCTATCACAGCACTATGCAGGTCCCTGGAGCAGCTTTTAGTGGGTACTGCAGTGCACTTCAGGCAGGCGGACCCAGGCCCATCCCCCCCTTCCTGTTACACTTGTGGTGGTAAATCAGAGCCCTCCAAAACCCACCTGAAACCCACCATACCCACATCTAGGTGCCGCCGCCCCCGTTACCCTTTAAGGGCTATGGTAGTGGTGTACAGTTGTGGGGAGTGGGTTTTGGGGGGGTGTTGGGGGGGCTCAGCATACAAGGTAAGGGAGTTATGCACCTGGGAACAATTTGTGAAGTCCACTGCAGTGCCCCCTAGGGTGCTCGGTTGGTGTCCTGGCATGTGAGGGGGACCAGTGCACTACAAATGCTGGCTCCTCCCATGACCAAATGGCTTGGATTTGGCCGGTTTTGAGATGGCCGCCATTAGTTTCCATTATCGGCGAAAACCAATGTCGGCCATCTCTAAGGGCGGCCCAAATGTTGAGATTTGGCCGGCCCTGACCGTATTATTGAAACAAAAGATGGCCGCCCATCTTGTTTCGATAATACGGTCGGGTACGCCGCTTTACGGGGCCGTTATTAGATGGCCGCCCTTATAGATGGCCACCCCCGTTTGATTATGCCCCCAATATTCATCTTAATTTCTACGACTATGACTTTGTATTATTTCAAGCTTTGATATCTGATTGCATCTCTTTAATTCATTCCTGGGCTAATCAACATCTACTAAAATAAAATGCAGCCAAGACCAAACTTGTATATCTTAGTAATGATGTGGCTTTTGTTCCATCTAATATTACAGTACACTCAGGAGAATAGCTTTGTTTTGAGGCATTCGCTAAAGTTTGGGGGATTATTTTGGATACTCAATTGTCAATGAAATTGCAAGTGAATTACTTGAGTAAAAAAGATATTTTTTAAACTACGTCAGTTAAGAACAATTAAACCTTTTTTCTTTCCAGAACATATTTGTAGGATAGTACAGGCAACTATATTGTCCAAATTAGACTACTGCAATGTTCTGTATGTTGACTTGAGCTCAAGACTTTTTAGTAGGCTGCAACTTTTACAGAACACAGCAGCAAAAATGTTTATGGTAGCTCACGTTTCAATCATGTGACATCTTTGTTTAGACAACTGCATTGGTTATCATTACATTCTCGTGTAGAATTTAAAATAGCTTGTATTATTTTTTAAATCTTGCAGGGAAATTGTTCTCTTTTGCTTACTCAGTTAATAGTTTATCTAATTCCTTGGAAGAGCTCTTGCTTTCACTCTACAGCTGGGCTTTCCATCAGTTAAAAAAATGTTCACTATAAAAATGTTTTTGACAGCTCCTCGTCTTTCCACCTAAACCCACCTCTCCTCTTCCTCCACTCTCCATCTCAGTTGATAACACCCTCATCCTCCCCGTCCCATCTGCCCGCAACCTCGGAGTCATCTTCGACTCCTCCCTCTCCTTCTCTGCGCATATCCAACAGACTGCCAAGACCTGTCGCTCTTCCTCTTCAACATCAGCAAAATTCGCCCTTTCCTATCTGAGCACACCACACGAACTCTCGTCCACGCTCTCATTACCTCTCGCCTTGACTACTGCAACCTACTCCTCATCGGTCTCCCACTTAGCCATCTATCCCCCTTTCAATCCGTTCAGAACGCTGCCGCATGTCTTATATTCCGCCAGAACCGATATACTCACACCACCCCTCTCCTCAAGTCACTTCACTGGCTTCCGATCAGATACCGCATACAATTCAAACTTCTCCTCCTTACCTAGAAATGCACCCGGTCTGCGGCTCCTCACTACCTCTCTACCCTCATCTCCCCCTATGTCCCCGCCCGTAACCTACGCTCACAGGACAAATCCCTCCTTTCAGTTCCCTTCTCCACCACTGCCAACTCCAGGCTCCGCTCATTCTGCCTTGCCTCACCCTTTGCCTGGAACAATCTTCCTCAACCCCTACGCCAAGCTCCCTCCCTACCCATTTTCAAATCTCTGCTTAAAACTCACCTCTTCAATGCTGCGTTCGGCACCTAACCTTTCGTGAAATATAGTATTCCCTATCAGACGGACTCCTCACTTGTCTTTAGATTGTACACCTGTCTTTTAGATTGTAAGCTCCTTGAGCAAGGACTGTCCTTCCATGTTAAATTGTACAGCGCTGCGTAACCCTAGTAGCGCTTTAGAAATGTTAAGTAGTAGTAGTAGTAGTTATTCATGTACCAGGCTAGTAAACTCTGGAATTCATTACCTGAACAAATATGAACCCTTACAGATTATTTAATATTCATAAGACATTGAAGACTGGATAGACTGGATGGACCGTACAGATCTTTATCTGCCGTCATTTACTATGTTTACTAAGACTTATTTTTATGGATAGCATTTGAAAGATTAAAGATTGACTAGTGTAGAGACTTTTATGTGTGATAACTATTGGGCTCATTTTTGAAAGAGAAGGACGGCCATCTTTTGACACAAATCGGAAGATGGACATCCTTCTCACAGGATCGTCCAAATCAGTATAATCGAAAGCTGATTTTGGATGTCCCCAACTGCTTTCTGTCACAGGGACGGCCAAAGTTCAAGGGCGTGTATCGGAGGCGTAGCGAAGGCAGGATTTGGGCGTGCCTAACACATGGACATCCTCAACCCATAATGGAAAAAAGGGCATCCCTGGCGAGCACTTGGACGACTTTACCTGGTTGTGTTTTTCTTACGACCAAGCCACAAAACGTTGTCTGAAATGACCAGATGACCACCGGAGAGAATTGGGGATGACCTCCCCTTACTCCCCCAGTAGTCAGTAACTTCCTCCCACCCTCAAAAAACATCTTTCAAAATATTTTTTGCCAGCCTCAGATGTCGTACTCAGGTCCATCACAGCAGTATGCAGGTCCCTGGAGCAGTTTTACTGGGTGCAATGCACTTCAGAGAGGTGGACCCAGGCCCATCCCCCCCTACCTGTTACATTTGTGGAGGAAACAGCGAGCCCTCCAAAACCCACCAGAAACCCTCGGTACCGACATCTAGGTGCCCCCCTTCACCCGTAAGGGCTATGGTAGTGGTGTACAGTTGTGGGTAGTGGGTTTTAGGGGGGGGGGTTGGGGGCTCAGCACACAAGGTAATGGAGCTATGTTCCTGGGAGCAATTTCTGAAGTCCACTGCAGTGCCCCATGGGGTGCCCAGTTGGTGTCCTGGCATGTCAGGGGGACCAGTGCACTACAAATGCTGGCTCCTCCCATGACCAAAGGGCTTGCATTTGGTCATTTCTGAGATGGACGTCCTTGGTTTCCATTATCGCTGAATATCAGAAATGACCAGGAATGACCATCTCTAAGCACGACCAAAATTTCAAGATTTGGACGTCCCTGACCATATTATTGAAACGAAGGATGGACGTCCATCTTGTTTCAATAATACGGGTTTCCCCGCCCCTCCATTGGGACGTTTTGCGAGGACATCCTCAACAAAACTTGGATGTCCCTTTCGATTATGCCCCTCCACATTTTTCATGTTGTTGTAACCTGCTTAGAATCTTCTTTGATAAAAGTGGGATATAAATGCATAGTTAATGTGCTTTGCATGTGTATAAATGCACAGAAAAGAAGCACATGTGTGTAAGTGCACTATGGGGCACTTTTATGAAGGCACGGCAGGCCTAATGCAGGCCTACTGTGCACTAAAGTGGCACTAAAACAGACGCGCTGAGACATTCCATGGTACTTTTTCACTCAGTGCACGCTAATCCCACACTGGAAAATATGTTTTTATTTTCCAGTGTGGGAGGCATGCCCATGGACGGAGAATAATCATGCCTGCGCTAATCAGGTGTCAGTGAGGGCTCCCACAGTAATGGCCACGCACTCATGGGAAAATGAGTGCATGGCCATTACAGAAAAATATGCCAAGGCAGCCATTTTACCACCACGCTAAAAATAGCCACAGCGCACAGAAAATCTATGTGCTGACACTAGCGCCGGCCTCTTTTTAGCATGGCTTGGTAAAAGGGCCCCTATATGCCCCCTTAAGATAGTGCTTAAAGGGGGCATACACATGGGCGGAGCATAGGAAGGGTATTGCATGGTACACTTAGGTGTGCCCATTTATACCTGCCATTGACCTGGTGTAAATGATCATTCTTCAAGTTAGGCACATCAGTTCAGGTTCATGCTTGTATTCTAGAATGGAATAGGGGAAACCAGATTTCATTATAGAATAAGAGTGCCCTGGTTAACATTGGAGTGCCTAAATAGAGGTGCCCTGTTATAGAATCACCCCAAAGTGCTTTTAGGGCATGTTAACACTTATGAAAGCCTTAATGCACTTCAGCACACTGCCCTGTATAGAAGCCATTATTCAAAAATTATGTAATCACAATCAGTCATAACCATCTATTAGCAAATTCAGATAAATAGCCTGCAATAATTGAAATCATCAGCCCATATTTTGTTTTGTGTAAGTGTGTAAATTAAGCCCAGTTCATTGTTACATAAATTATTAATTGTAAATGTTTTTTACATTTGTATCCCTTCATGCAGACTTGCATGTTGAAACACAGTTATCACTCTTATTGGCTTTTTTTTTCTTTTTCTACTTTAAGATGCCAATTGTCTTTCTTCCATAGAGTCATTTGCACTTACACCATCTCTCCAGTTGTTAATTTCATTCATCATCCTCTCCATTGCCACTGCTTCTCTTTGTCCTACTCTATAAATTAATCAAAGATAGTAGGAAGTTTTCTTTGCTGCTGCATCTTCAGTTTGAAATGACCTAGCAGTCTTCTAATGTTTATGTTTATTAATTTGCTTAAGTACATAAGTATTGCCACACTGAGACAGACCAAAGGTCCATCAAGCCCAGTATCCTGTTTCCAACAGTGGCCAATCCAGGTCACAAATACCTGGCAAGATTCCAGAAAAGCTCAATACATTTTATAATGCTTATCCCAGAAATAAGCAGTGGATTTTCCCAAGTCAATTTAATAATGGTGTATGGACTTTTCCTATAGGAAGCCGTCTAGACTCTTTTTAAACCCAGCTAAGCTAATCGCCTTTACCATATTCTCTGGCAACGAATTCCAAAGTTTAATTACACATTGAGTGAAGAAAAGGTTTCTCCAATTCGTATTAAATTTACTACTTTGTAACTTCATTGCATGCCCCCTAGTCCTAGTATTTTTGGAAGGAGTAAACAGGCGATTCACGTCTACCCATTCCACTCCACTCATTATTTTATAGACCTCTATCATATCTCCCCTCAGCCATCTTTTCTCCAAGCTGAAGAGCCCTAGATGCTTCAGCCTTTCCTCATAGGGAAGTCATCCCATCCCCTTTATCATTTTCGTCACCTTTCTCTGTACCTTTTCTAATTCTGCTATATCATTTTTGAGATGCGGTGACCAGAATTGAACACAATATTTGAGGTGTAGTCGCACCATGGACTGATACAAAGGCATTATAACGTCTTCACTTTTGTTTTCCTTTCCTTTCCTAATAATACCTAACATTTTATTTGCTTTCTTCGCCATCACAGCACGCTGAGCAGAGCATTTCAACGTATCAACAACAACACCGAGATCCCTTTCTTGGTCGATGACTCCTAACGTGGAACCTTGCATTACGTAGCTATAGTTCGGGTTCCTCTTTCCCATATGCATCACTTTGCACTTGCTCACATTAAACGTCATCTTGCTTTAACACCTTTTGTAAGGAAACATCATAATGGTTTACAAATATATGTCAAATATGATAAAACAAAAATCATACACAGTTTCTTCTTTTTCTTTTGCATCTAAAGACTAATTCTAGCTGAATTTTTAAGATGGTGATATACTGTACTACATTTGATTGTAAAGCATTATGGGAACCATTTCTGTGAAAGGGGCTGCATAAAAATGTACAATAATTGTGCGATTATGTGACTGTGACTTATGTTTGTAAGTCTAACAGAATTAGATTTCTTTGTTTGGTATACTTTGAGGAATCAAAAGCTTTAAAGAAGGCAGGTTTTTTTTTTTTTAAACAAGTGCAGATGTAAGATGAATCAGAAGTGCTCGTGAACTACAGCTAAAACAATTGTAGCTGGGTTGTTGTTTTGCATATCAGCATATCATATATCAAAGTGGTTGCCTATAGAGGATATAGCATTACAGAGATGAAAGCATCTTGTTAGGTAGAGTGTGAAGGGCCCTTTTACAAAGGCGTGTAGGCGCCTATGCGTGTCCAACACACGTCAAATTACCACTACTGCCTGGCTACTGCATACCCAGGGCGGTAATTCCATTTTTGACGCACGCCCAAAACATGCGGTTGAAAATATTTTCTATTTTCTACCACGTGGTGCTTGCCCGGCAGTTAGCGTGTGAGACCTTACTGTTAAGGGAGAGGGACTTTTCCCAAAGAAAAGAAAACAAAAAATCAGGGTTAAAACTCCCGAAGGGAAAGCATAAAAACCAAAAAGCAATGCTCACGCTGTGAGTACAGAACAATCGCGTTCCCTTCTCACTGCAGATGAAGAGACTGATGGCCCTGCACTCTGTTGGTGGGGATGCTGCGCATGCTCTTAAAGCTCTATTAGCTTGTTTAAGCTCCGCACTGGGCGATGTGGAGAATATGGCCTGCTTGTCCTTGGAGAATCTACTTATTCATCCCTTACAGGAACTTAATTATAATTATCTAGATTTAGCTCATACCTTTTTTCGGTTGCAATGCAAGGTGAGATACATTCAGGTACAGTAGGTGTTGCTTTGTTTCCGGAGGTTTGCCATCTAAGGGTCCCTTTTACTAAAATGTGTTAAGTGCTTAATGCACCCTTAGGAGTCTGGACTACTGCAACGCACTGTACGCTGGCTGCAAAGAACAGACTATCAAAAAACTTCAAACAGCCCAGAATACCGCCGCCAGACTCATATTTCGAAAAACCAAATACGAAAGTGCAAAACCCCTAAGAGAGAAACTTCACTGGCTCCCACTCAAGGAACGTATTGCGTTCAAGATCTGCACAATTGTACACAAAATCATTCACGCAGACGCCCCAATCTACATGCTAAACCTCGTGGACTTCCCTCCCAGGAACCCCATAAGATCATCCCGCAAATTTCTCAATCTGCACTTCCCCAGCTGTAAAGGACTAAAATACAAGCTGATGCATGCCACTACCTTCTCTTACATGAGCACGCAGTTGTGGAATGCATTACCTACAGCCCTGAAAGCTATTGACGAAACAACCAACTTCCGCATATCCTTGAAGACACATCTCTTCAACAAGGCCTACAAAGAGAACCCATAACCTCACAAAACTACCTCACCAATCCTTCCAATTATCAAAGTCCACCTTCCATACTATCCTGCCTAACACCTTCCTACTCTCTTCCCTTACTTAATCTTTATTCAATACTATGTATATCTGATATCATGTAATGACTATGTCATAACAAACTCTGTAAGCCACATTGAGCCTGCAAATAGGTGGGAAATGTGAGATACAAATGCAATAAATAAATAAAATTGTATAAATGGCGCCTACAAAAATCAACGCGAACCCCCCCCCCCCCCCCCCCCCCCACTTAAGCAGTATTCTATAAGCCATGCCTACAGTTCGGTGCAGTTTATAGAATACACGCTTAAGCGGAAAGTTGCGTGTAAATTTAGGCATGGCCATTTGCACCAATGAAAACATGATGTAAATGCCTGTGCCTAAGTTTACACACAGAGCACTATTGTTCTGTAATTACACACATAACTTGAAGCCATGCTCCTGTTTTACCCTGAAATGCCCATGACCCTCCCATTTCTGCTTCCCCATTTTTGGGACGCATGTAAATTTTAGGCGCAGTTCCTGTGCCTAACTTTATGTGCATTGCTCCCAATTAAATCTAATTAGTGCCAATAATTGTTTGTCTATCACAGAATTAATGTGGAAGCACTTTTGGCAGCTAGGGCATGCTAATGGCAAAATTAAAGCACAAAATACAGGGCAGGCCCCCCAAAAGTGACACACTAAATCTGGGCTTAGCATGAAATAAAATCCTGCATTAAAATATTTTAAGCATAAATTCTAATGCACTTTAGTAAAAAGGCCCCCCAGGTCGGTGTCTGGGTAATGGAGGGTTAAATATCTTGCTAAAGATCACTAGGTGTTGTACAGGGATTTGAACCAGGGCTGCTGTAATCGTTAGGCCACTCCTCCATCCCACCATTAGGCCAACACAACTATTTGTCATTATCTTCTCATTCCTATGAGGGTCGATTATCACCTGGGTTTTTGTTGATATATGTATAAATGCAGCAGATGCACAAAGAAAATATTACCTATATATTTGGGATCCTGTTAGCTTTTTATATGTCCATATATGGCTCTGTATATAAGAAATCAGGCATTTGCATGGGACTGGTAATGCCTATAAAGCCAAATCTTCATTTTCCAATTGCAATATGTCACATTTGTATAGCAAATACGACTTCTTCCAGCTCCACTTCATTTTCCAGCTGAAAAAAATCAAATTTCTGCAACACATGTAACAAATAACTGGTCCTAGTATTATAAGGCTTCACTGTAGTGTTCAGTTTCAGAATGTGGCCAGTTGCTTTCTTGTACACCAACTGAATGATGATTTTGTTCAGACATGTTTGCAGCGCCAAAACTTGTCTATTTGATTTTCAGAATCTTTGGGCCCAATATTCAAAGGATTAATGTGCCTAACTTTGGGGCCCTTGTACTAAAGGGTATTAGCCCTTAACACATGTTGGCACGTGCAAACATACTACCACAGAAACACATTAAAGCATTTTGTGGTATTGTACCTGATGCACTTACTAACCAGTACGTTGCTGATTTTTAAAAATATTTTTGGGAGAAGGTGTGGCATGAGAGAGAGCAGGAATTCCTGGGTCATCCAGCTAGTGCATTATGATTTGCGTGTGCTAACCCCTGGATTCTATATAAAGCGTGACGTTGCACATGTTAAATTGGGCACACGCTCAATTTATGAGTAAACCTCAATTGAGTCATGAGCCGATCAGTGATGATAATTGGCTGATAATAACCAGTTATCAGCACCAATTGGCAATAATTGGAATTTACACGTGCGTCTTTATGGCGTATTCTACAAAGAGGCGCAGGTACATTTTAATGTGTGTTGCTGAAAAGAGGCTTGGACATGTGAGGAGTGTTGGTGGTGTTCCTCAAATTTACACGCGTGGTTATAGAATTCAGGGGAACATGCCTACATTTAGGCACGGGTATTTACACCTGCTTTTCAGTGGCATGAATGGATGTGCCTAAATGTAGGTATGTTCCCCGGCCCTATGTGCTAATCTGTAAACTGTGCCTAACTTTAGGCATGGTTTATAGAATAGCGCTATGCGCTTTTTTGGGCGCACCTATATTTTAAATGCCATTTACAGAATCTGTACCTAACTGAATAATGCAGTAGGAGGCAGTAAGTACTCCCATGTTAACTCTGCAGGTACCATGCACTAATGACAACATTAGCGCATGATCTGCAAATAAAAAAAAAAAAGAAAAATCCCTTTAAAAAGTACCATATTAAATCTGGGCTTACCTCCTGGAAAAGTCCCACATTAAAACATGCTAAGCCCAGATTTTACCGCAGTTTAGTAAAAGGGCACCTTTGAGAGTTATGCTCATTATATGGGCTCTGAAATTTACTAGGGCTGAATGCATAACTTTATGCTTAAGTTTCTGTGAACTCCTAAATTTTGGAGCATAAAATTAGATGGCAGCAAAGGTGGTTTTAGGGCAGTGATGGCGAACCTTTCAGAGACCGAATGCCCAAACAGCAACCCAAAATCTAATTATTTATCGCAAAGTGCCATTCCCCATCCCCCTTTCATCCCCCTCCCTCTCCCTTCATCCCCCTCCCTCTCCCCCTCATTCCCCCTCTATCTTGTCCCCTCATCCCCCCTCTCCCTCTCATCCCCCTCCCTCTCATCCCCTCCCTCTCCCCCTTCCCCCTCGTCCCCCCTCCACCTCCCCCCGAGTTCCAGGGTCCCCCTCCCTCCCAGTTCAACAAGATCCCCCCTCCTTCTGAGTTCCACAGGGTCCCCTCTCCCTTCCTCTCCCTCCCAGTTCCAGGGCCAGGGTCCCCCCCCCTCTCCCTCCCTCCCAGTTCCAGGGTTGTCGTGGGAGGAACCAGAATGCTGCTCATTCAATGACTCTCTCCTATCAGCATTTTCCAACTACTGTGGTAGCCAATCTTTGTGCCCCACAAACGGAACGGCGTTTTATTTAATTCTGCAGTGCTGTCATAGTGAAAACACACCAGCAAGCAACCCTACATGGAGGCTGGTCTGACAAGGAAAACCAATGGCGTCAAAGACAAAAGCTTTTCCAGAGCAGCCCGCCCTCCCTCCGTCCGAGTACCAGGGCCCCCCCCCTGAAATTTAAAAGTCATACCTGGTTGGGGTTAAGGCAGCGTCAGCGGCAGCAGCAGTGAAAAGCGTGATGACTCGGCACGCCTTCAGCCTTCCCTTCTGTCTCTTAAGCTCTGTGGTCTCGCCCTTGTGGAAACAGGAAATGAGGGCGGGACCAGAGCTTGAGAGACAGAAGGGAAGGCTGAAGGCGTGCCGAGTCAGCACACTTTTCACTACTGCTGCTGCTGCCTACGCCGCCTTAACCCCGACCAGGTATGACTTTTATTCGGAGGTGGGCCCTGGTGTAACATAGTAACATAGTAGATGACGGCAGAAAAAGACCTGCATGGTCCATCCAGTCTGCCCAAGACAAACTCATATGTGTATACCTTACCTTGAATTTGTACCTGTCCTTTTCAGGGCACAGACCATATAAGTCTGCCCAGCAGTATTTCCCGCCTCCCAACCACCAGTCCCGCCTCCCATCACCGGCTCTGGTACAGACCGTATAAGTCTGCCCTCCCCTATCCTCGCCTCCCAACCACCACCCCCTCTTCCCCCCAACTGCTCCGCCATCCAATTTCAGCTAAGCTTCTGAGGATCCATTCCTTCTGCACAGGATTCCTCTATGCATATCCCACGCATGTTTGAACTCCGTTACCGTTTTCATCTCCACCACCTCCCGCGGGAGGGCATTCCAAGCGACCACCACCCTCTCCGTGAAAAAATACTTCCTGACATCTTTCCTGAGTCTGCCCCCCTTCAATCTCATTTCATGTCCTCTCGTTCTACCGCCTTCCCATCTCCGGAAAAGATTCGTTTGCGGATTAATACCTTTCAAATATTTGAACGTCTGTATCATATCACCCCTGTTCCTCCTTTCCTCCTTTCCTCAAGGGTGTACATGTTCAGGTCAGCAAGCCTCTCTTCATACGTCTTGGAACGTAAATCCCATACCATCCTCGTAGCTTTTCTTTGCACCGCTTCCATTTTTTTAACATCCTTCGCAAGATACGGCCTCCAAAACTGAACACAATACTCCAGGTGGGGCCTCACCAACGTCTTATACAGGGGCATTAAAACCTCCTTTCTTCTGCTGGTCACTCCTCTCTCTATACAGCCTAGCAATCTTCTAGCTACTGCCACCGGTGCTTCTAGCTACTGCCATCTTCTAGCTACTGCCACTGGTGCTTGGAGGGCGGGGCGGCTGGAACTGGCTGAGGCGATGGCGCGCGTGCCAACAGAGAGGGCTCTGCGTGCCCTCTGTGGCACGCGTGCCATAGGTTCGCCATCACTGATTTGGGGCACTGAAAAAAGTTATGAGTTTAGCACAGATTTTGAGCACTGGGTTCATAAATTAAGCTCATGCATCTAAGCAAATCAACGGAGACCTAAATTTAAAAGCATAACTTTTAAGCGCCTAAATTAAGATGAATTTTGAGCTGAAAACATGTGCTCATAAGTTTGGCTGACAATGGGGCAAAATTTAGGACCGTAACTTAGGAGCATACATTTAGGAACTCAGGGCCTGATATTCAGCTGTCGGCGATCAGCATTCTACCCGGGATCTGGCATTGAATTTCCAGGTATAGGGAGTCAGTTGATATTTGGCACTTAACTGGTTGTAATGGTTATCTTAGTCAGTTAAGTGCTAAATGGTTAGGGGCCTCTCCTGACATTTAAATTGTTTTGAATATTGAGCCCTCGCTTTTTTTTGGAATATCAGGTCCTTTGTTGCTATTATTGTTATTTATTTTTGTATTTTCCCATGTTCTCTGTCCCTCCCTACCACATACAGAAGAACCTCTTTTTAGCTATTATGAGACACAACAGTATTTGCCATATGTCAAAATACTGATACATGTTTTCATTAAAAAAAAAAAAACAACACACACAAACACACAGAATAACTGGTATTCAGGGAACTCAGGGATGTAGAATTTATACGGAGGGAAACAATGTTAAATTCTTCAGAGGACCTCCATCACCCCCATCATCCAAATAAAGATGCTGAGCGAATTGAATTAAATTGCAGAATGTATGAGCACTGGGCTGTCAGAAAGGGGAGAAGTTCTTGATTTATTGCATTTCATGGAACATTGATTTCCAAAGGCTCTGCTTTTTATACTGAACACATGCTGACTTTATGCTGCCTACCTATAAGTGCTGTATAAGGTGAACAAAAGGTTGCGACCACATGCAGTGACTTGCATACCTTCACTTAACTGTATTTTGGCATATGCTGTTTGTCAATAAGAAATAAATTTAAAGACATCTTTGCTGGCTGAAAGTTTTCATGTGTTCATTTAGCACACTGGCCAACAGAAGTCAGTAATACAGCTCACACACAACACAGTATGACACTACAATTGTCTTCAACATTCTGCCACATAAGGTGCATATTTATATGGTTTACAGACCAAGAAACATTTGTAAAGTTTTAATTAAAGTGGAACGGCTACTATCTCATCAGGATATTTTCTTCAAAACACATTCTTCATTACATATATCATTTTTCGTTCTCACACATTTCTGTTGCCTTCAATGGGAACACCAGCCCCTTTGCTGCTACATTAACAAACCTATTTGTAACTGCTTTTTAATTTTTATTTTATTTTAAAGCTTTGTCAACATTGCTTTACCTGTGGACATTGGGGCCTTAATTCACATTTACAATTCCCTCCCCTTGACCAAAGATTGTTATTTCATGTTGACTTTTCAAGCCTTCTTTATACATGTAATGCTCCTACTTAAGTGAGCATTTAGATATATTTAAGGGGCCCAACGCACGTCAATTTTGAGTTACAATCCGGCTACCGCGTGGCCCTTATGGTAATTTCATTGTTGATGTGCCTACGCTATACACACTCGAAATTATTTTTATTTTCTGGCACACAGGCGGTAATCGGTATTTCACATGCGTAGACCATTACCGCCAGGTCAATGGCTGGCGGTAAGGTCTCAGACCAAAAATGGACGTGCGGCAATTTTCATTTTGCTGCATGTCCATTTTCGGCAAAAATTTTAAAAAGGCATTTTTACAGGTAAGCTGAAAAATGATTCTGCCACACCCAAAACACACATCTACACTACTGCAGGCCATTTTTCAGCACACCTTAATAAAAGGGCCCCTATGTTTCCCATTCTGTAAAGAGCTTATCACTCCTAAAGTAACAGGTAAATATCCACTTCACTTTCAAGAACTATCATCTCAAATAAAGACTTTGACCAGTGCATGCTAGTTCTCACAGACACCCTCAGGTGGTGCTCACAGGCAGAGATATTGTGGGGCTGGGTGGCCATGCTAGAATATGTCATGTCTTCATTCTCAGGGTTCCACTTCTAATCCAGGAATGTCAGTGTTGCTCAGGTTGTGAGCCCTTGAGCCCTAGTATAGGTGTTAGGCCGAGGTTGGGCCGAACAGGCACTACACACTACCCTAGCTAACAAGCCCTGCACACACACACAGCAAACAATTTGCACCTCCAGAAAAGGGAAGATGGGGCATACAGGCGGGCCTCACGGCCTATCGGGAACTCATTTACTCAGAATTCAAGCAGGTGGGCCTCACGGCCGAACCGGAACCGACTCATATGTAGGGAGGGGAGAAAGGGAAGCACACACAGAAACACATCAAGCAGAACCCCACAACACACAAAGGAAATGAGGGACTATGAAATAAAGATACTGTAGGCAGAGACCCTCAGCAGACAGGGAAAGAAAAAGACAGCAAAAATGGAGTGTGGAGCCCAACACCCACATCCAGCAAAGAAAGGGAATAGTGCTCAGCAATATAGATGATAGTTACAGGAAAGGAAGAACTAGAATGGTCACAAGGGGAGACTGCACTAAGCAGACAACTGCCAGAAGCAGTGAAACTCTGCAGACAAAGGGTTAAACCAAGCTCTGAACACACAGCTGCCAGAGGCAGGGAACACTGCAGATAAAGGGTTAAACCACACAGCTGCCAGAGGCAGGAAACATTGCAGATAAAGGGTTAATCAGAAGTACAGGGAAAGAGCAAATAAACAACCCCCCACGGAGAGAAGCAAAGGAGCCGGAGTCTGCTACAAGGGCAGGACTTAAAAACAGAATTCAAACACAGCACACGAGGGTAACTCCAAAGGAAGGGGAACTAACAGCACCACAGTCAAACAGAGAGAATCCCAGGTGCAGAATAAAGAGGTAATTAGGCACAGGCTGGAAGCAGCCAGCAGACAGAGACAAAGCAACAGAAAACTGCAAGCGAGGTAAGGAGTAACCAAACTCCACGAAAACACAGAGCTAATAGCTCAGACAGAACGAAGGGAAGGCTTCAGCAGAATAGGAATAACGCCAAAGCAGGGGTTGTAGGGAAAGGTAAGCTTAAGTAGATCAGACTGACGTCAGCTCAGCCCTGACGGGTCAATCAGGAGCAGTCCCAAGCATTCCCCTGTCTGACTAGCAGAATTCTAACAGAATCATAACTGTCAGATCCTAGGTAATGAAAGCCCAGATCCACAAGGTTATATCTTCTTCACAGCATTTGTTCTAGGTCTCACTGTAGCTGAATAACAGGGAGAGAGTCCCATAAGTTTTAAGGCAGGAGGAATATAACATTCCTCTAAAATTTACATATTTCTTGCAACTGTCCTGTTACTCCCTTTAGGCATGTATTAGCGCCTAACACAGCTTAGTAAAAGAGCCTGTAAATGTTGAGACCTTTATACAGAATTATCCTCTAAATGGTGACTTTTGTCAAAGCTAGTTATGTGAGCTGCAGAATACAAAGCAGAACGTGGTTGCTAAAATGGCTGCTTTCAGTATAGCAGGACATCTAAATGCCATGGAGGCCATTTAACTAAAGGGTTGGCGCACGGCAGTGGGCTTGCCGTGTGCCAATCTGGAACTACCGCCAGGCTACCGCAGGAGCCCGGCGGTAGTTCCCACCCCCATCACTTGCCATTTCTGGTGCTACAGTGTTGCAGGAATGGAGGCATGAATTTGTGATGCTTCAGGAGTCAGACAGCACACACCAGTATGAGAGAAAAATCTTCTTTATTTGCCAGCAAACAAAGCAGGACATCAGTTCTAGCTCTCTTCTCTTTCTCTCAGCTCTTTTTGTCTTTGTCTCAGCTGCTTCTCTTCTTATGCTGTCTTCTCCTTCTTCTGTCTGTTCCTTCTGTCCTTCTCTTTCTTCTGAGCTCCTTCTGACGTAAACTGCTTCTGCTCCTACTTAAATAGGGTCCTAAGCCCTCCTCCTAGCCTAGCCCCCTTACTCTCCAATTGGTTAAGAAATTGATTGGCTACCTTGCCTCAACCAATCATTACTTTTGAAATATCAGTTACATAGGTTCCAGACATCCTAAACTGACCTCTGACCTGGGGCCCCTTAAGCCAGACATTTGGTCTCCAGTCTCTTACATGTTATTATGATTGATTTCTCATATTCCTAGTACTAACTGCTAACTAAACTCTGGCATTCATTAAAGGGGTCAAAAGCCAATCTTACTTAATAGCATACATATCAGGTTATTACTTCCAGGAGGCCAGTCCTACACTTAGCTATAATTAATCAAGGAGAAGAGAGCTGACTAGTTCTGACCTCTTCACCTTTCAGCTTCCTTCACAAAACTAGCTAAGACCACAGAAAACTCAAAACACATGTTGGCCTCTCCACAGCAGACAAAGAGTAATACAGAATTTAACAGACATCCTACACAGAATACAGCATATTCTAAAGTAAGCATAATCAAATTCCCTATAAAACAAATCATCAGGAATATCTACATATTAAGCATTATTCACTTCTAAACAGTATTTCCTTCTAAGCATTTTAAACTAATCCTAAACAAACTGCCTGCTTTTAAACTACTGTATGTCTGGCTCATTCCTTTGTTCATTCATAATAGTTTACAGCTGTGCCAGCATTTAGCAATCCATCACTCACAAGGGTCTTTCTGACCTTTCTTCCCTCTAGCTCAACAAGCTGGATTTCTAATATTCTCCAGATGACATTCCTTCTCTTTACTTTGCTGGCAGAGTGAAAAGAATTCAAACTTCAAGCTTTTAAATCCCAGAATTAACAGTTAATATCACTTCTTATATATATAATTTCTTTGTCCACTGCCTCATTCCCCCCTTTGAGACTAAAATCAGCTTATGCAGAGATAAGTCTCACTACTCAAACTCTGGAGATTATAGTGATCCTAACTAGGAATAGACTTGTGAATCACCATTACCCTACTTGTTAAGGTTCGACGGCATACTGCCGAAGCACATGAGGCCAGGAAACAAAACAACAACCCTGCTAAAACTAAGACTATTAGGGAAATGAACAAGGGACGTATCCAGGAGGTCAATGACCACCACCAGGAGGTAAGATCTAATCCTCCTCGGTAATCCTCCACATTAAGGCTGGCCAACTGTAGGACTTTATCCATGGCATGCCTAACTACATGCGTCCTATTTATGACAATAGTACAGCACTCTGAAGAATTTAGCACTGTGCAGAGGCCACCCTGGGCTGCAAAGAGATAATCAAGACCCATACGGTTATACCGAGAAACTATACTTAATTCATTAATTTGATCCTGCAATGCATTGACTACCACGTTCAGCTCATGAACTAAAACATGGAGTAGGGATTGAAGTCTCCGGGTAGCCATACCTAGTTCAGTAATACCCGCTACCGGGCCTCCAATTGGAATCCAGGCCGTGGCAGAAAGGGCTACAAGTCTCTTTTTAGTCAGAGGATAAGTAGAATTAATATACTGGAGGGCTAATTCAATCGCCTCATCCTCTGTGGCAACGGAGGAAGGTAAGGACAAAGCCTCTCGCTTAGAGCGGTGCGGGGATAGTGGCTTAAGAGGAATAACTTTAGGAAAATAATTCAAGGTTACCAATACACAAAAATCATATGTAGGGGGAAGAATCATGTGGAGGACATTATCACAGAGCCAGTAATGACCAAGGAGAGGGTGAGGAAAGTTCCCAATAAATGTTGGCTCAGGCTGGACAGGGTACTTAGGGTGCCCATAATGCGAGCCCCTATCCCAGGGGGAACGAAGACGAAATGGAGACTTTGCACACCATAGGCGCCAATCCCCAATTGTGACAGGCTGCTCATTTGTTAGTAACTCTTCATACCCCGGGGACTTATGAAAGTAGAAAATAAGCTTGGACACTATAGTCTTCTCAGTGGTACGCTTAGGAGCCAGATAATCACCTGGGTCATAATCTACAGGTATGGTAGCAGGGCACATAGGAGTACCTGGAGAAACTACCCACACAGATTCTCCTTTTTCTGGGAGAACATTAGTATAGTTACAGGGAATGGGAAGAACAGTTGAGATGCTTCTTGTTAAACAAAACACTCCAGAGGCTGGATAGGGAGACGTAAAAACTGGCCTTAGAGAAGATTCAGAGGGGGAAGTAGCATTATAAAAGGACCACCAAGTATAATCCTGGCTCCAAGGGCCTGAACTCGAAAAATAGGGAGGTATAAGAGCTGGGAGTTGCACAGGGACAGGTACAGCTGGGACATCTGTGGTATAAGGAGAAAATCGGGAACACACAATACAAGGGGAAGTAATCTTTGCCTGGCTAATTAGTTCCTGGACAGAGTGTAACCAAAGGTTGGAGCGAGTTGGGGTATTAGGAACAAGGAGGCAAGGAGTAGAAAACAACAAAAGCATCCAAACTACTAACATTTTCTTTCTTCCTAATCTAAAACAAATACAGCAAACTAATTAAGCAATAATATTTCAACAGTCTGTGCTAATCACAGATTACTCTAATATAATGTTCTCAGTCTTTGAGTTCTTATACCAGTTGGGATAGACCCTCAACTGATAAGGATCAAGCTTTCAAATTCCAAGAAAGCCAGAATCTGGACAGAAAGAGTCTCAGTATGAAGCCGAAGTTCAGCAGCTCCTGCAGTATGCAGTTGACCCTTCTTTTCAGCTAGTAGATTCTTTGGTTCGGGTCAGGCGCAACTTCAATGGCTCCGCTGGATCACTTTCTGCTCTCCACTGTCTAGGCTCCGTCTGATCCGTGCTGGGCTCAGTCTGGTCAGCAGACTTAATTCGAGACCAATGGACCCATGGAGTAATCCCTGCGACCTTCACAGCTGCAGGGGTAGAAAGCAAAACAGTAAAAGGTCCTTTCCATCGGGGCCCCAAAGGCTGGAGCTTCCAGTCTTTCACCCAAACTCTATCCCCTGGCAGGAAGGAATGTACCTGAGCCTGGAAGGGGACAGGGTTTATTTCTCTCACATAAGACTGAAGCTCAGAAATTATCTTACCCAGGAGGGCTACCTGCTCCTGCACCTGGGCAGACCCTAAAATCCCTATGTCTCCCTTAATTCCCTGTAAAATGGCTGGGGGCTTCCCATACACAATTTCAAAGGGAGAGAGGGCTGTTCCTTTAGTTGGGGTGCATCGGAGGCGAAAGAGGGCTAGTGGCAATGCCTGTGGCCATTTCAATTGGGTTTCCTGACAAATCTTTGCTAGGCTATTTTTCAAGGTTCTGTTTGCCCGCTCAACCTGCCCTGAACTCTGGGGACGATAGGCACAATGCAATTTCCAGGTAATGCGCAATGCGCGGGACAGGGCCTGAAGTGTAGCTTCAACAAAGGCGGGACCATTATCTGAACCTATGGCAAGGGGCAGTCCATACCTGGGGATGACATCCCTAAGGAGAGCTCGAGCTACTTCTGTGGCTTTCTCAGTGACTGTAGGATATGCTTCCACCCACCCAGAAAAGGTACAGACCATGACTAAGAGATATCGGAGCCTACCGCTCCTGGGCATTTCTGTGAAATCTATAACTAGGGACTCAAAGGGTGTTAGTCCTCTAGACTGAACTCCTGGTGGAATACGGGGTCCCTGACGAGCATTATTCTGGGCACAGAGAGTACATCGGGCAGAGGCAGTGGCAACCAGACTATCCAATCCTTCCAGCACCACTACTCGATTGAGTAGACGGGCTAGTGCTGTTTTCCCTAAGTGTGATAGGTCATGAGCTTGAGACACTACAGGCCAAGCTAGGTGGCGTGGCACCAGAACTCTGGTATCAGGGAGATGTAACCAGCCATCAGGTC
Source organism: Microcaecilia unicolor (assembly GCF_901765095.1). Lineage (NCBI taxonomy): Eukaryota > Metazoa > Chordata > Amphibia > Gymnophiona > Siphonopidae > Microcaecilia > Microcaecilia unicolor. The sequence continues at coordinate 697,166,045 of NC_044031.1, forward strand.
TCCTTACTGCACCTTCTTCTTGAGCCCATTTCTCTTCCACTTGGGTATATATAGGTGTCCATTCTTGCAATCGGATTTGGAACAGGGGGGTCACAGTACTTGCTGGGGGTCCTCGAGCAGCTTTCTTGGCCACCCGATCAGCATGGCGGTTCCCTCGGGCCACTGGAGTATCTATTCTTTGGTGTCCCCTACAGTGAATGACAGCTACCTTCTTAGGGGCCCACACAGCCTCTAGCAGCTGAAGTATTTCGGGTCCATACTTAACAGGTTGGCCTGCAGCATTTATGAGTCCCTTTTCCTTATACAAAGCTCCATGAGCATGTAGAGTTGTGAAGGCATATTTGGAATCAGTATAAATGTTGGTTACCAGTCCTGCTGCTAACTCCAGAGCTCGTATGAGGGCCACAAGTTCTGCTTTCTGGGCTGAAGTTCCTTGGGGCAGGGCTCTTGCTTCTATCACCTTGTCCTCTGTCACCACAGCATAGCCTGCCAATCGCTTGGAGTTTTCCACATAACTGCTTCCATCTGTGAAATAAATTACATCTGGGTCCCTCCAAGGCACATCTTTAAGATCTGGTCGACTGGAGTACACTTCATCCATAGTTTGGATACAGTCATGATCTGGTGGTCCCTCAGATGCTGGCAAAAGAGTAGCAGGATTGAATGTAGCCACTGTTTCCAGGTGTATCCGTGGATTCTCACACAAGCTAGCTTGGTACTTAACCATGCGGTTATTTGTAAACCAGTGGTTGCCCTTATACTCCATGAGGGTGAGAACTGCATGGGGGACTTTAACAACCAGTTCTTGCCCCAAGGTCAACTTATCAGCTTCCTGGACCAGTAAGGCTGTTGCTGCAATGGCCCTCATGCAGGCTGGCCATCCTTTAGCCACTCCATCCAGCTGTTTAGACAGGTATGCAACAGGCCTCTGCCAGGATCCCATCATCTGGGTCAGCACACCCAGAGCAACCCCCTGTCGCTCGTGGACATACAATGAGAAAGGTTTCTCCACATCAGGAAGGCCTAACGCAGGGGCTTGGAGTAGGGCTTTCTTTATGGCAATGAAGGATTGTTGAGCAGTAGGTCCCCATTCAAATGGTTCCTTTTCACCCCCCTTTGTGGCTTGGTAAAGGGGTTTCGCCATCAATGCAAAATTTGGAATCCAAATTCTGCAAAATCCGGCTGCTCCCAGAAATTCCCTAACTTCTCTTCTGGACTTGGGTTGGGGAATTGCAGCAACTGCTTGCTTCCTACTAACATCCAGTCTCCTACTTCCCTGGGAAATACAGAAGCCCAGATACTTCACTTCTGACTGACAAAGTTGGGCCTTTGAGCGTGAGACCTTATAGCCTGCATCCAAGAGTAGCTCCAGCAATTCTCTGGTAGCCTCAAAACACTCTTCCTGGGTCACTGCTGCAATCAGGAGGTCATCTACATACTGGAGTAAAACTCGCCTGGAAGGCTCAGATTTAAAAGTCTTAAGGTCTTGTCCTAGGGCTGTCCCAAAAATGGTGGGGGAATTCTTGAACCCCTGTGGCAGGCGGGTCCATGTATACTGAAGCTTCCTTCCTGTTACTGGGTTTTCCCACTGAAAGGCAAAAAGCAGTTGACTGGCTGGGGCCACCCGAATACAAAAGAAGGCATCTTTTAGGTCTAGTGTCGTGAAATGAGTAGCTCCAGAAGGTATCAATCCTAACAGGACATATGGATTAGGCACTACAGGGTGTAATGAGATAGTGGATTTGTTGACCACTCGTAAGTCTTGGACTGGCCGGTAGTCCTCAGTCCCTGGCTTCTGAACTGGCAACAGTGGCGTATTCCATGGAGACTGGCAAGGACGAATAATTCCATGGGATAACAAACGATTCAAATGTGCTTGGATCCCTTCCAGAGCCTTTCTGGGAATTGGGTATTGGCGAAGATGGATTGGCCGGGCACTTGGAAGTAAATCTACATGGACAGGAGGAATATTTCGGGCCAACCCTGGGGGATTATCTTCTGCCCATACCCCACTGACCTGAAAGCTGTCTGCCAGGGGTAGGTCAACTTGGCCATGCGACTGATGCAGCCGCCATTCTTCTTCAAGAGGGCAGCAGAAACTCAATATACCCTTAGGGCTGGAGGTCGGGGGCCGAAAGGAGACTGAAGTCTGGCCATCAGAGTCAAAGGAAATTTGGGCCCTAAGCTTGGACAGCAGGTCTCGACCTAACAAAGGGATTGGACAGTCTGGCATATACAGGAATTCATGAGTGACTATGTGTGAGCCTAATTGGCATCTACGGGTTGTCAGGAAAGGCCTCCGGTTCTGCACCCCCGTGGCTCCCACCACTCGGACAGTTTTTCCAGACACAGGCGCTAATCGCTCCGTCACAACAGAATGTTCAGCTCCTGTATCAATCATGAATGGAATTGAGCGGCTCCCTATAGTTAGCTTGACCATAGGTTCCTGGGAGCCCAGTTTGTAGGAACCCGGTCTGTCCTATTCGTCCCATTCTGCCATCTCGGCTATCCCGATGATGTCAGATTCAGGAGGCTCATATCTTCCCTCTCGAACTCGGCCTCGGCTTCCTCGATCTCCTGGTCCCCTTCTCAGTCCCTGGCGCCTCTGGGGGCATTCATCTTTCCAGTGCCCTCTTTCCTTACAATAAGCACACTGGTCCCTCTCCAATCTTGGTCTGGGATTCTCCCCCCTTGGCCGGGATTGATTGAAGGAATCTCGGGGCCTGGCTGGCGGTCCGGGGTCCCACTTTGGCTTCCCATTAGCTAGAGGTCGACCTCGGTTAAGGGTGGAATTAGTAATGGCTGCCGCTAAAAGGTCGGCCTTCTTCTGCATCTTCCGGTCAGCCTCTCGGCGCACCTCCTGATCTCTATTAATGAAAACCTTGGTTGCGATCTCAATTAGCTGGGTGGTATTCATCCCTGCGAATCCCTCCTGACGCTGCAACTTCTTCCGGATATCTGGCATACTCTGGGCCACCAATGCACTATTCACCATTCTCTGATTTTCTTGGGCTTCAGGGTCAAATGGGGTGTATGTTCTGTAGGCTTCAATTAGTCGCTCTAGAAAGGCCCCAGGGGATTCAGTTGCCCCTTGGAGAATTTCAGAGACCTTTGCCAGATTAATGGGCCTCTTTATGCCTTTCCTCATACCTTCCAGCAAGTCCCGGCAATAGCCAGACAACAGTTCATAGTGCTGCCCATCATTTGGATCCCAAGCTGGAGCTGCGCGAGGAAACCGAGCTCTAACCCATCCCTCTGGATCCTGTGTCCCCCCGGGGACACGCTCTCGCGTGATGGCCTCAGCATTTTGCAAAATCTTCCGCCTCTCCTCAGTTGTGAAGAGGGTCAGGAGAAGTTGTTGACAATCAGTCCAGGTTGGGTTATGGGTGGCCATAATGCTAGTCACTAGGTCCACCACTGCCTGAGGCTTTTCAGTATAAGAGGGGTAATGCGTCTTCCAATTCAGGAGATCAGTGGTTGTGAAGGGTACATACTGATAGGCCTGTGCCTGTATAACCTGACCCTGATTATTAGGATCCGGTCGAGTGGTAGTTACCTGGCGGAGGGGCAGAACTCTCGAGGAGGTGGGAATGGAACCTGAGGTAGAGCTAGGAGCTACCCTCCTATCATGCTCAAAGGTGATTGCAGCGGGTCTAACCCATTCAGTGGAGGTATGTTGAACCCCTGAGGGATGGGGAGGGGTACTCATAAACTGAGAGGTGGTCACAGGTGAGTCAGTCCATTGAAAGGGATGCCGGGCCCCTGATGAGTGGGTAGGGGTATTAGAGGGAGAGGCTGGGCTGTCAGGAGTTGAGGAGTCAGGGAGTGGAACCCAAAACGGGTCTTCAGAGGTTAACAGGAGAGGATTTGGCACAGAAGGGTAGAGACTGGGTGAAAAGTCCAACCTAGGGTGTGGCAGGTTTGGCACAGGAGGGGAAGAACTATCCGGAGAAGCCTGTGCTGGAGAGGCTTGGGCTGGGCGGCGTGGATCTCTGGGGGTGGCACGGAACCCCAACAATGGGCCATAAGGTGGTGGCTCAAGGTCTGAGGGGTCATCAGAGAGTATGGGTTTCTCGGACAGGGTAGGGGCGGAAGCCACTGATTGGGTGGTAAGCTTCCTAGGGCTCTTTCCCTCTTCTAGTTTAGATTTTCTAATCTTTCTTTGAACACGGCCTAACATGAATTTTACTGGGGATCCCATATAAGTTTTCAACCAGGAGGGAGGGTCAGTCACAAGGCTGTCCCAGGAATCTATATAAGGGAGTTGTTCAGAATATTCTGGTTCTCCTACAACTATGCTGTAAACCTTCCGGATTACTTCAATATCTAAGCTGCCACTAGGGGGCCACCCCACTCCCATAGATGGCCACTCAACTTCACACAAGGTTCTTAGAGTACTTGAGCTTAAAGTCTGTCCATAGTCATTAATTAAAAATCCTTTTCTAAAGTTCTTAAGCATACAATCTAGGGGGGTATCAATTTGTCTAGATGATGTCCCACCCATAATGCTTACAGTTACAACACACAAAAAGGGAGGGAATTTTTGAAAGTGCAGTAAGGGGTCTGCACTCTCGAGACACTAGGTAGACAGACAGCAATCGCTTCCTTCCGTTGCTGACCAATTGAACTCGCGTTAACTGGAAATGCAGCTATAAGAAGTCCGCACTCATTAACATTCAGGCATCACACATTCATTCAGTACAGAAAATCCCACCCAACAATTTCAGATTTCTCAGATACAGATAAGCTCAAGCGTTTTCGCTTCTAATCTCCTCTAGATTAGAAGGTACTAGGGCCTTCGCTGAGAGTTGATCAGGCTCTCCTTCCTCAATTTGTTTGAGGGGCTGATTTACAATTTTCTAGCTAGAATTACAATACAGAATACAGAATACATACCCGGCGAATGTTCTCCAGTCAGTTGGGTGCTGGGATTAATGCAGGATTCAGGATCCCACCGCTGCCACCAAGAATTGTTGCAGGAATGGAGGCATGAATTTGTGATGCTTCAGGAGTCAGACAGCACACACCAGTATGAGAGAAAAATCTTCTTTATTTGCCAGCAAACAAAGCAGGACATCAGTTCTAGCTCTCTTCTCTTTCTCTCAGCTCTTTTTGTCTTTGTCTCAGCTGCTTCTCTTCTTATGCTGTCTTCTCCTTCTTCTGTCTGTTCCTTCTGTCCTTCTCTTTCTTCTGAGCTCCTTCTGACGTAAACTGCTTCTGCTCCTACTTAAATAGGGTCCTAAGCCCTCCTCCTAGCCTAGCCCCCTTACTCTCCAATTGGTTAAGAAATTGATTGGCTACCTTGCCTCAACCAATCATTACTTTTGAAATATCAGTTACATAGGTTCCAGACATCCTAAACTGACCTCTGACCTGGGGCCCCTTAAGCCAGACATTTGGTCTCCAGTCTCTTACATGTTATTATGATTGATTTCTCATATTCCTAGTACTAACTGCTAACTAAACTCTGGCATTCATTAAAGGGGTCAAAAGCCAATCTTACTTAATAGCATACATATCAGGTTATTACTTCCAGGAGGCCAGTCCTACACTTAGCTATAATTAATCAAGGAGAAGAGAGCTGACTAGTTCTGACCTCTTCACCTTTCAGCTTCCTTCACAAAACTAGCTAAGACCACAGAAAACTCAAAACACATGTTGGCCTCTCCACAGCAGACAAAGAGTAATACAGAATTTAACAGACATCCTACACAGAATACAGCATATTCTAAAGTAAGCATAATCAAATTCCCTATAAAACAAATCATCAGGAATATCTACATATTAAGCATTATTCACTTCTAAACAGTATTTCCTTCTAAGCATTTTAAACTAATCCTAAACAAACTGCCTGCTTTTAAACTACTGTATGTCTGGCTCATTCCTTTGTTCATTCATAATAGTTTACAGCTGTGCCAGCATTTAGCAATCCATCACTCACAAGGGTCTTTCTGACCTTTCTTCCCTCTAGCTCAACAAGCTGGATTTCTAATATTCTCCAGATGACATTCCTTCTCTTTACTTTGCTGGCAGAGTGAAAAGAATTCAAACTTCAAGCTTTTAAATCCCAGAATTAACAGTTAATATCACTTCTTATATATATAATTTCTTTGTCCACTGCCTCAACAGGAATTTTTTTCAATTTTTGTAGTGCTGGAACTTAACTGACGGTAATTGGGCCAGCTCTGTGTGCTGCCCAGTTACCAGTAGGTTAGTGCGGGAGCCCCTACCGCCATCTCAATGGGTGGCGATAAGGGCTGTCCAATGAAATGGCCATGTGATAAGTGGTTCACTTACCGCACGACCTTTTCATAAAAAATGGATAACCTTTTACCCACTGCGGTAAAAAGGGGCCTCAGCTTGCGTCAAAAACAAGCACTGATACTAGCGCAGGCCCCCTTTTACTGCAGCTTAGTAAAAGAGTCTCATCGTGCTCTGCATCTGACTGTTTTTGAACACTAGGCATTAAATTCCATGATAAGGCTTTTATTAAAACCAGCAAGTAATGCTGGTTTTAATACGGTGCTGTGTATAGACTTATCAGTGACTGCTGATAGAAAGATCTGATAGTTTTAAAAATATTTTAGTATGTCAACATGGTGGAATTGTTTTGGAATATTGCATTGAACTGCCAAAGATGTCTTTTTTTTTCAGATGCTTTTTAAAATTGCAGTTCTTTTCTTATTTACATTTTTACCTTTTTTTTCCTTAGAATTTCCTACCTCACTGTTTAAGTGTTATGAAACATTTTTGTCATAATGTTGCTTAGCATTTAACCAAACCTGCCCACAGGAACATTTCCTACAAAAAAGATAAAACAGCGTGATAACCTACAAATATGTTGTTTGGTAAAGACATTCAAGAACAATACATTCATCCCTTTGTAGATTCCAAACAAAAGAAGCAGGTTTTAATGAATGCTGTCTACTGTGTTCAGAACATACAGCTGTGACACTGAAACATGTTTCTTTCTGAGCAAAGATATTTTAATAATCCAGGATCTTTATTGTTTGAAATATTTTAAATTGTCTTAAAAGGTTTGTAATTGAAAAGGTACTTGAAGATCTCAGCAGCATGCTTTACATAAATTTAATTTTGAGATAACATTCTCTGTTTATGAAAAAAAAAATAATGATTATGTACTAATGAATAATGTGAAAGGTGACCTTGCCACATAGATAAGATATAGCTAGAGAAGAAATGGCAAATAACATGCAAATCAAGTATGTGATAGAAGGATCCAAAATATTTCTGATTGACCCTGTAATCTGTTCATTATTCATTTGTATCTGTATGGAGAAGGGGATATACAGTGGTGTGCTAGTAAATGTTTAACAACAGGCTCTCTCTCCTCCCCCCCCCAAAAAAGCGATATATATATATATATATATATGCATAACTTTATTATATGTTTTATTGGTACAAAGGTACAGTGTAGCAACCAATTTACAAATAATAATAAAATATACAGTATTATTTGGTGTAAATTAAGTATGGTCATGCAACCCCATGAACCCTTCCCTTGCCATACTCTCTTCCCTTCCTATAAGCCCATCTGACTGTTTCCACTCAATAAAATAACACAACAGATGTACAGATCAGTAGGACTAAAAGCAGTACAAAACAACACAGTTTATACCAAATTGGTTAACCACCCTTAGGTTTTGTCTTTGGGTTTAACAAGCAATACCATGTACATTTAAGGTCTAGATAAATTAATTTAAACAATCTCTGTTTTAAGGCATATGCCCTAAATATGTAATAGTTAGTAGCAATAATGAAAGAGTGATGGAATATTCACATAGCAGGCAGCCAACAAATTTAATTTCCACTGAAAATAATTAACTTTGTATGAACATAAATGTCATTCAGCTCCAACTGTACTACTGCTGCTTTCCCTTAGCCATCATTATTCCGGGGTTTCGTTTATATACAAACACATATTCTGGAGACAAGGATTAACCTCCACCCCCCCCCCCCCCAAAAAAAAAAAAAACCCATGCCTTTTACAATCAAGCAGACTTGAAGAAGAAATAAATATATACCACAGAACTGGAAAATATTGGCACATTTAGACTGACTCTGGACTTCTGCATGATGGTAGCTGTGCCCTCATTATTGAATCTTTTTCTCTAGTAAAACAATATTAAGTGCTTTTCAATAAATACCACTGCATTCCAACAAAACAAAAGAAGCAAGTTCCCACAAACCATCTTTCTCTTTTGATCTAAGCACAGGAAAAAACCAAGATTTTAAATGCTCCCAAGTTTCAACCTAATTCATGTTTAAATTGGGATATAAATGTCATAAATAAATAGAAACTCTGAATGTTGAGCACTTGATTTTTATAACATGATATCTGCTTTAGTGGCTCTTTACCAGGAGAAAAAAATCTCTACACAAATATAACACATGCTAAGGTGTCCCTATACCCAGCCCCTCCAGATGACACATTGATTACAATTTATAACAAATTACTACTCTTATCTATGAAAAGTTATTCCATTATTATATTTCCTCTGACCTCTGTGTACATCCGTATGCTGCACAAGCTGGCATGTTTGAAAATATAAGTGAGATTAAATTAAAATGCTATCAACAATAAAGAACAACAATGTAGATGCAGTAGCTCATAGGTTTACTTGCTTTTGTTTTGAGTTTACGGCGAAGACAGCTGCGTGGGAAGGGGAAACAGACTAACCTAATTAGCTTCAACTTTCATGCCGTCTCCTGTTCTAAACCAAACACAGCATCATCTCCCGCTCCCCTTCGAGTCCATACCTCTCTCAGCTTCCCAGATGATCCATCCTTCAAATCTTACTCTTCCAGCAGCTGTAGCAGTTACACGCTTCTTGGCTGACCCGCTGATGCAACTTTCTGCTTATGCATGCGCAGGATCTGGCAGAGAAAAGGCTCCGGGTTGGCTAGACAGCATGTTACCACTAGCGGTGTTGGAAGAGTAATGTTTGACAGACGGCGGTGATTTAATGCTATATATTGTGAGAACACTACTACTTATCATTTCTAAAGCGCTACTAGATGTACGCAGTGCTGTACACTTGAACATGAAGAGACAGTCCCTGCTCGACATAGCTTACAATCTAATTAGGACAGACAAACAGGACAAATGAGAGATAAGGGAATATTAAAGTGAGGATGATAAAATAAGGGTTAGGAGTTAAAAGCAGCATCAAAAAGGTGGGCTTTTAGCTTAGATTTGAAGACGGCCAGAGTCGGAGCTTGATGTACCGGCTCAGGAAGTCTATTCCAGGCATTTGGTGCGGCAAGATAAAAGGAACGGAGTCTGGAGTTAGCAGTGGAGGAGAAGGATGCAGATAAGAGAGATTTACCCAGTGAATGGAGTTCCCAGGGAGGAATGTAGGGAGAGATGAGAGTGGAGAGGTACTGAGGAGCTGCAGAGTGAATGCACTTATAGGTCAATAAGAGGAGTTTGAACTGTATGCGGAAACGAATAGGAAGCCAGTGAAGTGACTTGAGGAGAGGGCTAATATGAGCATAACAACACTGGCGGAATATTAGTCGTGCAACAGAATTTTGAACAGATTGAAGAAAAGAGAGATGGCTAAGTGGGAGACCTGTGAGAAGCAAGTTGCAATGGTCTAAGCGAGAGGTGATGAGAGTTCTGGTACTGTGCTCAGAAAGGAAAGGGCGAATTTTGCTGATATTATAGAGAAAGAAAGGACAGGTTTTAGCAGTGCTGAATATGTGCAGAGACAGAGAGGGAGGAGTTGAAGATGACCCCAAGGTTACGAGTTGATGAGACAGGAAGGATGAGAGTGTTATCCACAGAAACAGAGAATGGGGGAGGAGGAGAGGTTGGTTTAGGGGGAAAGATAAGAAGCTCAGTCTTGGTCATGTTTAGTTTCAGATGGCACTGAGACATCCAGGCAGCAGTGTTAGATAGGCAGGTTGACACTTTGGCCTGGATTCCTGCTGAGATTTCTGGTGTGGAGAGGTAGATTTGGGAGTCGTCAGTGCAAAGATGATATTGAAAACCATGGGATGAGATCAGAGTACCAAGGGAAGAAGTATAGATGGAGAAAAGAAGAGGTCCCAGGACAGATCCCTGAGGTACACCAACTGACAGTGGGATAGAAGTAGAGGAGGATCCACTAGAGTATACACTAAAGATATGCTGGGAGAGATAAGAAGAAAACCAGGAAAGAACAGAGCCCTGATATCCAAGTGAGGACAGTGTATCAAGGAGTAGGCTGTGATCAACAGTGTCAAAAGCAGCAGATAGATCGAGAAGGATGAGGATAGAATAGAGACCTTTGGATCTGGCCAGGAGCAGATCATTGGAGACTTTAGCAAGCGCTGTTTCAGTTGAATGAAGGGGCAAAAGCCAGATTGAAGTGGATCAAGAATAGCTTGACATGAAAGAAAGTCAAGGCAACGGCAGTGGGAGATGGGGCGATAGTTGGAAGGACAGGTAGGGTCCAATGAAGGTTTTTTAAGGAGTGGTGTGACTGCGGCATGTTTGAAGGCATCAGGAACAGTCGCAGTGGACAGTGAAAGATTGAGGATATGACAGATAAAAGGAATGACAGTAGGCGAGATAGTGTTAAGTAGATGGGTGGGAATAGGCTCAGAGGAACAGGTAGTTAGTTTCGAGAAGGAAATAAGATGTGTAGTTTCCTCTTCAGTGATTTCAGAAAAGGAGGCAGGGGTTGGAGGGTTGAGAGAATGGACTAAGGGAAGGAGAGGTGGAGGTGACCTGGTTGAGAATTCACGTTTAATCTTGTGAACCTTATCGTGAAAGAACTCGGCCAGAGTTTGGGGGGAAAGTGAAGGAGGGGTTGGAGGTGAAGGCACTTTGAGGAGAGAGTTCAGTGTGGCAAAGAGACATCGAGGGTTTGAGCCAAGAGAATTTGTCAACTGGATGTAATAGTCCTGTTTGGCAAGTAAAAGAGCAGACTGGAAGGAGGTCAGCAAAAATTTGAAATGTATGAAGTCAGCATGGGCACGGGATTTCAGCCAAAGGCGTTAGGCGGAGCGGGCACAGGAATGTAGATAGCAGATTCTAGAGGTCAGCCAAGGCTGCGGTTTGGTACGTTTTGTAGAACGGGGAATGGAAGGAGCAAGAGTATACAGGGCAGAGGAGAGAATAGTATTATAGGAAGAGACAGCCTCATTGACAAACTTGGATAACATAGTGGTAGAGAAGAGATTTGAAACACTGGAGGACAGAGTAGAAGGATCAATAGCCTGAAGATTCCTAAGTGTATTGGTTACAATTCACCATTTTGATTTTCACAGCATGAACATCCAGTTCTGGAGGCCCTTTTGTGCTTTTTTCTTTTTGTTGTTATATTTTGTGTATTTTTGGACCCTCTCTTTTTGCTGTTCACATACTTCTGGTGACATATGCATACATGATGCTTATGGAATACCTTCTACCTGTGCTCAGTGTACGCCCATTCTCCATCCCCAACACACTTTAAGTAGTGTATCTCACCCCCTTTCATCAAAGCACATTTGTATATTTTTGACGTGACCGCACACACTTCCAGTCCCAGCAGCCAAGTGAGGATATGTCCAAATTCTGCCCACTTCTGATCTAAGCCCTGCCCACTCCCCTGCCCTTTTGATGATGCCACCGGATGTGATATCACAATCCCACTCCTATTGCATAAACCTACCTTACTTGCATAGCCCCACCTCAAACACTGCCCACGTCATATAACCCTGCCCCAAATTCCACCCCTTTCAGTGACATCACAGGAAGTGTCATAGCCACACCTCTTTTCCAAGATGGCAGACACCGTAGGATGGACTACGTTAATTCCTGTTTCTACTGCTGGTTGCCATCTTGGATGGGGTCACATGATGGGAAGTGCCATAAGAAACTCCAACACCGTCCCCTACAGCCATGGAGGAATGTGTGCTGCTCTGCCTTGTTTTCTCATAGGAAAGAAAAACATAAGCATTTGTTTTCTTTTTTTTTTTTATTATCTTTCTTTCAAAAGGATACCTTGTGCTTTTTTTAAGCTGGATTGAGAGGCAGATGCACTAAACTTTAATGACCCTTTAACGACCACTTTTTGAACCGTGGCATGCATTAAAGGACATTTTCCGACGAGGGTAGCAGCTAACCAAAACGGAATGCAAATGAGGAATTCCTGTAGAAATTGTATTGTAACGAGATGCACTAACCTTTTCTGATTGACTTAACGCAGGAAAAATGCTGGAAAGTCTACGAGAGGTCTGTACCTCTCGTTGTGGCTGTGTGGACTCGCAAAGATGCGCAAAGACTGTCATGTAAAAAAAAAAAACCTAGCCAATCCAGAGCATGTTTGAGCCTTACCCAGCAAAAAAAAAACAGAAACACGTGGCTCCCCGCTTCCCCCTGCATATAGAAAACAAAAATCAAAAAAAGGATTGGGAGGGGGCAAAGGTGCTCATCAGGAGCGTCCTGTATGGACGGCCTTGCCCCCCCCCCCCCGCCTGAGGTCGTCGCTGCTCCCCGCTTCCCCCTGTATAAAATAAAAATGAAAATGAAATGTTTAGCAGCCCTGGCCCCCCTCCCTTCCTGTGTCTCTCTCTTGCTTCTTTTGCTAATAGCTCTGCCTCCCGCCATCCTCTGCCCCGTGCCCCCCCCCGAGGTTGCTGCTGCTCCCCGCTTCCCCCTGTATTACATAAAAAATAAAAACAAAGATGAAGAGTTTTGCAGCCCCGGCCCCCCTCCCTTCCTGTGTCTCTGTCTCCTTTTTGCCATAGCTCCGCCTCCTGCCATCTTCCGCCCCCGTGCCCCGCCCCCTGAGATCATTGCTGCCGCTCCCCCCTCCACCAGACCCCCCCTCCGCATTACCGGCCCCGTGTAGCGCCTCTCACCTCTGTATGAAGGTGCTGCATGGGCAAGAAAACCGTCTGATCAGTGTGAGTCTTCAGGACGTCTCACAGCAACGACCTCAGGGGGGCGGGGCACGGGGGCGGAGGATGCCGGGAGGCGGAGCTATGGGAGGAGTACAGAGAGACACAGGAAGGGAGGAGGACCGGGGCTGCTAAACTTTTTAGTTTTGTTTTAATTTTTTATTTTATACGAGCAGAAGCGGGGAGCAGCGGCGACCTCGGGGGGAGGGCAAGGGGGGTGCAAGGCCGTCCATACAGGGCGCTCCTGACGAGCGCCTTTGCCCCCTCCTGATCCTTTTTAAAATTTTTGTTTTCTATATGCAGGCGGAAGCAGGGAGCCACGTGTTTCTGTTTTTTTTTTGGGGTGTTTTGACGTTTGTGGCATGCGCAGAGCAGCCAGCAAAACGCTTGGCTGTTCTGCGCATGCTTTAGGGGCCGATTACGGACGGGGATTACAATTCTTTGATACATTGTAGTTTTCAATACCGCACCGAGCATGTGTGACTTGTTTTTTTGGTGCATTCTTTGTTTTTCTAAAATCGTTAGGGACTTTAACGATTTAGATTTTTTAACGTTTGGTTGATGCATCTGGCTCTGAGTCAGGTCTGTCTTTTTTTTTTTTTTAAGAATGACAGACTGATTGCTGAATGAGCCATTTTAGGTTTTAAAACAAAAGGATCGACCCTTCCTCTTCCTTCTCCTCTTTGGTTTAAAGGGCACATATAGACAAAAAGCTAAGATTAACACACACAAGAAACCAGAGGGAGTCTGGCTCCTTAGGTTATCAGTTCAGTTCACAGCCTGTGAACTGCAAGAGCTGAATCCCTTCCTGTTTTCAAGATTTCAAGCTGTTGTTTTGCGTTACAGATAACCAAACTTTTTTTTTCTTTTTAAATGCTTTATTTTTCTGTAGCAGTGCTAACCTAAGAATCAAACAAATTTAAAAAAAGTTAATTACAGTACCATTACAAGATTAATCTGTTTACTGATTATATGCTCAGTTATTTAGACCAGGCTACTGCCACTGTCCTGTGGCTTGTGTCTCTCGCTTTCCATTTTGATTCTTTTTTTGGTCTAAGAATTAATTTTGAAAAATCAGAAGCCAGGGGCGTAGCCAGACAACAGATTTTGGGTGGGCCTAGGCAAGAATTGGGTGAGCACCAAGTGTTCTCTTCCCCCCCCCCAAAAAAAAAAAAAATTATCTCAGCTGGTGGGAAAATGCTTCTTTCCACCTTGGCAGCAGGCATGCACTGATAACTGAGCATGCGCAGGTGCCGGTGTTGTGGAGAGTAGCATTTATGTTACCATCAGGGGGAAATCTTCAGCTGGTGGAGCTCGGGATTCCCACCAGTTACCACTAAACATGTTCTACTGTTGGGTGGGCCTGAGCTATAAATGGGTGGGCCATGGCCCACCCAAGCCCAACTGTGGCTACGCCACTGTCAGAAGCTCTACCTGTTTCTTCTCCGTGTGCATGCCATCAGTTGTCCACCTTTCCCTTGTCCTGGTTCTCGAGTACTTTGAAAAATTTAGGGGTTTATCTTCACAGAGATCTAGTGGTAGTCTATCTCAAAAATGTCCGGAATATGTTGGAGACCATTAAGACTCTGTGCCGCCGTTGACAAGATTTGCCTATCTCTTCACCAGGCAGAGTGCTTCCCAAAGTATTATATTCCTTACAGATGTTACCCCTCTGGATATCTAGGAAAGATGAGGTTTTGTATATGGGGACCATGGGTTCTTTCATTTGGGCGGGTTGTAGGGCGTGGATTGGATTCATCAAATTATTCTGCTCTCAGATGTGGGGTGGACTTAACCTTCCCAATTTGCACCTCTATAACGTGGCCCCTCTGCTTCAGTGAGTCCATGAGCTTCATACCGGGATTTATAAGTTCTCACCACAATATGTTTGGGAGGATTACTTTCATCCCTATCCGGTCTTTAATCTCTTGAAGGTACCTTCGCGTGGGGGGTGTTGCACTCTATACTCCACCCATTACGCCAGGTGTGGTTGTGGTGGTGGCTCCACCTTGGGGGGGGGGGGGGGGCTCAGGTTCTTCTCCCTTTTTAGAAGTGGTTGATAATCCTCAGTTTGTAGCAGGGCAGTGCAAGTCTTGTTTTTGTGTTTGGACGGAGAGGGACTGCCGCTCTGTTGGGCAGTTCACGGGCCCAGAGGGGATTGTTTTCCCTTTGTTTGTGCAGACGCAGGCTCAATGGCAGCTCCCTCATTCTGATTTTTTTGGCTTTTCTTCAATTGTGGCATTATTGTGCTTCTCTTGCTCCCTCAGGTGGTTCGGGGGCCTTCTTTCACCCTGTTGGTTAGGCTTTTTTGTCAAATGCCTGCCCATGCTAACAGACTTGCAACATGATATGCTCTGGGTCGGGAACATTGCTCCTCTCCTTCTTTTACTTATTTGGCTTTTTGGTGGACTGTACAGCTGGGAGAGGATCTCTCAGAGGCAGAGTTGGCTACTTGTTTTGGGGCAGCCTTCAAGGTTACTCCCAGCGGTAATCTGCATGAGATGCAATTTAAACTGTTAAGTGCAGCGTATACAGCTAGATCTAAGGGAAAACAGATGGGCCTGTGGGAGGATGATACTTGTATGTGGTGTCACCGTAGTGTGAGTACTCTTGTCCATCAGTTTTTAGACTGTGTGCTGTTGCAGGTGTTTTGGACTGCTGTGCTTGCCTCTCTGGAGCGAGCGACAAATCTATTGCTTGGTCTTATTGAGTGTTGCTATTGGGGGATGAGTCTGTCTTGAGTGGACAAGGGGTTCCTCAATGGGTGGCGGTAAGTGCTCCCCCCCTGAAATGGCCACGTGGCAAGTGGTTTACTTACTACATGGTCATTTCCTTTCAAGCAAAAAAGACAGCCTTTTATCGTCTGTATTAAAAGGGGGCCTCAGCATGCATCAAAAACACATGCCAACGCTAGCACAGGCCTCCTTTTATCACAGCTTGGTAAAAGGACCCCTAAATTACTATATGAAACTAAATTGCTCTTAACAAAATGGGCACCTTTGCCACTCTCGTTGGGGGCTCGTATCCATCTTTTAAAAATAGGACTTATGCCTAAGTGGATATATATGTTTCTGGGCTGGGAAGACCTCCCTTCGCCAGTTGCAATTCGCTCGTCAGGAGGAGGGGCTGGGGCTCCTAGATTTAAGAGTTTATAATGTTGCCTATCACCTCCAGTATTGCCGTGATTGGATTTTTCAGACAACACAGTTTTATGACCTGGAGTCTGGGGTCAAGTATTTATTGTCGGTGGGAAGACAGGGGGTTGAGGAGGATAAGTACATAAGTATTGCCATACTACTACTACTACTACTATTTAGCATTTCTATAGCGCTACAAGGCGTACGCAGCGCTGCACAAACATAGAAGAAAGACAGTCCCTGCTCAAAGAGCTTACAATCTAATAGACAGACTGGGACAGACTGAAGGCCTATCAAGCCCAGCATCCTTTTTTTTTTTTTTTATAAACACAATACAACAGTGTTCGCACACAAGTATCCAAAGCTTCCAACTGTGCAAATATAATAAATCAGAGACAACAGTTTGGACCTCTATGGCTATCTGAACAAAAACCACCTGTATGGCTCACACTACATACTGCATTTTCCACTTTTATCCCTCCCCCCGCCCCCCCCCCCATCCATACTCCAATCTAACCACTTTGACCCATACCATAACTCAGCATCCACACCCCATTTTCCGCCCCTCTACCCTTCCCTACCCCTTCCCCCCCTCAATTCCCCTGTAAAGGTAACACTTTTAAATAGCCTGTCCATAGGCTGTGATACTGTTTGCTAGCAAGCTTTGCTGAAGTAGAGTAAATACGGCATTCATTCTCACCAACTGTTCTCATCTTTGTATACCACACATCAACTGGGATACTCTCCGGGGATGTCCAGAATTGTAGAATGGATTTCTTTATCAGCAAGAGTGACATATATATGTCTCCTGTATGGCTTAGTAAGGCCCTGGGCTACTAAAAGGGTTTGGTCCCCCAAAAGTAAAGTTGCATAATCCCACTCTATCCACCTATTTGTGACTTCATTGAGCACCTGGAATGCCCGGTTCCACAGGGAGCAAGCCCAGCATCCTGTTTCCAACAGTGGCCAATCCAGGTCACAAGTACCTTATGACACTCTAAAGCAGAAATTTAACAATGACTTCTTATGATTGGTACCCATATCATCAACTTCATCATTGTGTTACCTCTTTGTTACACCCTTTTGCTATTGATTTTCAGGAGAATGAGTTTGACAAATGTTGGCCTTTACCAGCAGTGCATAAAGACCTATCTTTTGCTGGATAATGACAATAAAGATATTTCACATAAAGTATTTTGTACTAGCCTCCTGCCCTCTCCCCCACCTTTTCTCTACCCATAGGTAAAGCAGTCACCTGTTCTGGTAGGCTGGGTCTATTTCAAAGCAGAGGTGTGACCATTGTCCTGGAAAAAGCTTTGCTTCTCAAACAGATGTTATTTTGGAACCTGCTGCTGCTAGTTCCTCATCTGCATTGTCTCATTTTTTTTCTATCTGGCTAATCCTTACTGTTTTGCTGAGATTTCTGGCTTTCTCTTTCTGTCAATTTTCTGGCTTTTTGTTTCTGTCAATTCTTCCTTCCCCCCCCCCCCCCTAAAAAAAAAGATCAAACTTTTTGTCTTACTCTGAACCTTGTGCACTGCTCTGCTAGACTATCTTTAAAAAACTGTTAAATCTTTGAGTGATATTTGATTGTTTACTACTGGTCTTAGTAGAAAATAAATGTTTTTCTTTTTTATTTCTTGTATTAGCCCCCATCTCCCACCTTTTCTCTACCCATAGCTAAAGCAGTCACCTGGTCTGGTAGGCAGTGTCATAGTGACATAGTAACATAGTAAATGACGGCAGATAAAGACCTATATGGTCCATCCAGTCTGCCCAACAAGATAAACTCATTTTACATGGTATGTGATACTTTATATGTATACCTGAATTTGATTTCTCCTTGCCATTCTCAGAGCATAGACCGTAGAAGTCTGCCCAGCACTGTTCTTGTACTAAGCTCTGAAGCTAACATCAAAGCCTCTTAAAATTTCAACTACAGCCCATCCATATCTATTCAGTCACGATCAGGGCGTAGACCGTATAAGTCTTCCCAATTACCGGCGTTGCCACCTAATCTCCGTTAAGATTCTGTGGATCCATTCCTTCTAAACAAAATTCCTTTGTGTTTATCCCCCGCACATTTGAATTCCATTACCATTTTCATCTCCACCACCTCCCGCGGAAGGGCATTCCACATATCCACCACCCTCTCTGTCTTGCAGGTCTTGACCATCTCAGCCGCCATTTTAAAAATATGGCGGTGCCGGGCAGGAAAGAACATGTAGACCCCCTCAGTGGCCACTAGAACACCAGCGGTGCGTCTTTAAAGGTAGGACCAAGGAGGGCTGTAGTGTGCGGCGGGCATCCGGACAGACAAACTGTTGGGTCCTTCAGTAAAAATTGCTTCTTTCACTCCTTTCTTTTGGCCAACCACGCTCCTTTTGTGTATGTACCCTACTAAATCAGTGCAGATAAAAGACCAAAATGATTCATCTTGTCTGCCCAGCAGTAAAATCCACCCCTTTCTTTCCATGCACTCTACCAAAACCCTCATCCACACCCTTGTCACCTCTCGTTTAGACTACTGCAATCTGCTTCTTGCTGGCCTCCCACTTAGTCACCTCTCCCCTCTCCAATCGGTTCAAAACTCTGCTGCCCGTCTCGTCTTCCACCAGGGTCGCTTTACTCATACTACCCCTCTCCTCAAGTCGCTTCACTGGCTTCCTATCCGTTTTCACATCCTGTTCAAACTTCTTCTACTACCTATAAATGTACTCACTCTGCTGCTCCCCAGTATCTCTCCACACTCGTCCTTTCCTACACCCCTTCCCGTGCACTCCGCTCCATGGATAAATCCTTCTTATCTGTTCCCTTCTCCACTACTGCCAACTCCAGACTTCGCGCCTTCTGTCTCGCTGCACCTGGAATAAACTTCCTAAGCCCCTACATCTTGCCCCATCCTTGGCCATCTTTAAATCTAGACTGAAAGCCTACCTCTTTAACATTGCTTTTGACTGGTACAGGGCCGGTCTTAGCAAGTGCGGGGCCCTATGCAGACCAATTTGGTGGGGCCCCATCCTAGCCCCACTCCACCATAGCCCCACCCCCACCATAGCCCCACCCCCACCCTAGCTCCACCCATTGATAAGATTATTCCATTTTTAGAACATTTTTTTATTTATGAAATTTCAAATAAAGACAAATGAAGCTAAACTTGTACAAAAAACTGATTGAAATAATAAGTACAATGCTATCATGAAACCTCTCCTCCCCAGAAATTATTCAGTTCAAGTCCACTACAATTAGTAGTTCCAATTCTCATAACAAAGGAGAATAAAGGAAAAATATTAAGAAAAGATTCAGTACTTTCAAATTCCCCTATTACTCTGTAACCCATATATGCAATAAAATAAAAATGAAATGAAAAGATATACAATAAAATAAAGTGATATGTAAAATATAATGTACAGTATAAAAACATATAGACCACCAAGGTATTAAAATTGTTTTAAAATATATACCACAACTCTCTGACTCAAGAAGACTCCGACTCTATCATCCATAATTGTCTGACAACACACAGAAAAAAAATAAGTAAAAAAAAAAAGTCACAATTAATACCTTATACACCAATATACCAGCCATACGGAAAATGCAGATTATCAACAATATGAAGCTAGCAAGGGATCATAATATCACAATTCTCATGTACAGCCACAAAACACCCTTTTAGAGATAGTGTGTCATGATTTAGGCTCTACACCCTTTCCGATGTTTGGTGCCACCTTAGTAAGGCCAACACACAATCTCTCCACTGCAAAACACTATACACAAACGTGTGCAAAAACACACTCATAACCTTAACAAACCATAAACAGCACTAATTCCAAGGATAGGACGAGCTACAACCTTATGCGTGATGTGGAAAGGCAACTGTAATTACACCGGGCTCTAAAACACCAGTGCACAACCTAGTGAAAAAAAAACCAAACAAAAAGGGCTGCAAACTATACGCTAGCAGAATACTGCACCTTCCTTGATCACACCTGAAAAACACATGAATGCAAAATACTGAACTGGAAAGTTACCTCAAGAAGTCAGACTCAGCATGCAGCAATACTACAAAAATTAAAACTTACATGAAAAATATCACAGATGCACATTTCCAAAAACTGACATATTCCAATTAATAAATCCTGAACAAAATAGTTTTTTTCTACCTTTGTTGTCTGGTGACTTTGTTTTTCTGATCATGCTGGCCCAGTATCCGATTCTGCTGCTATCTGTCCTCTTAACTCCATTTCCAGGGCTTCCTTTCCATTTATTTCTTTACTTTCCGCCTTTCTTCTTCATTTCTTGCCCTACATCCGTAAGTAAAAGCTGGGTCCTCCGCAGACTTGACTGTCCAGTGGATCCAGCTTCTGCCTATTTTCTATATCCATGTGCACTTTTTCTCCTCTCTTCCTTTTCCCTCACCTCATCTCCTTCCTCACTCTTCCCTCGCCTCCATCCATGTCCAGCATTTCTTCTCTCTCCTCCATCCAC
Source organism: Microcaecilia unicolor (assembly GCF_901765095.1). Lineage (NCBI taxonomy): Eukaryota > Metazoa > Chordata > Amphibia > Gymnophiona > Siphonopidae > Microcaecilia > Microcaecilia unicolor. Next base: position 697,186,564 of record NC_044031.1, read on the forward strand.
CCATGTACAGCGACCCTCCTGTCCCCCCTGCCATCTATCTATGTCCAGCAAACCCCCTATCCCCTCTGCCCTCCCCTGCCATCCACCTATGTCCAGAAACCCCCTCCCCTGCCATCCACCCATGTCCAGTGACCCTCCTGTGCCCCCTGCCCTCCACCTATGTCCAGAAACCCCCCTCCCCTGCCATCCACCCATGTCCAGTGACCCTCCTGTGCCCCCTGCCATCCACCTATGTCCAGAAACCCCCTCCCCTGCCATCCACCCATGTCCAGCACCCCTCCTGTCCTCCCTGCCTGCCCCTGCCATCCACCTATGTCCAGAAGCCCCCCTCCCCCTCCATCCACCCCATGTCCAGCGACCCTCCTGTCCTCCCTGCCCGCCCCTGCCATCCACCTATGTCCAGAAGCCCCCTCACCTCCATCCATCCAATGTCAAGCGACCCTCCTGTCCCCCCTGCCAACTGCTATCCACCTATGTCCAGAAACCCCCTCCATCCACCCATGTCCAGCGCCCCTCCTGTCCTCCCTGCCCGCCCCTGCCATCCACCTATGTCCAGAAGCCCACCTCCCCCTCCATCCACCCAATGTCCAGCGACCCTCCTGTCCCCCCTGCCAACTGCCATCCACCTATGTCCAGAAACCCCCTCCCCTCCATCCACCCATGTCCAGCGCCCCTCCTGTCCTACCTGCCCGCCCCTGCCATCCACCTATGTCCAGAAGTCCCCCTCCCCCTCCATCCACCCAATGTCCAGCGACCCTCCTGTCCCCCCTGCCAACTGCCCTCCACCCATGTCCCGCGACGCGAGTCTCCTCGTTCCCCTGCTGCTCCCCCTCCCTCCAGCCACCCGAGACCTCTCCCATCTGAGCCCCCGACCCGCCAAACGACCCTCTTCTGCCACCCGACCCGCCCGCACCTCACCTGACCCGACCCAGCATTTAAAAAAAAACCTCCAAGCGGCGGTGCCCGTGCCTCGCGTTTGAGAGGAGAAAACTCGCTTTGTCGTTGGCAGGCCTTCCCTCAAGTCCCGCCCTCTGATGTAACTTCCGCAAGGGCGGGACTTGAGGGAAGGCCGGCCAACGACGAAGCGAGTTTTCTCCTCTCAGATGCGAGGCACGGGCACCGCCGCTTGGAAGTTTTTTTTAAATGCTGGGTCGGGTCAGGTGAGGTGCGGGCGGGTCGGGTGGCAGAAGAGGGTCGTTTGGCGGGTCGGGGAGGGGGGGAGCTCAGACGGGAGGGGTCTCGGGTGGCTGGAGGGAGGGGAGCAGCAGGGGAATGAGGAGACTCGCGTCGCGGGACATGGGTGGAGGGCAGGCGAGCATGGTTGGCGAGGCAGAGGCGAGGCGCGCCGCGCGGGGCCCCCTTAGGCGCAGGGCCCTATGCGGCCGCCTCGGTTGCCTCTGCCTAAGACCGGCCCTGGACTCGTAACCACTTGTAACCACTCGCCTCCACCTACCCTCCTCTCCTCCTTCCTGTACACATTAATTGATTTGATTTGCTTACTTTATTTTTTGTCTATTAGATTGTAAGCTCTTCGAGCAGGGACTGTCTTTCTTCTATGTTTGTGCAGCGCTGCGTATGCCTTGTAGCGCTATAGAAATGCTAAATAGTAGTAGTAGTAGTAGTAGCCTATGAGCCCCCTAGAGCCTCTGGGCCCTCGGACACTACCCGGTTGCCTGAATGGTCAGTCCACTCCTGCGTTTATCTATGCATATGCAATTTGTCTGAAGTGAGTTCAAATCAAAAGGGGATGTGTCATGTGTGTTTCAGGGGTAGGATTAGGGCGGGTTTAGGGTGTTCCTAACACTTGGATATTTTATAGCCATAATGGAACAAAACAAAAACATCTAGGGCTAAAACTTCAACGTTTTGATCTAGACCACGTTTTAGAACGAATATGGTACAAAAATGTTCTCTAAATGACCACTGGAGGGAATCAGGGATGACCCCCCTTTACTCCCCCAGTGGTCACTGACCACCTCTCACCCTCCAAAGATGTGAATGAAAATAGTACTTACTAGCCTCTATGGCAGCTTCAGATGTTATAGCCAGTTCTATTACAGCAGCAAGCATGTCTCTGGAGTAGTGTAGTAGTTGGTGCAGTGGACTATAGAGAATTGGACCCAAGCCCATATCTCCTGTACCTGTCACACTTGTGGTGGAAAATATGAGCTCTCCAAAACCCACCTAAAACTGACTGTAACCATAAGGGCTATTGTACAGTTGTACATTTGGGAGCGGGGGGGGGGGGGGGGGGGGGGCGGGGGGTTTGGAGGGCTAATGGTGAGACGTGTCTCTGGGAGCTTTTATATGAAGTCCATAGCGGTGTCCCATTGCTCTCCTAGGATGACTGTGTGGCCACTCTACTAAGTTTGCTGGCTCCTTCTACATCCCAATGGCTTGATTTTGTGTGTTTTGCACTTGGACATTTTTTTTAAAGCAATGGTATCTGGAAGGAAGGATATTCATAGGGTTGAAACCAACAGTATTGCAACATATAACTGTCTATATGAGGTTGGCAACGTAGCAAGTTGTCGACTGCCCTATTTATGAAGTCAGTATGTTTTAAATTTTTATTAATTGAACGATGTAACATACAAAAATACTTCCCAGCAAAGTCAATTTACAGCATCATCACTTATCTCTCTATATAAAATGCACCTCCAATGTTCTGAAGCCTCCACAAGTCCCAACGTTCTAAATGCATGGTGGTGAAACCAGGAATTCGCCCATGAGTGTTGGCCCCACCCCCCACGTAAAACATCATGACGTCGAGGGCGGACCAATGACACTCAACCAATCGCATAGCAAACCCGTTACTAAGCGACGGAACATGACATAAGACACATCGCGGAACAATGAAAACCAGCAGCAACAGTTGTTACGCGACGTCAACAGCAACGCTAAAAGGACCATATAGATCTCTGCTCTCCACACAAACAACGGACATGGAGAGCATATGAGGGAAGGAAAAAATACAGCACATACACACACACTTTTACTCTTAACTGGCTATAATGAGCAACTGACCTGCCACTATCACAGGGACTGCTAGCACCTCTCTCTCTCACACACACATACACATGGGACACAGAGGGGATGGAAGACAAGGAACGAATCGTTGGGTATGGAGGGGACGGCAGGGGAGATAAGGCAAGAACTGCCTCAAATGTTTGTGCTGTGCTATGTACAATTATAATGCTGTCTCTTCATTTTGACACTACCCTTTCACACTCACTTTCACACACACGCACACACACACACTTACACTGTATCTCACACACACACGCACACACACACACACATATACACACTCTCTCACACAGACACACAAACACGCCTCAAATGGTTCAGCTGTCCTATGTAAAATTTCACTGCTGTCTCTTCATTTTCACCCTACCTGTGCACACTCTCTTTCACACAGAGACACACACACACACTTTGTGTCACACACACACACACACAGACACACATACATATACACACTCTCACTCTCTCTATAGCCTTGCTAGCGCCCGTTTCATTTGTTTACGAAACGGGCCTTTTTTTTACTAGTAATTAAATAGATAATAGCAGTATAAGTATCTTTTATTTATTTATTTATTGCATTTGTATCCCACATTTTCCCACCTCTTTGCAGGCTCAATGTGGCTTACAATACATCATGAATAGTGGAAGTATCATAGAAAATGAACATTTAGTGTTACAGAAGGATCATGGGCTACATGATAATGATCAAGCAAGATAGTAATATAACAAGCAAATGATGTATATAAGAAAAATCTCTCCCCACCATAAATATGTAAGCTAGTGATCACCGCATTTTGATTTGGTGGGTGTCCTTACACCAAAACCAGGAATATAAACTATAAGCAAAGCCTAACCAGATGACTTTGATATACTCATGGGCTCACATTAAGGACCCAACTAGGGGCTTTCTGGCGCACAGATGACCATATTGCCCGATACTTTTTCCACCTTGCAGGCTGATTTTAACCCACCCTCAAACACTCCATAATCATAATGGCATATAAGAAATTGCTCTGTAGTGGTAATTGCTAAGTGCAGGGAGGCTTAGGACTTAGGTACTAGCAGTCTCTCTCCAGAGCTGTCAGAGGTGCAACCGCTCGGGTTCAGTGCCAAAACTCTTCCTTTTTTTTTTTTGTCTTCCAAAAAGTCTGATCACAGACCTCTGTCCACTGTCCTCAGGTAACTGTCCTGACCCAATCAGATTACGCATTCCTCCTGTCCAGTAGATGAAATGCAGGCCTGGAAGACGATCATGTCCAGTGTTGATTCAGACACCCTCCCTGTGAGAGCTGGCGCCAACCAAGAAGCCCAAGAGTCTTATCACATACTTGTGTCAGTATAAATCTGTCTTGTTATCAACTTCACCCCCAAAGATGAAGTGCAGATATTCTCTGTGCTGTCAGTGTCCTTGGGATGGAAGAGATGCAGGAAATGTTCAGGCAACCATGACAGTCTTGCTTAGAAAAGAGGGTTCCTGACCAAGGCAGACTTCTCTACATAGGCCCCAGTTGCACAATGGGTGACACACCATGGACACTCCTTCAGTGCCATTGAATCAATTTGGTCGTTTAATCATGAAGAAGTATAACCAGTGCAGAGTTCCAGATACAACTCTGGTCACCTTGTTGGGCAGACTGAATGGACCCTATAGGTCTTTATCAGCTGCCAGTTATTATGGGGCTCATTTTCAAAGCACATGGATGTCTCAACATGGCAAAAAAAAAAATATATATATATATATATATATATATACCAGCCTCTATGACAGCATCAAGTTTTATGGGCATTCTGAGCAAGTGTCACGTCTATGGCCATGACCACCCTCAGCCTTGCCTTATTTCTGGGGGTCAGCTGCTGTGCTGGCTTCTGTCTGTCTCTGTGTTAGTTTTGTCTCTGGCTCTGTTTGCTGATTACTTCACTAGACCTCACCTGTGTGGGCTATGCCTCTCTGGGGAGCCAGCTTCTAAGATGGCTGCCGCCTGCTTTGTGCCAGTTTCCAAGATGGCTCTTGCTTATCTTTCCTGTGTGTTTACTTCCTATGTGTGTCAAGCCTCTCTTTGGTGTGAGTGTGATCCCTGCTCCTGTCCTGCGCAGGTGACAGCATCAGTGAGGGCCTTCATAAGGAAGTGCTGTGCTTGCATTCAGGGCCTTTTCATGGTGTGTGTGTTATGCCTAAAGGTCGTCAGGTTAGTGAGTGCTGTTGCACTGCTACAAAGCCTTTCTTTCTGTGTGGGCTCTTGCCCTCCTCTTATTTGTGCCTGTGGACTGCTAGTCCTTCTGTGTGGGCTCCTGCCCCTTCTGCTTGATGTCTGTGGACTGCTAGTCCTTCTGTGTGGGCTCCTGCCCCTTCTGCTTGGTGTCTGTGAACTGCTAGTCCTTCTTTTGCCTTGCTCTGTGTTTGGAGTCTGAAGCTTCAGCCATTTTCTCTCTGTCTGTGTTTGGAGCCTGAAGCTTCAGCCTTGACTCTATTGGTTTATTCTACTGTCTGCAGCCTGCACAAAGACTCTGCTAGTACCCGGATATTCTCTGCCTGCTGCCTGTCTCTAATTACTGCCTGAACCTGGAGATTCTCTGCCTGCTGCCTGTCTCTGACTATTGCCTGAACCCGGATATTCTCTGCTTGCTGCCTGTCTCTGACTACTGCCTGAGCCTGGATATTCTCTGCTTGCTGCCTGTCTCTGACTACTGCCTGAACCCGGATATTCTCTGCCTGCTGCCCGTCTCTGACTATTGCCTGAACCCGGATTCTCTCTGTGTGCATCTGCCTAGTTAGGGTATATCCTGAATCCTGCTTCTGCCTAGCTAGTGTATATCCTGAGTGTACTACTACTACTACTACTACTACTTGACATTTCTAAAGTGCTACTAGGGTATATCCTGAATCCTGCTTCTGCCTAGCTAGTGTGTGTATCCTGAGTGTATTTCCTGAATCCTGCTTCTGCCTAGCTAGTGTGTATATCCTGAGTGTAAATCCTGAATCCTGCTTCTGCCTAGCTAGTGAGTATATCCTGAGTGTATATCCTGAACCCCGCTTCTGCCAAGCTTGCATATCTATCCTGAACCCCGTATATCCTGAACCCCGTTACTACCAAGCTTGTATGTATGTCCAAGCCCCTGCTCCTGCCAAGTCTTTGTGCCCATCCTATTTGTTTAGTCTGTCTTGTGTTTCTTGCTTAGTGGCTGCATAGCAGCTTTCAGTTCTAGTCTAGTTCTGTGCCTGTCCTGCAAGTCCTGCCGGCCGCCAGCACTCAGGAGCTCAACTCCTGAGGAACGGTGGTTAAGCACAGGTGAAGCTGTTCCTGTCCTGCCTGTTCTGTTTGCCTGCCTCAGTTGCAACTCCAGTCCAGAGTTCCAGTCCTGCTCTACCTGGTATCCAGTTCCAGGGTGGTCTTGCCTGCCTCTCCCCGGCGAAAGGACGGACACCCCCCCCTGATGCATTTTTACCTGCTGGGGGGGGGGGAGGGTGCCGCGCGCCTGTTGGCTTCACTCGTTCCCTGCTCCCTCTGCCCCGGAACAGGAAGTAACCTGTTCCAGGGCAGAGGGAGCAGGGAACGAGTGGACCCGACAGGTGCGTGGCACCCCCCCCAGCGGCGTGCACCTGGTGCAGACCGCCCCCCCTTGGTACGCCACTGCCTACTGTACCTAAATAGTTAATGACACCTGCAAACCTGAAGACTATTGAGGTGGTGTACAGTAGGTACTTCCCTATTCCTAGAGGGCTCAGCTGACAACTAGGCTGCCCCTCTGCTCTGCAAGAAGTCTGTATGGACATCCGTGACCCTGAATTTTTGGCATTCATTATTTGGATGTTTCAGTTTGTAAAATGTTCATTTTCGACATTCTCACATATTTTTGAACAGGAAACCCCGATGTATTTCTTGTTCGAAAATGGCTGTGAGATGGACCTTTTCGGGGATGTTATGAGCAGGATGTCCCAGTTCTGCCTTGGATGTCCTTTCAAAAATGCCCCTATGATTTGATTAACAATTTATAACTTTCTCAATAGCGACAACAGATGGGTGAAATAAATATAGCGGAGAAAAAGTACAATGTGATATTTATTGAGCTGAAAAGCATTGTCATTGTTCCACTGTTAACAGATACCTGAGATTGACTGATATGTTTTTGTCATATGTCAAAGACACAGATTAATGGCAAGCCTCCTCACTCTTGGTCAGTGATATAAATTCAAATTAAGGGTTTCCATGTGACAATTTCAGAAATACCTCTCAGAGTATAGGACACAGAAGTCTACCTCAGAAGATCTGAAAGCAGCTGCAAGTGAGCCCTCTTCTTCTTTGAGGACTGTACTTGGGTGGAATTTACATCACTTCTCATAAAACTTCATTATATCTGGTGTTTACATTAACTGTATCATGAATAATGGGAGTCCGTTGTGCAAGAAGAGTCTGATGGTGATGACAAGCAGCAGAATAAGCCTCTCTACTACAGTGCTTCTCAATCCAGTCCTTGGAGCACACCCAACCAGTCAGGTTTTCAGGATCATCACAATGGATATGCATGAGATAGATTTTGCATACCAAGGAGGCAGAGCATGCAAATCCATCTCACGTATATTCATAATAGATATCTTGAAATCCCAACTGGCTGGATGTGCCCAAAGGACTGGGTTGAGATCATCTCTAGTACAGGGTTTATTTTTCTACTTTCAGGTGTGTATCCATGATCTATGACGATTCACATTTCCTTGATCCTTTTTTGCATCTCAAGAGTTGATAGTTTCAACATTTCCAGAAGAAAATACAGCTGCAGAAAGTACCTCTTGTTGGCTCAGAAAATCTACAGTTAATTAAAACAAAATAAGTTGTTTATAAATATTGAGATGCAGTTTGTGGTATATTCCCTTGAAGCAGAAACACCCTTGTTTAATAAATAGAAACTGTATAAAAAGTCTCATAAATTCAATGATAAGAAGGGAAAGAATGTGAGACATACCTTTGGGAAGACTTTTCAACATAAATTTGCAGAAGGGGTATATATGAAGGTATGTTTGGGGATATGGGCATACAGGTGGGATGTAATGGTGTGTATGTGCGCTGATGGTTTACATAGAGAGGGTGAGTAGATTAGGTGGGTGTGAAAGTTTGGGAATGTGTGTGTATGGATGGATGTAGGGTGGCAGGTGAGTGGGATTTATGTGAAGTTGGAGTGGGTATGTAGATGTGTTCCTTTGGGGGATGTTGGGTGATTGTAGGTGTGTGTGTGTGATATTGATGGGAGAAATGAGTGGCAGTGTATGAGGAGATGTGGCAGTGTGTGTAGGCATGTATGTGGGAGAGGTGGTTTGAGTTGCCTTTTGGCACCATCCTTCATCATGAGCTTCAATTATTTTTCCCTGTCTCTAAGGTTTCAATTTAGCACACACCTTTTCAGTAGCAACTCAAAGTGAGTTATATTAGGTATTTCCTTGTCCCCAGGGGACTTGTCATCTATTTATACTTGAGGAAATTGAGGACAAAGATACAGCATAGTACGTTATTCTTTGGAACTCTTCGTAACATTCAAATATAAAGGAAAACCATGTTTTTCATTTTCGAGACAGGAAGTTGTCACTAATTTTTGTAGCTGTGTGGATGTTTTTCCTTGTGGTTTTTCATTTTTGAGACAGGTTTTCCTTTGTATTTAATTGTTGCATAGAATAACATCCTATGCTTTATTTTTCACTGATGCCTGATGCAGGCAATCACAGAAACACGGGCCATGTTGGGTCTTTTTGAAAAAAATACTGCTTCCTCTGCATTTTGGCTCTGCCAGATACACTTTTTCTCTCTTTCCATGGTACTGCTGGTGTAATTACTAGGCTATTCTTCCTCCTGTGTTGTCTGTGTGCTCTGTTGGGGGACAGGGAGCAGAGAATGCCTTTGGAATGGTGGCAGTCAGCATTCTATAGCTCTAACACTGAAAGCAATGGGGATGTATTTTTGAAGGCCAAGTTCTCTGAAAATAAAGAACAGATGTTTCTAGTTTACAAACTTATTTGAGATATTCATGTGTTCTTCCTGCATGCTAACAGTCCTGTTCTAGATAGACTGTGTGTTTCTTTGCTGCTATTACACTGAGTTTTTCTGCTGACTGTTTTCATCTTCAGCACACACTGGTCCCATTACAAACTGGGTCTTTTTTAAGGTTGATAGGCTCTTGATGTAGGCATAGCTGCCGAAACACAGTAATGCCGAGTCTTCTCATGTTGAATTGAGACTTTTAATATTTTAACTTTTGTGCATTTTATATCATTGGAATCCTTGTGTTTCGGTGCCTCACTCCTTTTTTTGTTTTGCTATTGCATACCCGTGTGGCCCACATCTCCCTTTTGTTGTACCCTTCTATAAAGGCAACATATGTATGTATCTTTGTAAAATCAACTCCCAGGATTACCCCCAATAGCACCAATATGATCTCACAATAAGTTGTACCTTCTCTGAGGCAGGTGCAACTAGTTACATGTACTCATTATAAGTACACACATATTTTAATAATGTACACACATACTTTTCAGCTCTGCTCCAGCTCCCCCCCCCCCCCCCCCCCCACCGGAATGCTTATGTATAGATTGTGTAAAAGTAGGCGTGCTCTTGTCAGCACCCATATTTATATACCCCCATGCAAAGGTAAGGGTACAGACTCCGTTCCTTTTATTTTGCTGCACCATACACCTAGAATGGACTTCCTAAGCCAGTATGTCAAGCTCCATCTCTGGCCGTCTTCAAATCTAGGCTAAAAGCTCACCTTTTTGATGTTGCTTTTAACTCCTAACCGCTATTCACTTGTTCAGTACCCATGTCTGTTTTATCATTCCCACCTTAGTAATTCCCTTATCCCTTATTTGTCCTGTTTGTCCTGATTAGATTGCAAGCTCTGTCAAGCAGGGACTGTTTCTTCATGTTCAAGTGTACAGCACTGCGTACGTCTAGTAGTGCTATAGAAATGATAAGTAGTAGTAATAATAGTAGTAGTAGGTCATATACCTTTCTGTGGTAGAACCAAAGTGGTTTACTTATAACATATAATGTGTAATACTGCAAAAGACTGCAGTATTAGTCACAACAGTACAATTTGTTCAAGACAGAAATCATGGAGGAGTGGCCTAGTGGTTAGGGTGGTGGACTTTGGTCCTAGAGAACTGAGTTCAAGTCCCACTTCAGGCACAGGTAGCTCCTTGTGACTCTGGGCAAGTCACGTAACTCTCCATTGCCACATCCTGCCATGAGTGGGAAAGCACAGGGTACAAATGTAATAAATAAAAATATATTAACAAGTGTTAAAACGTACAAATAGGCCAAAGGAGATAAAGTAATATTAATATCTCTTGGAATTTTGTGGCAACTTACAAAAAGATTTTTTATGAGAAGTTATTTTGAATGATTCTGTTTCTGTCCCTTGGTGCAGATCCTAGGATCTGTGGCCAATGTAAAACAGCTGTGACAGCAAAAGGTTCTAACTCTGCTTCCATTCTAATGCTCCTGTTTTCCTATCACTGTTGCAGTTCCACAAATTATTTTTGAATTTATCAATCAACTTTTCTTTTTCTAAAATGTGCTCTTGTAAGTTGCCACATAATTTTAGGCTTGCTTTATTGCTTCTTTTGCTTTATACTTTTCCCCAAATAAGGATGTCCAATTCTGATCACGGAAGGGGAAAGGACGACCATGTCTAAAAAGATAGACTTTGTTATTTAGACCTGGTACTTGGCACATCCAGGTTACAGAAAGGTGCTCTGATTGAACAGCTTTCCACTGGAGGGATTAAGGTACAACATGTCCTTAATCCCCCAGTGGTTGCTGTCACCTTTTCCCTGAATGTGAAACCGGCAAGGGATACCAGGCTCTGTGACAGTTTCAGATATTATAGACAATCTTAACTGAGTAGCAGATCTGAAGAATAGCTTAATATTAGTACAGTGAACTGAGAACCAAGGGATCCAGGTTCAAATCCATTTCAGCTGTTTTATTTTTTATTTGTGAGCCCTTCAGGGACAGAAAAATATCACCTTCAAGCTGAAGGCTATTGAAGTGGTATATATCCAGGTATAGTAGGTATTTTCTGTTCCTGGAGGGCTTACAATTTTTTTTTTAAATGTCGCAAACAGCAGAAGTGAAGTTTGATCATGGGTCCCTATGTTGCCACACAGACGTCCATGTCCCTTGTTTTCCCCGTTTATAATTTAGACATTTCCAAATTTGAATGTTTCTAGCACATGGATGTCCATCTCACATATATTTTAGAACAGGCTATTCTAAAATACATGTGAGATGCATGTCCATTTGTGACATTCTAACTTGGACGATAATATTCTGAGTTAGATGTCCTTTCCAAGATGCTGCTCCACCTGTCACAATTAGTAGGACAGATAAATAAAGTGAAAACATAAATGCATTTCTTTCAACAAATACGTTAGAAACACAGGTGAACACTTACTTCTGATTTCCAAGACCTTAATCAGATGAAGTTGTACAAGAATGAGAGGTGCAGGTCATGGAATCTGAGTAACTGGGGGGAGGATCTGGCATGTAGTGAGATGAGCTGAAGTCATGTCCTGAGATGTGCGATGACTCTTGATGCTGGTTATCATAACACATGCCGCCATGAGACAGAATCTGGTTGTGGTGGTTACTTGGCTGATGACAGCAAGCTGGGTGAACGTGCACCCTACATCCACATAGTTGTTGGAATGACACTGGTTCCGCATTAAATTGAGAGTTTATCACAGAGATGCAGTTCTCAGCAGGGGCTCTTCCAGCAAAATCTCTATTTCCATTTAGTTGGTTTCCTAATCTTGTTCTTTTAGTTCTCTTTGATGCTGCGATTCTACAGCAAAGTGTAGTCAACACGCACAGGACAATCGTAATGAATACAACAGGTATTATAATAAAAGGTAGATTATGCAAATCCATGATTTAGAGTTTAAAAATAAAAGAAAAAAATGAGTATCGAGAGTAGGAGAATTATAGAAAGAATAAAAGGCCAGATACAGTTGTGTCTGGCTGTATTTGTTGTCTCTACCAGGCCAGATATAGTGTAGGAGTTTTATTACTCCTCAGACCTTTGTCCTGGGTATATGAAGATCCAGATACTAATCTGCACAGCTGAAAGAGCTATAAGAATGTATTCACTACTTGCCTCCACCTCCAAAAATTATCAGACTTTCCAAGTGTGCATGTATTGGTACTGCCCACTCAAACCTCTGGTGATACAAAAGGCAGGTTTCTATAATAGACTCATTAACTTTAACTCCTGAGAAGTTTAGTGAACAGAAAGCAATGCTGGTTGCATAATTTAGTTTTATGCTTTTATATCCTTAGAGCTTCCTGCTTTCTCCTGATCTTCAGGCACTCCTAGTCTGGCAGTCTCCCAGAACCTTACCCATCTTGTAGAATCTTAGAAACAAAAAAGTACAGTGGTTTGGTGATCATGCTGCCATGCCTTACTTCTTGGTAGGAGAGAGTCCACAGACCCCTGACTTTGGATCTGCAGATACTCACTATATTATCACTGCATACAATTGATCTCTTGTTGTCTGTATGATTCCCTATTCTATGGTGAACCTAGCAAGCACATTCAATCAAGCACACACTGAAAACTACTACTACTACTATTACTACTATTTAGCATTTCTATAGCGCTACAAGGCATACGCAGCGCTGCACAAACATAGAAGAAAGACAGTCCCTGCTCAAAGAGCTTACAATCTAAAGGGTGCTTTTTAGAAATGCAACACACCATCTACTCCTTACTACTAAAACATGGACTTGTAAAGGGAATGCATTTGTTTAGTGGTATAGGGTGAGATAAATAATACCTAGGGCAACAGGTACCCACAGATTACTTATACCAAGATTCCCTGATGCATAAGTCTGCCTAACAGACTCACTAGCTCTGTCTAGGGTGAGATACAGGAATCTTGCTTCTGGCACCTCTCCAGGTGTTTTGGTGTGTAGAGTGAAAAAGAAAGACACAGCTGATAGATATATATATATATTAGCTTTATTATGGATAAGAAAATAGAAATACTCTGCGCTAGCTTATGCAATAAAAATATCCCTTACTGATATGAGCACTACCAAAATATATTGTTTATACTACCCTCTGATTATCCTGAGACTAAGTACGGTAATGATTAGAACAGTACAAATGATAACCTAATAATCCTTATGAAACTTATCACATCTTATGCAAAATACACATTAGCTGCTTTCCCTGACCAAGAGCTGACATAAACCAGTTGTACTTAGATAAAACCACTGCCTAACCCCAGACCAGGAAATATATCACTGTGATCTTACCACGCTGTCGTGATGACGGCTTCAGATAAGACCGGAGCAGAATCTCCCCAGATGCTATTTTAGCTGTCTGTGTCTTATGTAGTGCAGGTCTTTATCAGCCCACGTAGGTTCCCATCACTCCTTTGGTTATCAGAGCCAATATCTCTGCCACAGGTATTTGCACCAGGATGCAGGTCACGAGGTTGGTATCATACAAAGTCTCTGGCTCCCCCGAGCCTTGCTGGATTTCTCAGGTCCTCTTACCAGTTGCCCTTCTTCCAAGGGTCTCCGACTCACTAACTTACTTCTGTTCCCGCTTTCCCCGTACCACTTGGTCAGGTGACGGTAGGAACCAATCATGATCTTGTCCAGTTCAGTACATGGGCAAGAAGAGTTCTTTGTTTTGTGACCTTGGAGAATGGTAACTTCTGGAGCCATGTCTGCCTCCCTACTCCGTTCTCAGGGTGATAGAACACAGACTGTCCTTGGCTTTAGCAAGCCTGTCAGTGATTTTCCACAAGCTGAAGCTGGATCTTGCTGACACAGAGATGTTGCAGCAGCCATCTTATTATACCAAGATGTCATAGGCTTGTATAGGCCAAGACCAGCTTAGGCTAGATCACAGGGAAATACCCCTACAGTGGAAAATCTCAGGGGCTCCTACACTCACACATTTCCTTAAATTAGGGATTCCACACACAAATTCACATCGCACATACATCGTCACTAGAAATTACTCCAAAATATGCTCATAGGCCTCTCCTCCATCCTGAAAAGTAAGAAAAATACATTTACCAAACATGACATTAGGCATCAATTTAATAAGATACTCCTGTTCTCTTGCTGAAACATGGGAAATCACACAAAGTAATTATGACTTGAAACTCCTCCATGACTGTAATAAGCACTGACTCTTGCATCATTGATTTCCATTTCATATGAAAGGGAATAGATATAAACTACTTAGAAATAAACAATACATATTGATGATCTACCTGATAATTACCAGGGAAACCAAATTATAGCACATCAATATTCTTCCTGTACACAGACGGGCAACCCAATAGTACTTCAAGCTTTGACTCCATAAATAGGCATGCCCCTCTTGCATCTTTGTGAGAGAGATGAATACTAAAACATCCTAAAAGTTATTGGGTCTCTCCAATAACTCACATCCAAAACAGACTTCTATGGGATCAATACCACGGTGGAGACATCTCCTCTGGAGGATGAGATGTGGCAAGGGAACATGGATCTCTTTTCCTTAATGGAATATTGGGAGCTTACTTCAGCTTCTGAATTCATCATTTAAAGTTTGGTTTGGGGGTTGGAGTATAGATATTTGTCCTTGTCCCTAAAAAGTCTGTATGTGAGTGGTACAGAGATCCCCAAACACCATACCCCTCCTCCCACAAACCTTCAACACACTCCCTTCCTTTAGGTGCCCCACAACCCTCAGTCACCACTCCACCTGCACAAGGTCACCAGACCAGCCAATACACACCGCTGTCTCTCATTTTGATTTCCCCCACAGGTGACAGAGGATACCCACAGCGAACCTGGCTTATGACCCCTAAAGTGCATCCACAAAATGAGGTGGAGGAGGAATGTAATAAGAGGCATCAGACCACACACAGCATCATCGAATGCACCTTTGGTCATCTTAAGAATCACTTTCAATGTTTTGACCAGTCTGTAGGGGAGCTCCTCTGTAGCTAAGAAAAAGTAGCAAAGATCTTCATGGCCTGCAGCATGCTGCACAATTTGGCACAACAAAGAAAATAGGCCCTGCCAGAAGAGGGAGAGCAAGCACAGCAGCAGGCAGAGGATGGGGAACACCCTTCCAGACTGATCGAGACATTGAGACATGGGAGTGGAGGAGTAGCCTAGTGGTTAGTGCAGTGACCTGAGAACCTTGAGAACTGATCTCAGGTCACTGTAGCTCCTTGGCAAGTCACTTAACCCTCCATTACACCAGGTACAGCATGGCAGGAGGGCGCCAACCTCTGGAGGGCGCTGCCACTCCATGTTTACCCTCGCCGCTTACCTCCGCTCCCGGACCCCGACAGCCCTGCCTTCGGTTTCCTGCTCCGGTACTGGTGCCGCCCTGGGGGATTTAAATCTTGTATTTAAATTTACCTCTGACGCCGCAGCAGCTGCACAGTGTCAGTGAAAGCGCTGCTGCCCGACGTCTCTAGCTTTCCCTTTGCTCGTTTGTTTCCTCAGTGTCCCGCCTTCTTCTGACATCATTTCCTTGCGAGGGCGGGACACTGAGAGGGAACGAACGAGCGAAGGGAAGGCTGGGAGACGTCGGCAGCTGCGCTTTCACTGACGCTGCGCAAATGCTGCGACGTCGGAGATAAATTTAAACTCAAGATTTAAGCCAGAGAAGAGGGCGGACAGGTGGACATGGGAGCGGGAGGGATGGGGAGAGAGGAGCATTGATCGATGGACATGGATGGGAGGGCAGGGCCCAGGGAGAGAGGAGAAATTTCTGGATAAGGAGGGGAGGGGAGGGAGGAGAATTGCTGGACATGGATGGATGGAGGGAGGCAGAGGAGAGAGGAGCATCGATGGACAAGGATGGACATGGATGGGAGGGAAGGGCCCAGGAAGAGAGGAGAAATTGCTGGACATGGAGGGGAGGGAAGGGGAGAGAGAGGAGAATTGCTGGATATGGATGGATAGAGGGGAGCAGCCGGGGAGAGGAGAATTGCTGGATATGGATGGATAGATGGATGGAGGGCAGGGGAGTTGCTGAACATGGGTGGATGGAGGGGAGGGCAGGGAGAGAATTGTTGGACATGGATGGAGTGGAGGAGTGGCCTAGTGGTTAGAGTGGTGGAATTTGGTCCTGGGGAACTGGGTTCGATTCCCACTGCAGGCACAGGCAGCTCCTTGTGACTCTGAGCAAGTCACTTAACCCCTCATTGCCCCAGGTACAAATAAGTACCTGTATATAATATGTAAGCCGCATTGAACCTGCTATGAGTGGGAAAGTGCGGGGTACAAATGTAAGAAAAAAAAAGACAGGAAGGAGATGCACATGGATGGCGGGGAGAGAGAAGAAATTCTGGACATGAATGGAGGGGAGGGAAGAGAGAGGAAGGAGTTGAGATGAGGGAAAAGGAAGAGAGGAGAAAAACTGCACATGGATGGAGAAAATAGGCAGAAGCTAGATCCACTGGACAGTCAAGTCTGTGGAGGGCCCAGCTTTTACTTATGGATATAGAGCAAGAAATGAAGAAGAAAGGAAGAAAGTAAAGAAATAAATGGAAAGGAAGCCCTGGAAACAGAGTTAAGAGGATAGATAGCAGCAGAATCAGATACTGGACCAGCATGATCAGAAAAACAAAGTCACCAGACAACAAAGGAAGAAAAAAAATAATTTTATTTTCATTTTAGTGTTTGGAATATGTCCACTTTGAGAATTTACATCTGCTACATCTGCTATCTTATTTTGCAATGTATAGCAATGTGCTTCTTTCTGTTTTTCTGGTATTGTGCTGCATGCAGAGTCTAACTTCTTAGGAGTTCAGGTTAATTTTTGAAGAATTTGAAGAGGGGCTATTTGTGTTCTGCATGTGTGACTGCAAGGCCAAGTGTCTGAATAGGGATCTGTTTGTTAGATTCAGAGATTTTGCTAACACATTGTTTTTCAGAGTTGGCAAGACTGTCTGTTCTCATAATTCATGGTCTGTATGCTAATTTGGTTTGTGTCATTTTGAGTATAATGGAGCTGCAACAGCTTACAGAAATTATTTATAATGAAAACAAAAAAAAACCCACGTTATTTTTCTTCTATACTGGTGTAATATTTTCAATGATGCCATGGCTAGTAAAAGGGGTGTGACTACTGTAGGGGCGGAGCCATAGTGATTCTACCCCTGGATGGGTAGAGGCACCGACTAATAGGCTGCAGGAGGGCACCAGAAACCCAGGACCGGCCCTGACTGTAACCACAGAAAGGCAGTATTTCAAGTCCCTTTCCCTTTCTGCCCTCCACTCACAAATCTGGCCATGGTGCACACCAGCTGGAGGTCCAAGCCAGGGAAAGACTCATACAGACCAATTTTCAGTGAAGGTAAGTATCATTTATTAATGCACAACATAAGTACATAAGTAAAGCCACACTGGGAAAAGACCAAAGGTCCATCGAGCCCAGCATCCTGTCCACGACAGCGGCTAATCCAGGCCAAGGGCACCTGGCAAGCTTCCTAAAAGTACAAACATTCTATACATGTTATTCCTGGAATTGTGGATTTTTCCCAAGTCCATTTAGTAGCGGTTTATGGACTTGTCCTTTAGGAAACCGTTTAACCCCTTTTTAAACTCTGCCAAGCTAACCGCCTTCACCACGTTCTCCGGCAATGAATTCCAGAGTTTAATTATGGGTTGGGTGAAGAAAATGTTTCTCCGATTTGTTTTAAATTCACTACACTGTAGTTTCATCGCATGCCCCCTAGTCCTAGTATTTTTGGAAAGTGTGAACAGATGCTTCACATCCACCTGTTCCACTCCACTCATTATTTTATATTATTATTATTAGCATTTGTATAGCGCTACCAGATGCACGCAGCGCTGAACACCTGACACAAAGAGACATATATGCCTCTATCATGTCTCCCCTCAGCTGTCTTTTCTCCAAACTGAAAAGCCGTAGCCTCCTTAGTCTTTCTTCATAGGGAAGTCGTCCCATCCTCGCTATCATTTTAGTCGCCCTTCGCTGCGCCTTTTCCAATTCTACTATATCTTTCTTGAGATGCGGTGACCAGAACTGAACACAATACTCAAGGTGCGGTTGCACCATGGAGAGATACAACGGCATTATAACATCCTCACACCTATTTTCCATACCTTTCCTAATAATACCCAACATTCTATTCGCTTTCCTAGCCGCAGCAGCACACTGAGCAGAAGGTTTCAGTGTATTATCGACGACGACACCCAGATCCCTTTCTTGGTCCGTAACTCCTAACGCGGAACCTTGCATGACGTAGCTATAATTCAGGTTCTTTTTTCCCACATGCGTCATCTTCCATTTAGCTGCCCAGTCTCCCAGTCTGGTAAGGTCCTTCTGCAATTTTTCACAATCTTGTCGCGAGTGGCACGGTTGTGCCCATGTTTTGTGTTCTCCTGCTTCTCACCACCTGGTGGGCAGACCTGGTGGCTGCAATGAACTGTCTGGTTACTGTCACCCGTTCCAGATTTCAACCCAGTCCGGTCCGGATCTTCCGGGAGGCCAGGCTTGCTTGTTTTGTTTGAGCCTGCACAGCACCCGTAGCTGCCTGGTGATTGCTGCAGCTGAGCCTCAACTGTTGCTGGGCTTATTAGCCATTTGGAAACCCTCTGCTTTGCCTTTGCATCGCCTTAGGCCCTAGTATGTGGTGCTTGTTGCACTTCTGCTTGTGTGGGTTCTTGCCTGAGAGTCTTGTCTGTTTTAGTTAGTCTGTGTGCAGTTTAGATTAGGTTGTTGCTTGTTTTCTAGTCTTGTCTCTGGGTTATAGTTTTGTGTCTAGTCCTTGTTTGTTTGTGTCTTTAGTGGCTGCTCTGAAGCTTCCAGTTCTGTCTTTTGTCTGTCAGTATTTGTTCCCTGTTTAGTGGCTGCTTGCAGCTTTCAGTCCTACCCTTTAGCTTATCCATTCCTTGCCCTGCTGTCCCTGTAGGTTCCTTTCCCCTCTTACCCTCAGTTCTGGTCCAGCCTAGTGGGGATCCTGTTCTTGCCCTGTCCCATAAGTCCTGCAGGCCGCCTGCAGCCAGGGGCTCAACTCCTGGTGAATGGTGGCCATGTGCATGTGAAGCGTAACTGTCTGTCAGAGTTCTGCCTTGTCTCTGGTGTGGGGTGGCTTTGCCTGCCACTGCCGCTCCTGCTGTGGCCCTGCTGTGAAAACGTGACAGCGAGTTAACGACTTTGAATAATTTTGTGTCATCAGCAAATTTAATTACCTCGCTAGTTACTCCCATCTCTAAATCATTTATAAACATATTAAAAAGCAGCGGTCCTAGCACTGACCCCTGAGGAACCCCACTAGCTACCCTTCTCCATTGTGAATACTGCCCATTTAACCCCACTCTCTGTTTCCTATCCTTCAGCCAGTCTTTAATCCACAATAGGACATTTCCTACTATCCCATGACCTTCCAATTTCCTCTGCAGCCTTTCATGAGGTACCTTGTCAAACGCCTTTTGAAAATCCAGATACACAATATCAACCAGCTCCCCTTTGTCCACATGTTTGTTTACTCCTTCAAAGACATGAGGTAAATTGGTCAGGCAAGATTTCCCCACACAAAAGCCGTACTGACTTGGTCTCAGTAATCCATGTCCTTGGATGTGCTCTATAATTTTGTTTTTAATAATAGCCTCTACCATTCTCCACCACCACCCTCTCCATGAACTCCCCCAACACACATACACACACACACACACACTCCCCTCAGCACACCACCTCCCCTCACCAAAAGCCAACTATATGCCAAGAGGCCTATTTCCCCTTTTCCCTTACCTATCCCCTCTGGGATGCATCCTCCCACCTCATCCCTGAACAGCTGGCGATGGCTCAGGCCTTACAATAGCAGAACTGGCTCTGAGTCTCACTCTCAGTGCTGCTTCCTGCTGCCTTGGCTGCCCCCTGAAAGTCACCTGGTTGGCATAAGATCTGTCTGGGACCTAGGCACAAAACTCAGCATGGGAGAATGTGCCTGATATGGCCTCTTGTGTGTTGAGGGATCCATCCTCAGCTTTTTAACGGCAGATGGCAGTTGGGCAACTACAGCAGCACTGGTGTCACTTGTGGAGACTGCTGAGGGTGGTTTTTACCTCCTGGTGGCCCCACTGGTAGCAGGTGGAAGGTCAACCTGGGTGGATGTCTGTCACAATGGTGACTGTTTCCTGGGCTGTGCTCACCTCGCCCTCTGGTGGCCAGAACCGGTGGCTGCTATGGATTCTCATATGTTCCTGACTTCAGCCCAGTCCGGTCCGGATCTTCCGGGCTGCCAGACTTGCTTTTCTTATTTGTACCTGAACAGCACCCGTAGCTGCCTTGTGATTCCTGCAGCTATAGCCCTGAGGTTTGTTGGTGTGCTTTGTTGCACTTCTTCCTAGTCTGGTTTCTTGTCTGAATTTCCTTGTCCTGTTCTAGTTAGACTGTGTGTAGTTTAGCTTAGGTTTATTGCTGGTTTCCTAGTCTTGTTTCTTGTTTGTATTTCTGTGTCTAGTTCTTGGTTGTCTGTGTTTCTGGTTTAGTGGCTGCCTGGCAGCTTCCAGTCCTGATTCTTTTCTGTCTGTGTTTCTTGCTAGTAGCTGCCTGGCAGCTTTCAGTCCTGATGCTTATTCCTGTCCATTTCCTGCCCTGTCCCGTAAGTCCTACCGGCTGCCTGCACCCAGGGGCTCAATTCCTGGGGAAGGGCAGTCAAGTGTAGGTGAAGTCTAGCTGTGTTTGTCAGAGTTCTGCCTTGTCTCTGGTTTGAGGGTGGTTTTGCCTGCCACTGCTGCTCCTTGGCAGTGGTCCAAGGGCTCACGAACCTAGTTTCTGCCTTGAAAGCCTGACAGAATGCAAAGGCCATGAGCTCGGCAGAATCATCCTTCCAGTTGGGCTTTCTGCCCATGTCTTTTTTCTCTGTTGGCAATCCAGGTCGCAGCCCGGGTTTAGCCCCTAGTTCCAGTTCGGATTCCAGTCCCACCTCAGTTACTGCTCTTGATTGTTTTATGATGCTTCGTGATTACCATGAAGAACTTTTTCATTATCCAGCCTTGAGGAATACTCGTGAAGCTGCAGCGGAGAGAACGCTTGTCTGGGGGTCTGACTTCGTTGTAAACCCCATTTCTGCCATTGATCCTAGGACCCTGCTGTGGGAATACAGCTGCCTACTTATCTCCGATCCAGCCCTGCGAGATACTCTGGAAGCTGCCGTTGAACGAAGGCGTCTTAGAAGTCTCGAGTTTTTGGCTCGCCTGCCGCCTTCGGTGAGGTCCAGTCTAGCTTTTGTTCAGGGTCTCTGCAAAGCTGCTGAGTCCAAGCCGAGTTCTAGTTCCAGCCAAGATGCTGAGTCCGGATCGAGTTCCAGATCCAGCCGAGATGCTGAGTCCAAGCCGAGTTCCAGCTCCAGCCAAGTTGCTGAGTCCACGCCGAGTTCCAGTTCCAGCCAAGATGCTGAGTACACGCTGAGTTCCATTTCCAGCCAAGATGCCGAGTCCGGATCGAGCTGCGGTTCCGGCCGAGATGCTGAGTCCGGATCGAGTCGCAGTTCCGGCCAAGATGCTGAGTCCGGATCGAGTTGCAGTTCCGGCCAAGATGCTGAGTCTGGATCGAGTTCCAGTTCCGGCCCAGAAGTTGAGTCCAGACCGAGTCACAGTTCCACCCTAGATGCTGAGCCTAAGCCGAGTTACAGTTCCAGCCAAGCTGCTGAGTCCAAGCCGAGCTCTAGCTCCAGCCAAGCTGCTGAGCCTACGCAGAGTTCCAGTTCCAGCCAAGCTGCTGAGTCCATGCCGAGTTCCAGTTTCAGCCAAGTTGCTGAGTCCACGCCGAGTTTTAGTTCCAGTCAAGCTACTGAGTCCATGTCGAGTTCCAGTTCCAGCCAAGCTGCTGAATCCACGCCGAGTTCCAGTTCCAGCTGGGCTGCTGAGTCCACGCTGAGTTCCGGTTCCAGTCGGGCTGCTGAGTTCACGCTGAGTTCCAGTTCCAGGCAAGCTGCTGAGTCTACTCCGAGTTCATGTTTCAGCCAAGATGCTGAACCAAGTTCCAGTTCCAGCCAAGATGTTGAACCCATTCTGAGTTCCAGCTCAAGAGGCGAGTTCCAGTCCGAGGTCCAGTCCTGATTCCAGTCCGAGGTCCAGTCCTGATGCCAGTCCGGGTTCCAGTCTTGACTTCTGTTCAAGCTCCAGCCCAGCTACCCCTGGTCATGTTTTGAAGCTCCTCCATAGGGTTGACCATTATTACCCGTGGAGACCTGAATTCCCCGTGGTGGTCGTGGGGGGGGGGGGGGGCTTGAGGGGGAGGTACTGTCACGATGGTGACTGTTTCCTGGGCTGTGCTCACCTCGCCCTCTGGTGGCCAGAACCGGTAGCTGCTATGGATTCTCATATGTTCCTGACTTCAGCCCAGTCCGGTCCAGATCTTCCGGGCTGCCAGACTTGCTTTTCTTGTTTGCACCTGAACAGCACCCGTAGCTGCCTTGTGATTCCTGCAGCTGAACTTCAGCAGCTGATGGGCTTTATTAACTACCTGGAAACTTCTGTGTTTGCCTTTGCATTGCCTATAGCCCTGAGGTTTGTTGGTGTGCTTTGTTGCACTTCTGCCTAGTCTGGTTTCTTGACCCTAATTTCCTTGTCCAGTTTTAGTTAGTCTGTGTGTAGTTTAGCTTAGGTTTATTGCTGGTTTCCTAGTCTTGTTTCTTGTTTGTATTTCTGTGTCTAGTTCTTGGTTGTCTGTGTTTCTGGTTTAGTGGCTGCCTGGCAGCTTCCAGTCCTGATTCTTTTCTGTCTGTGTTTCTTGCTAGTGGCTGCCTGGCAGCTTTCAGTCCTGATGCTTATTCCTGTCCATTTCCTGCCCTGTCCTGTAAGTCCTGCTGGCTGCCTGCACCCAGGGGCTCAACTCTTGGGGAAGGGCGGTCAAGTGCAGGTGAAGTCTAGCTGTGTTTGTCAGAGTTCTGCCTTTTCTCTGGTTTGGGGGTGGTTTTGCCTGCCACTGCCGCTCCTTGGCAGTGGTCCAAGGGCTCACGAACCTAGTTTCTGCCTTGAAAGCCTAACAGATGTCACTGTGGTCATGTAGGCATGGAGATTCTTTTGGAAGCAAAGAAGCTGCTGCCACATGTTATGTGGTGCTTCCTGTTCTCCTCCTGTATGTTGCATAGCAGCCGTGCACATTCTCACTGCACTTCAGCCCCCTCACACAGCAGCTGCAACTTCTGATGCTGATAGCCTGCCTTATGGATGTTTTGGGCTAGAACTTTGCTAGTGAGGTGCAGCTCCTGTAGCTGGATACCCCTATACAAGGCCGCTGTGGCTCCTCCTCATATCCTCTGGGTCTTGGGCCTCTTCAGTCCCGTCCTCCCCAGTCCCGTCCAGTCTTATCAGATGATGGTCAGAGAGGGGAAGAGTTGAGGCACAGAAACTGGAGAGTGAGCAGTTTGAGAAGAGGATAAGATCAAGACAGTGGCTATTCTGGTGAGTGGGGGCAGTGGAGCACAGTTGAAGATTGAAAGAGGATGTTAAAGCAAGAAACTGAGAAGCATAAGAGTCAGAGGGATCATTAGCATGAATGTTAAAATCTCCAAGAATGAGGGAAGGAGATGAAGGTTCAAGAAAGAAGGAAAGCCAGGCATCAAAGTCAGTGAGAAAGGAAGAAAGGGACTTATCAGGGGGTCGATAAATGACTGCTACTTGGAGAGGCAGAGGAGCAAATAGATGGATGGAGTGGACTTCGAAGGAAGAAAAGCAGTGAGACTGAGGTGGAAGAAGAGGTTGAAATCTACAAGAGGGTGAAAGTAGTAGCCCAACACCACCTCCGCGGCCAACTGGGCGAGGAGTATGGGAGAAAAGATAACCTCCATGGCATAGGGCCGCAACTGAAGCAGAGTCTTCAGGGTAAAGCCAAGTTTCAGTTAGGGCAAGCAGATGGAGAGTTTGAGAGATAAAGAGGTCATGGATGTAGGAAAGTTTGTTACAGACAGAGCAGGCATTCCACAGAGCACAAAAGAAAGGCAGGGAAGAAGGGGGGAGGAGAGGAACAGAAATTAGATTGGAGATATCACGGTGTGACCTGCTCAAATAGGATGAGAGCTGATGTGGAGGACCAGGATTGAGATTGTCCCCAGTGGAGAGCAAGGGAGTATGGAGAAGAGTAGGAGAGGTATGACGACAGCGATGAAGGCAAGATGTACTCAGATAGAAAGGAGATGGATGAATAGAAGGAAGGAAATGTTGAAAGTTGAGAGCTGAGAAAAAGGAAGAGGAAAAAAGAGATGGTGAGATGATGAATACAGAGGGTGGTGTAGGCATGCTAGAGGTACTTATTTATCAGAGAACACTATGGACTCGTGTCTAGGGAGGTGTACCTCTATAGCCCGAATGACAAGCTAGCTGTTGTAAAAGAAACCATGCCAGAGATGGAATATAATATTATTTATTAGGTAAAGACAAATATATATAAATAGTTCTGAGGCAAAGTGCCAAGCAAAATACAAAATAACTTGCTATAAAAATAGATTATCCCCAGAATATAGATAATTCAATATGATTATCCTAACAGACTAACTAAATGAATGATTATACCAATCACAACTGATATTCTAATGATTATTATGAGAACTTATCACACGTCTATGCAAAGTACAGTTAGCAGCTGAATACACAGACCAGAAGTCCTGACATAAACCTATCTGTCTCAGACAAAACTAAGGACTAATTATCCCTGTGACCATAGGTAATATATCCTGTTATCTCACCTTGCCGTCTGTCACAGACTCGCAATGGTAGAGAAGCGGATTTCTCCTCTGACTCAAGCTGAAGCCTCAGCGAGCCTCAGTCCAGAAATAGGTCCAAGATTTATATATCTGAATGTAGATTACACAGTGTTCAGTGGGGCCTTGTGGTAGCTAAGCTAACCTTGAGTTTGTTACAAGGTATGCAGTTCACTTGTGTTTAGGAAAAACAGTCTTTTGCTCTCTTCAGAGCCTTCTACCACCTGCAAGTCCTCCGGTGTTCTCCCGACTCTGGTGGTCTCTCCAACTCTGGTGTTCTCTCGACTCTGGTGGTCTCTCCAACTGTTTCTTCAGTACAAACCTTTGGTATCCAAGGATCAGATGATACCTGTGGACCAATCACATACAATGACATAAGGTTCAGCCAGTTTCATGGTCATGAAGAGAACCTTTGTTATAGATGACATGCAAACTCCCTGTCTGAGGCCATACTCCTGGAGCCGTGTCTCTCTCTCCGCCAATGTTCCTAGGAGATAACGGGCTAGTTTGCAACACAGACTATGTCCTTGGATGAAGTCATCTTAGAATGCTCAGCAGTAATTTTCCTTTGTAACCAAGCTGGATTCTGATAGTTACAGATGTATTCAGGTCACAGGTTGTAGAATCCATATTGTTATAAAAATGGTTCAGGCTTGTATAGGCCAAGACCAGCAAAGGTGAGATCTCAGGTAAATACCCCTACAGTGGTCAATGTGTTCCTGCAGTGTACAGTGGTTTCAGATGGAGAAACAGATTAGGAAGGGACAGTACCAAGAAGAAAAAGTGTACTGGAGCCATAAGTAGTAACTGGGAGAAAAATAAATGTAAAGAGAAAATGCCCCACGCAGCGTCAGGCCCTGAGTGGATCAGAGTGAACCTGGGAGTCACCCCGGAGAAGACTGTAAAGGATATGCAGATGACATGCAAGTCTTCCACAGCACCTGAAAGGCTGCCAGTGGTAGAGCTGGGCACCTTTCAGCCGAGGAAAGGCTTACCAGGGGTTAGGCCGAAGCCAGCATTCCTCCCCCTGAGGGTCACCTGATCCTAGCAAAAAAGCACCTAGAAACCCTGGGCACCTGGAGCGAGGGCCCTGGGAAGATTGGGGTGGACCTGGGAGTCACCCCGGATACAGCTGTGAGGATATGCAGAAGGGCTGCAAGTGCTCCACAGCACCTGGTGGGAGCGCTGGGCACCTAGAGCGGAGGCCCTGAGTGGATCGGAGTGGACCTGGGAGTCTTCCTGGAGAAGGCTGTAAAGGATATCCAGATGAGCTGCAAGTCCTCCACAGCACCTGAAAGGCAGCCGGTGGTAAAGTTGTGCACCTCTCAGCCGAGGAAAGGCTTACTAGGGGTTAGGCCGAAGCCAGCATTCCTCCCCCTGAGGGTCGCCTGATCCTAGCCCAAAAGCACCTGGAAACCCTGGGCACCTGGATTGAGGGCTTTGGGAAGATCTGGGTGGGCCTGGGAGTCACCCCGGATACAGCTGTGAGGATATGCAGAAGGGCTGCAAGTCCTCCACAGCACCTGGTAGGAGCGCTGGGAACCTAGAGCGGAGGCCCTGAGTGGATCGGAGTGGACCTGGGAGTCTTCCTGGAGAAGGCTGTAAAGGATATGCAGATGAGCTGCAAGTCCTCCACAGCACCTGAAAGGCAGCCGGTGGTAGAGCTGTGCACCTCTCAGCTGAGGAGAGGCTTACCAGGGGTTAGGCCGAAGCCAGCATTCCTCCCCCCGAGGGTCGCCTATAGCATTAAATCAGATTAACAAGCAAGAACAATCCCTCCAGGCTCAGTCAGTACTAAGGCATCGTCAATGTGTGTTAAAGTGCCAAGCAAGACTATGCGCTCGACTTCCACTTGAAGATAATGTAGGTGGCTGCAAAGAGCAGAACTGCAGCTGAAACCTTCGTCATCTTGAACAGCTGCCACTTTTCCTGTATACCCGACTTGAGTTTCTGCAGTTCCTCTCATTTGCTCTTCATGAAATGCTCCCATTCCAGCTATTCACCATAGTGGGCCTGGTCAAACTCATCAAAGTTAAAGATGACCTTGGTGAGGCCGCAGCAGGCAGAAGTAGTGGTCTGTGTCCTTTTGGGGGAGATTGGGTTTTCCACTTTGCCGGATGGTTTGCCAGCACTGCGCACATCTTCCTGGCTCAGGATGGCAGACGGCCATGAGGAGGATGGGCATGAGGGAGGATATGATGAAGCTGAGGTGTGCTGGACTCACGGGCAAGTGGGGGCTGGAGGAGGAGGGCGAGAGGAGGAGAAAAAAACCACAGATGTTTGTGTGATGGCTGCTTGGCTCCATCAACAACCGGCTCGCAAAATTCAGCAAAATTTAACAACCGCCTTGTGCGAGCCAGCTCCAGCACACCACTATGCCTAACTCTTCCATGGAAATTTGGTTAAAAAAACAATTTTGGCAGTTTCAAAATATTTTAAGTCTGATTTTAACAGGATAGCTGAGATTGGTTTTCCCCTAACCTCTCCCAAAATTATCAGTTTGCACCAGGATGCACCAGGCAGGGTAGGGCACTGCCATTTTGAGGAGGCGCTCAGCAGGAGGAGGGAGTCCTAGTCCCTCCTCTTTTCTTCAAGGTAGGAGGGTGTTGGGGGGGCACTGCTAAACCACCAGGGCTAACCCTTGGGAGGAGGTTGGAATCCTGGCCAGGGGTTCCACTGGACCACCAGGATGCTGTTTATTTTCAGGGGAGGTATATCTTTAGGGGGTGGGGGGCCTGGGTCCACCAGACCATCAGGCCCTCACATCCTTGGGGGGGGGAAGGCTCTCACATATTCAGGGGGTGGGGGCCTGGGGTCCACCAGATTACCAGGGCTTTTGGTTTTGACAGGTCAGGGCTTTGTCTGGGCTTAATGCACAGCTCTTGAGCACATTCCCAAGCAAAATCCTCCTGTAGTTGTTTCTCATGTTCAATGCTATGACTGTGCTTACATTTGCATATCATTAGTGTTGAGCGTGAGGGAGCTGCTCATCCACGCTGATTGGGTGGTATTTCTCCGGTGCTGTTCAGAACAGTGCCAGAATTTTGAGCAGCTGGGTGCCTGTTCCCTTCAGTCTACTTGGAGCATAACACCCCTGTTGCTCTAGCTTTGGAGTCTGAAAAGAAGTGGTAGAACTGTGTTTCAGGTCACTCCCTGGGAAATTAACTCCAGGTTGTTAAAGTGCAGTACCTTTGTAAAATGTTAGCTTTCATTAAGTTATATAAAGATTGAAATATTCAGTTCAACCAGAAAAGTTCCACCAATTACTCTGATTGAAAATGTGCTTATTATTCTGGGTTGTTGTATACAATAATAAAAAGCAAAACAAAAACCACTTCCCAACAAGGTTTGCTAGTGCTGCGTTATCAATTAAACCTGTGACAGATGTGCCCTCCCCTTCAGAAACATACATATAGATCTTATATTGATTTCTTACTTAATTAAAAGTTATCCCTGTAGTTGAAAAAGAGCTGTACAGCGTTTTCTCGAAAAGCTGACACAACCATGTTTCAGATGAGCAATTTGAAGGGTCAGCTTTCAGAAATAACTATATGACTTTGGTTTTTATTCTTTCTAACTCATTAGAATGTTGGGAAAATTATATTTAAGGGTTTGAAAAAAAAAATGTGTGTCTGGGGACATGGAAATATTTTTAAAACAAATAGGAAGAATATTGTTTTCACTCAATTGAATAATTAAGCTCTGGAGGATGTGATAACAGTGGTTAGCGTATCTGGGTGTAAAAAAAGGTTTGGACAAGCTCCTGGAGGAAAAGTCCATAGTCTGCTATTGAGATAGACATGGGGGTAGCCACTGCTGTCCCTGGAATTGGTAGCATGGAATGTTGCTACTGTTTGGGTTTCTGCCAGGTGCTTGTGACCTGAATTGGCCACTGTTGGAAGCAGGATACTAGGCTGGATGGACCATTGGTCTGACCCAGCATGGCTATTCTTATGTTATTCTTATGCTCTTATGACAAAATAAATAGCTCTCTAAAATCCTAACGGAATAGCACCAAATTTGGCTGAAATAGTTGGAACACCCATGCCCCTCCCTTTGCAGTTATACATCAGAATACTTAGGCACAAAGCTATGGAATACTGCCTAAATGTACTTAGGTGCCTAACTGCCATTTTCTCCCTGTTTTGGTGCTTAATTATTGTTAACTTCAGTTTGAGTGCCAAAGATTAGGCATCTAATTGGTGTCTAACTTTTGTCAAACTATATAGAATTACCCCCTTTGCTCCTAGAGTTTGGGTGCCTAACTTTGAGCCCTTTAGAATTCCCCCACCCCCAGTGTCAAACTACAGCATTAACCATTAGTGTGTGCGAATTCCTGTATTAACTGCTTTATGCATATTAATAAGAGCCCCCTTGTGACTGAACCATATAATGTTTTTCCATATAATTTTGTTTATGGTTGCTGTGTACGATGCTCCTGGTTGCTAATGGTACCCTGTGGTTAAACTAAAATCCATCCCCTGAAATCTGTAGAAAGTGACATCTATTTTTTATTGTATGTGTTTTTTAATGGATACCAGCCTTTTTTTTTTTAATTATTGCTATATTTTAAAAAGTATTGCTCTTTTTATTATTACTTCTTATGTAATTATGATATTTTTGGTATACGTTTGTTTTACATATCTTTTAATGATGTTTTGTTAATAGACCCCTGAGGCAGGCGTCTTTACGCTGAAACATGGCCCGTGTCGGGTCTTTAAGAATAAAAGGACTCCTGATTATCTTAGTCTTGAAGGCCCAGTTGTGCTTCTTTCTTTGGTTACATATAATTTTTAGAAATGTTACCAGACTTGGCTTCAGTTCATGATTCTCTCAAATCAGTGGAATGTTTGGGTACTGCTCCATTCACACTGCTCCTTCCTTCTCCAGAGCACAGATGTAGAGAGAACCCATCACAATCACACATGCATGCACACAGAGGGATTGGAAATTATTCCGAGACATGCTCCAAATGCTATACCCTATCCCTGCTGACTGTCAGTGATCCAGATGTACAGGGTGAGGCAAAAAAACGTGACCCCTTAGATGGTATATTCATTATCTTTGTTGTAAATTTTATTATTAAATCTAGTAGCTGAATTGTAGAGCTTTTTTTTAGTGGTTGCTATCTACAGTGGTACTTAGGACTAGAATTACTAAAATATGCTACCATGTTAGCACATGCTAATGATGTTAAGGCATGTTATTAGTGATTAGGTTTCATTGCATAAAATGGAAGCTGTGGTAAATAATTTGTATTAACATGCAATAATATGATAGCATTTTTTTTGGTAAATCTTGCCATTTAAATGACAATTCTATAATATCAGTGCACACATTTATACACATGTAATAAATGTTTACAATACTAGCACTTGAACGTCTATTTGCACACCTGTGGATGTGCCAGTAAAATGTAATATGCCACCTGAGGTGAGGAATGCGATGCCCCCGGTCCTCCCCCCCACCGCCCCCTAGAGTCCAACATCTCTCCATTCACATTCTTTCTTTCTTTCCCAACTCCCTCTCCCCCCAGCCACAGTCTGGCATCTCCCCCTTCCTTCCTCAATTCCCTTCCCTGAATCTACCTTTTTTTTCTTGTTTTTTCAAAAGTCTGCAGCAGCGGCGATTCCCATAACTGCCCTGCTGCTGGCACCAGCCTTTTCTGTCTACTGCAGCCCACCTCTGAGGAAACAGGAAGTTACGTCAGAGAGGCAGGCCGCAGAGACAAGAAGCTGGTGCTGGCAGCAGGGCAGCCTATGGGAATCGCTGTTGACGACAACTTTTGGAAAACAAGAAAAGAAGGTAAATTTAGGGAAGGGGGTTGAGGAAAGAAGAGCGGGGAAAATGCCAGACCGGGGATGGAAAGGTGTGAGATACCACTCCATGAAGAGTGCCACCTGAGGCCCCCACCTCAGTTGGCGTAATGGTAGAGTCGCCACTGAGTAGGGCACCTAAGTGCTATTCTGCAAATCCTTAATTTAAGTAAATTGCATGTGTCCCTATTGCACTTATACCAGCTCTATGGCTGCTGTAACTGCAGGCATCTAAATTGTAGGTGCACCAGTACTGAATTAAGCTGGTATTCTGCAATGTGCTACTGGTTGCTATGTGTTTGGCGTTCTGGAGGTAAAGCAGCATTTGTTTCCCTGCTACAATGGTACTCTGGTTTTACATCCTTCAAAATTTTTCAAACTGACCATGGCATCTAATAGTCAGACACATTATTTTACTTGGTTTCATTTTATTATTTACTTTACATTTTTGGATTTATACACCACATATGTCCGAGCTGGGTACTCAGTTCTATGTGGCTTACATTAAGTTCAGTCAGAATTACAGTAGAAGTCAGATGTACAAATAGAAGTTAGTTGGATTTACAAGTAGAAGTCAGATGTATAAATAGAAGTCAGATATACAATTCAGATGTACCAATAACAGGTCAGGGGTGTGTGTAAGGGAGAAAAGAGATAAACAGGGGGTAGTATAGTATCATGGTCTAGGTATATTTGTTGTGCTTTTTGTCAATTGATGTTAGATTGCATTGACTATCAGGAATTTTATGTACAAAAATGTTTTGCGAAAACTTTCATAGGTGATGTCACGTCATGTGTCCTTTGGCAATATGTTCCACCATCTGGTAGCTTTATATGGGAAGTTTGTGATGTGGGCTTCTTTGTAGGTCACCCCTTTTCACCTGGGATGGTGTATGATGAGGTAGTCTCTCAGTTTTTCCTTGAGGGTATGTTGTGGTAGTTCAGCTAGTGACATCATATAATTTTGTATGGTGCCATACACAATCTGGTACATGAAGGAGCAAATTTTGAAGTTTACGCTTGCTCTTATTTGTAGCCAGTGTAGGTATTGCAGCAGTGGCATAGCGTGGTCATATTTTGATGTGTTGCAGATCAGGCATGCTGAAGTATTTTGTTTGTAGGTTTTTTAGTATGTTTTCTCTGCATCCCGCGTAGACTGCATTGCAGTATTCTATCTGAGACAGGACTTTGGACTAGAATTCGGAAGGCAATTTTTGAGAAATATGCTGTTACTCTGCTTAGTTTTCAGAGGTAGAAGCTTCTGTTTACGTTTTCCAAAAATACTAGGACTAGGGGGCATGCGATGAAACTACAATGTAGTAAATTGAAAATGAATTGGAGAAAAGGTTTCTTCACTCAACGTGTAATTAAACTCTGGAATTCGTTGCCAGAGAATGTGGTAAAGACAATTAGCTTAGCGGAGTTTATGTTTAAAGATTTTATTGGTGAGAAAAACCATAATTATACAATACAGTGGCGTCACCATTCCAACAGTTACATACTTCTCCGTATGCCACATAACTGTAATACAATTCACCAAACTGTGCTTTTTATTTAACTCCTCACTTTCCCTCCCACCCCCCCATCCCCGCCCTCTAACCCCCGCTAACACCCCTAGCGTGCAGCAACCTCTACCTCTGTCTCGGCCCCAGAGGCTCTCCTACAACAGGTCGTTTCCCCCAACATCCACCCTCCTACCAACCCATCCACAAGATTAGTAATCCCCACAACCGTAGCAAAACAAATTGTTCCCAGAAGTACACATCAAAAGGGTGATCTAACATGTAGGCATGTATCATAGGCTTAGCAGAGTTTAAAAAAAGGTGTGGATGGTTCCTAAAGGAAAAGTCCATAGACCGTTATTAAATGGACTTGGGGAAAATCCACTATTTCTGGGATAAGCAGTATAAAATGTTTTGTACTTTTTGAGGATCTTGCCAGGTATTTGTGACCTGGATTGGCCACTGTTGGAAACAGGATGCTGGGTTTGATGGACCTTTGGTCTTTCCCAGTATGGCAATACTTATGTACTTATGTAGGTATTTGAGTACTTTTGATGTGACAGCGGACACTTGTGGTTCTAGTGTCAGATGTTGGTCAATCAGTATTCCTAGTATTTTGACATTTGTTTCTAATGTGTATTCCATTGCTCCTATTTGAATTTTGTTGTTTGGTAGTGGTTTGGAAGGTTTGGTTATCACCATGAGCTTTGTTTTTTTTCTCTATTGAGTTTCAGTTTAAAAGTTGTGGCCCAGGTTTCCATCATATCAAGTGTGCATTTGATTTCTCTCTTTGCATCCATGGTTTCATCTGGAAAGGTATGCATATGGTTACATCATCTCCATGGATGTATGTTTTAAAGCCGTTTGCTTCTAGTTTGCGGCCTAGAGGAGGGGGGCCATAAGAATGTTGAAAAGTGATGGAGAGATGGGGTCATGGGGAAGCCCTGGGAATTCCGTTGATGGGGATCCTGGCATCTTCACTTTGTAGGATCTGCTGTTCAGGAATCCCTCGAACCATGATAGTGCCTTGCCACGTATTCCTATGTTGTCTAGCATGTTTAGTAGTGTCACGATTGTGGCCGTGCCCTTATGTCAAGGCATACTGTTTCTCTGTATCTAGCTCTGTGATCTCCCCAGTCTGCCTTTTTTCCTGTTGTTGTTCTTCCTGTTAACCAAGCCTCACTTTGGTCTCCCTGCTTCTGCTTCATTTCCTACTTGTGACATCATCAGCTTACTCCTTTATAAGGACCCAGGGAGCTTTCCTGTGTTGCCTTTGCAACAGGTCTATTTTCCTTTTTCTTGTTGTACTGTTGTTTGATTCTGAGGGAACTATTCTTCTTCTTATGCTGTGCCTTTGGGCACAGCCCTGAACCCTGTGTGAGTGGTTTTGGTTTGAATCTGTATGGATTACTTGCCTGTTAGGTTTGCTCTCAAGCAAAGCCCTCTTCTGTTTCTCTGTGTGTCTTGTTCTGGTTTAAACCTGTATGGATTACTTGCCTGTTAACTTTGCTCCCAAGCAAAGCCCTGTTCTGTTTTTCTGTGTGTGTGGTTTTGCTTTGAACCAGACTAGATTCTTTTCTTGTTGTCTAGGCTCTCCAGCTTAAGCCTGTTCTGTTTCCTTGTGTGGTTTCCCTTGTTACCTTTCACTGTTCAGAGAGCCAGTTGTTGCCAGCCAGCTGTTTTCCTTGATTACTTTGCTTCCACAGCCTAACTGCTTTTCTTGAATACCTTGTTCCTGTGCAACTGGGTGTGCTCTGTCTCTGCCTGCCTTTCCTTTCCCTTCCTGGCTGAGTTCTGGTAAGAACATTGTTTTTCCCTTTGTTTGCTTTAAACTTTGGCTGCAGTGTAAGCCCTGCTTCTTTCTGATGTGTTTTAGATTCAGCTGCTCCCTTTAGCCTGCTTTAACTCTTTGTTTTATTTGTCTCCTGATTCTTATGAGCATTGCTCCTTATTTGATCTGTGTATGTAAAGGCAGCTTTCCCTGTTTGCTTACTTTTCCCTTTGCCTCTAGTGTCTGTTATTTGTCTCAGTGGGACTGCCTTGTGTATTCCTATAAGCGGCTTCCCTTTACTCTTGTGTGTTGTGTGGCCAGCCTTGTGTATTCTTATGAGTGGGTTCCCTTGACTTTTGAGCCCTGTGTATTCCTATGAGTGACTTCCCTTTTCTCTGAGTGCTGTATGGTACAGCCTAGAGTGTATTTCTATAGTTGGCTCCCCTTTACCCTTGAGTGCTGCATGGCCAGCCTTGTGTGTTTTTATCAGTGGCTTCCCTTTACCCTTGAGTGCTGTATGGTACAGCTTAGAGTGTTCCTATGAATGGCACCCCTTTTCCCTTGAGTGCTTTGTGGCACAGCCTTGTGTATTCCTGTTGGTGGCTTCCCTTTACCCTTGAGTGCTGTATGGTACAGCCTAGAGCAGGGGTAGGCAACTCCGGTCCTTGAGAGCCGCAGGCAGGTCAGGTTTTCAGGATATCCAAAATGAATATGCAGGAGATAGATTTGCAAGCACTGTCTCCATGGTATTCAAATCTATCTCATGCAATTCATTGTGGATATCCTGAAAACCTGACCTGCCTGTGGCTCTCAAGGACCGGAGTTGCCTACCCCTGGCCTAGAGTGTTCCTATGAGTGGCTTCCCCTTTCCCTTGAGTGCTGTGTGGCACAGCCTTGTGCATTCCTATGAGTGGTTTCCCTTTTTCCCTTGAGTGCCTGGTGGCACACCCTTGAGTATCCCTTTGAGTGGCTTCCCTCTTCCTTGAATGCTGTATAGTACAGTTAGAGTATTCCTTCATGAGTGGCTTCCCTTATCCTTGAGTTCTGTATGGCATAGCCGTGAGTATTCCTTTGTGTGGTCTTGTCTTGAGTTTTTCCTGTGTGCTTTCTGTTTGAGTTCTCTCTGTGTGAGGTGTCTAGTTGTGTTTGAATGGATTGCTTCTTCCATTTAGCTGTGTCTACTAGCACAGTCCTGTGTGTCCTCTCTGTTTGATTCTGTTTGAGTGGGTGGTTCTTCTGTTTGCTGTGACTACTAGCTCAGCCCTGAGCTACCTCTCTGTGTGATGTCTGTTTGACTTGGTTAGGACTATTCATCTATAGCTATGGTTCTAAGCCCAGTCCTGTGCTGCCTTCCTGTGTGGTTTTCTTATCTTTTACTTGTGGGTTATACCATGTGAGTCTACGTGGGGTTCTCTTTTCCCCTTCAGTTTCTTTGTGCCTGTGTGTAGGGTATTTTAACCCCTTGTTTATGGCTCTGTTTAGTGCAGTGTGTGTGCACTGCTTGAGTAGTACTTGCTCAAGAGATTCCGTTCTGTTTCTTTTCCCTTCCCTCTGGTATGATTCGGTTCCAGTTCGGCCGTAAGGCCCGTACGTTTGGACTCTGTATGAGTGGGTTCCAGATTGGCCATGAGGCCCGCCTGAGTGGTCTATTTCCCTTTTCTGGTGGTGCTTGTTGCTTGTCTTGAGTGTGCTGTCTATTTGCCATGTTTGGTATCCTGTGTGTATTCAGTGCCTGGTTCGCCTCTGCTCTGCGCCTCTCCAGAGGACTTGTCTGCTGCAGCCCAAGGGCTCACCATCCTGGGTGTCACGTCTGTGGCCGTGACCACCCTCAGCCTTACCTTCTTTCTGGGGGTCAGCAGCTCTGCTGGCTTCTGTCTGTGTTTGTGTTTGTCTTGTCTCTAGTCTCTGGGCTGATTGCTTCACTAGACCTCACCTGTGTGGGCTGTGCCTCTCTAGGGAGCCAGCATCTAAGATGGCTGCCACCGGCTCTGTGCCAGCTTCCAAGATGGCTTCTGCTTGTCTTTCCTGTGGGCTCACTTCCTATGTGTGTCAAGCCTCTCTTTGGGGTCAGTGTACTTCCTGCTTCTGTCCTGCTGCTGGTGACTCATCAGTGAGAGCCTTCATAAGGAAGTGTGGTGCTTGCAGTCAGGGTCTTTGCATGAAGTGTTATGCTCTTAGGCCAGGTCAGGTTAGTAAGTGTCTGCTGCACTACTGCTTAGCCTCTCTCTGGGTTCCAGCCCAGTTTCTTTCTGTGTCTGTGTCTCTGTTGTCCTTCCGTGGGGGGTCTTCCCTGCCACTGTCTGTCTGTGGACTGCGGGTCCTTCCTGGCTTACCCTGTGTTTGGGGTGAAGCCTCTGTTCCTGGCTTACCCTGTGTTTGGGGTGAAGCCTCTGCTTCAGGCTTACCCTGTGTTGGGGTGAAGCCTCTGTTCCTGGCTTACCCTGGGTTGGGGTGAAGCCTTTGTCCGGGTTTGTTCTCTGTCTGTATGCGAAGCCTCAGCCTTTGTGGGTTCCCCAGTCAGTGTGTGGAATGGCTGTGGCTTCAGACCCTTGGCCTGTTCTTCCTGGTTACTCTGTTTGCTGTGCCGCCTGCCCAAGACCCTTGGCCTGTTATTCCTGGTTTGCTCTCTTTACCCTGAACCCTGCCTTGCCTAGCCTGTGTGCCTTCCCTGCTTGTATATCCTGAGGGTATATCCTGAATCCTGTATCTGTCTGGCTAGTGTGTTTTCCTGGGTGATTTCCTGTATCCTGTCTCCACCTAGCTAGAGGGTGTACCCTGTGGGTATTCCCGGGTCCCCGTTCTGCCTAGTGTGTTGCTGCCCTAGTCCTTGCTCCTGCTAGCTTCTATACGCCTTGTGTTCCTTGGTCTGTCTTCTGGGTCTTGCTAGTGGCTGTGCAGCAGCACACTGTCTGAGTCTAGTTCCATGCCCTGTCACCCTCGGGTATCCCAGACCCAGGGTGGGTCCTCTGGATCTTCAGTTCCTGCCTTATCCTGCAAGTCCTGCCGGCCGCCTGCACTTCGGAGCTCTACTCCGGAGGAACGGTGGCTAGGTGCAGGTGAAGCTGTTCCTGTCTCATCTGTTCTAGTTGCCTGCCTTGTACTACTCCAGTCCAGAGTTCCAGTACTGCTCTTCTGTGTTTCCAGTCCTGAGGTGGTCTTGCCTGCCGCTGCCGCTCCTCGGCAGTGGCCCAAGGGCTCACGAACTCCAGTCCTGCCTCGAGGACCTGACAGAATGCCAAGGCCCTCGGGAATGCAACACCGGGTTCCGTGACAAGTAGCAGCCTATGTTCTACCAGGTTGAAAGCTGATGAAGTTGAATTGGAGGGTCATGGTCCTGCGACCTGTGCTAATCACTTTTCTTAGGTTTGACATCAGTGATGTTAGTATGGTTTCTGTGCTGTGGTTTGGGTGGAATCCTGTTTGAGAGTCCTGTTTGAGAGCTGTGTAGTATGGAAAAGTGTGTCATATATTCTATGAGTTGGTTAGCAGCTATGCTCTCCATTACCTTGGTGAGTAGGGGGATGGAAGCTACAGATCTGTAGTTGGATATAACATCCTGTGTGATTTTGTTATTTTTTGAGATGGGGATTAGGATGATTCCTCCTTTTTCCTTTGAGAATGGGCCCTGGTTAAGCATATAAGTGATGTGTTTCATTAGGCAGTGTGTGAATGTTTCGGGGGCATTCCTAGCAGGAAATTTGGACAGGTGTCAAGTGGGCATTGTGATTTGTTGTATTTTTTTACAAGATTTTTGACCAAGTTGGTGGAGGGAGGTGTGAAGGTTATCCATTTTCTGTCTACTGGTATGGGGTCATCCGTTTTGTTATATCTAGGTATTCTTCTATGTTGTTCGTGGGTGTGGGGAGACCTCTTTTGATGTTGGAAATTTTCCGTTCAAAGAAGTTGGCCACCTCTTGGGCCGAGGGATGTTGTCTGTTGTCCGTTGTCAGATCCTGTGTATCCAGCAGACCATTTAGTAGCTCAAAAAGTTATTTAAAATTTAGCTGGTTACCCCCTACTTTATCTTCTTAGTACTTAACTTTGGTTTTCTTGATTTCACATTTGTATTTTTGGATCATGTTGCACCATTATGCTCTGCTTTCATCAATTTTGTTGCAAATCCATTTCTTTCAAGTCTCCTGCATGCTTTTTTTCATTTGTTATAGTTTCTGGTTGAACCATGAGTGGATTGTTCTCCTGTGGTGATTTTTCAACTTCTCTGGTGCTATTTTGTCCAATGTTGTACAAGACTCCTCATCCCATTGATTCAGGATGGTAGTTGTGTCATGCTGGTCTAACACATGGCTTTGGTATATGTTGTTCCAGAATTGTTTGGTGTCTATTTTCCTCTTGTTGTCTCGATGTTGGGATGGACATTGTCGGTTCTCAAAACCCAAGGAATGTTTGGGTACAGCTCAATTCAAACCACCTCTCCCATCCAAATTAGAAACATACAAAGATAAACAGACACACACACACGCACCCACACAAAAAAAACATGTACAGACATCCCTACCCTGCTCATGCACACAGAGGGGTTGGAAAGAACTCCATGAACCATGCTCCTCATGCTTTCCCTACTTTTTATTTACATGACACAAATGTCAGAAAAAGGAGCAGCCAGTGACATACAACTGCAAAATTTATTATCAAAAGCAATCTGTAGTGGTAAGGTGTGATATGTACTATCCTACCATGAAGGTATCTCAAACATTAGGGACACATTTAGAAAGCAGTTCACACTGGCCTTGAGGAGCCCAGTGTAGGCAATCTTTATGCAGTGAATTATTTTGTTTTAAGGTGTGTTTGCTCCTATTATATAGGCCGAATGTGCCCCTAATACAGGCTGTTTTACTGCTGAAACGTGTGCCACTAGTTGATTTGTCTGGCTGCTCCTTTTTCTGACATTTGGACCTTTGCTACAACTTTTTTGCGTTTCTTGGTTTTTTTCTGAACTTTCATGGCACATTCATATTTTTGTTTTTGCTTACACCAACTTTCCTCCCTCAGTTTTTGAGTAGTTTAAAATTGTATTAAAGCTGCTGAAGATTTATTTATTTATCTTTGGCTGGAGCACTCTACAAACATTGGAAGTTACAAATGGATGAGTCTGTGTGGATGTTTTATTTTAACATTCCAAACTACATATCTAGAATTTAAAATTAAGTGTTTGTGCATTTAAATTTTTAAAATATATTTTCTTGGCTTACTTTCAGCAGACTGTTAATGCTGGCTTATAATAGCAGCAGTCTAGACAGGATTTGATGGTAAAGGGCTCAAGGACTTTGAATATTGTATTTTAATTTTGATCAGATGGGCATGCTTTGTGTGTGTTGTTTTTAAGTCCATGTACTATTTCAGCACTGAGTGGACTGCTACAATATTAATGTTAGGACAGAGTAGTATCAAGACATATTCTATTTTGCACACATTTTCCATATATGTTTTTGTTTTATAGTTATTTCCTATGCATGTTGTTGCTCTGGGTCTACATGTTTACAATGTCATTTATCATCAACCAGGTTAGTTTCACTGATTTCACATGTTTTTTTTATATACTAGCTTTCTTTTACTTATTATATATAATAACTCATGTTGTTCTGTGTGGATCATATCCAGTATGTTTTTTCTAGCAAAAAAGGTGCTGGTACTCAAATGCCAGGCTACCCTTCAGGGGTGGGGTGATCATGGAGGGACCCAACCCACAAGAACCAGGCCCCCTACACCCAGTCAGAATCTATGACAAGGCAGAATTGGTGTGTAGAGCCTGAGCTCTTTCATTAAAACTTGGGGTCCATGGGTCAATTTTAGCAGACAATGGAGAAGGTGATATACCACCTTTCTGAAGTTTTTGCAACTACATTCAAAGCGGTTTTCATATATTCAGGTACTTATTTTGTACCAGGGGCAATGGAGAGTTAAGTGACTTGCCCAGAGTCACAAGGAGCTGCAGTGGGAATTGAACTCAGTTCCCCCGAATCAAAGTCCACTGCACTAACCACTACACTACTCCTCCACTCCTTTAAGAGGGATTTTTATTGTAGCAGTCCTCCTAAGGAAGGGTGATGGTAGTTCCCAAGAGATATATAAAAACAAAGGAAAAAGCACAATTTAAGGGGGTTTGGTGGATAGGGGAGGCAAAAATGCCCCAAGACTATTTGCCAGTGTGCCTTAAAACATTAGTACTTGCAGTATTGATTTTATGCATATTAACCTATGAAATTAATTATGTTAAATAGATTAGCACAAGTTAAACATTTTTTTATTAAAATGAATGTATGGAACAAACTGAAAAGAATATACAAAAATTGGAAAAAGTCCAAATGAACAAAAATGAACCTGAGCCTTTTGCACATCCTTATCCAAGACCTTCACTCGTTGACAGGAGAACTCCAGCATCTCAAAAGCTATAAAAGAACTAGAAATCTTCACCAGGGGATTCTGTTAATAAAAATACCTGCATTTGGTGAGATATTTAAAAATAAAATATGTACAAAACAGTATCAAATCAACAGGTCCTTTTACTAAGGCATGCTAATGGATTTAGTGCTCATTAATGAATTAGTGTGCGTTAAGTGCCGTGCAACCTAAAGGTATAGCATGGTTTGTGCGGCATTTAACATTTGCTTATCGTTAGTGCATGCTAAATCCATTAGTGCGCCTTAGTAAAAGGACCCACAAGTGTCCAACAAAATAGACTGTAAAGGTAAAATCCATTTAGAAGGTAGTCTGTCGCAGGAACGAACAAAGTTGAAGGGGGGTGTCGGAGGCATGGTGAAGGCGGGACTAGGGCGTGTTTATTGGCCAAGGAGAGATGGGTGCCTTCGGCCGATAATGGAAAAAAGAAGGGCGGCAGTAGCGAGATTTTGGGCAGCTTTTTTTGGACCTTTTTTATTCACAAACAAATCCCCCAAAAGTGCCCCAACTGCCCAGATGACCACCGGAGGGAATCAGGGATGACCTCCCTTGACTCCCCCAGTGGTCACTAACCCCCTCCCACCAAAAAAAAAACAACTTTAAAAACTTTTTTTTTTGCCAGCCTGTATGCCAGCCTCAAATGTCTAACCCAGCTCCATCACAGCAGTAGGCAGGTCCCTGGAGCAGTTGTTAGTGGGTGCAGTGGACTTCAGGCAGGTGGACCCAGGCCCCCCCCCCACCTGTTACACTTGTGCTGGTAAATGGGAGCCCTCCAAACCGCCCCCAAAACCTACTGTACCCACATCTAGGTGCCCCCCTTCACCCATAAGTGCTATGGTAATGGTGTAGAGTTGTGGGGAGTGGGTTTTGGAGGGGATTTGGGGGGCTCAGCACCCAAGGTAAGGGAGTTATGCACCTGGGAGCAATTTGTGAAGTCCACTGCAGTGCCCCCTAGGGTGCCAAGTTGGTGTCCTGGCATGTGAGGGGGGCCAGTGCACTACAAATGCTGGCTCCTCCCATGACCAAATGGCTTGGATTTGGCCGGTTTTGAGATGGCCACCATTAGTTTCCATTATCGGCGAAAACCAATGTCAGCCATCTCTAAGAGCGGCCCAAATGTTGAGATTTGGCCAGCCCCGACCGTATTATCGAAATGAAAGATGGACTTTGGGAGGTATTTTAATTTTTTTTTTTTACTTTTTACAAGTGCCCCCTAGGGTGCCCGGTTGGTGTCCTGGCATGTGAGGGGGACCAGTGCACTACAAATCCTGGCCCCTCCCATGACCAAATACCTTGGAGTTGTTTGTTTTTGAGCTGGGCGGCTTCGGTTTCCATTATCGCTGAAAACCGATATCGCCCATCTCAAATCTGCCCACATCTGATGCATTTGCCCGGCACCAACCGTATTATCGAAACAAAAGATGGACGCCCATCTTTTTTGAAATTATGGTCTGTCCCGCCCCTTCGCAGACCCGTCCTCGGAGATAGTCGCCCATGGAGATGGGTGTCCACGTTCGATTATGCCCCTCAATGTTAGTTGCTTACCTCAGTATGAATATTTTCAGGTGGTGCACTTAGGATTAAATTCTATAAATGGCGCTGAAAGATTGGCGATGAAACAAAATAGCACTCAAATGTAGGCACTGTCTATAGAATAGCACTTAGCACCGGGATCTGCAACTACTTTTAAGCACGAGCTAAAACTGAACCCTGGTGTAAATCTTCACGCCTAAACTAGGAGCAGATCCCCCTTATTCTATCATAAAGCACATAAATTGTGGGAACACCCCTAATCTGTGCCCATGACCCAACCATGGCTGTGCCCTCTTTTTGGAGCCATGTGTAAAATTTACTTGTGGATCCAAGTACTTAAATTTGCATGTGTAGATTTCAATTAATGCCAATTAGCACTGATAATAGAGCCCAATTATCAGTGCTAATTTTCTCATTAATTGATTACATGCGCAAATTGGGCGCACACCTAAATTTGTGCATGCAATTTAAAGTGCCATTTATAAATTTTTTTGGGGGGGGGGGTTATTGTCAACAAAAGTGGTGCAAGACAGGCTTGAAAAATCAGGATCTGAGTTGGTAAGACTATATGAAGCTGTATCTTTTACTAATAGTCTTATTACTCTTTTATATACATTTCTTAGTAACAGTCAATCTCCTTTAACTACATAGGAGCACCTGGCAGTGAGATGTGGAATGTCTGAGCAGCAGGACAATTATAAAAATTTTTACAGATGATATTTCACTCCATCCCAGCTGGCTCATTGCTTCCTGGGTTCATTGGACAGTTGTTGGCAATTATGTGGTGTGAGGGGAGATTTGGTCCACATTTGGCAGACATCTCCCAAAATATGGGCTTACTGGAAACCCATCCAATTTAGGATACATTGATTGTTATGAACCTACCTTGGAATCCTGGGACTTTCTTGTTTCATACACTCATCCCTGGCTTGCTATCCCACCAAAGCAAATACGACATTATCTCAATGTTGCTAAATTTAATCTGGCCTCATTAAAGACATCTACTTGGCTGCCTATGAAAAGCTGGTTGCTGCGCATGTGGGAAATTTATGACTTGGAAAAACTATGGACCAAGCTGCATAAAACTGATGGGAAGTTTGAGGGTGTGGCTTCCTTTATCTATGTATTTGCCTCTTAGATTCTGTACCCAAGAATGGTTCACTAGATAAAATATGGCTGTTTTTTTTCTTTTATAATGTTGACAATTATACTCTGTGTTTCATAACCTATTATCACACTGTGAATAAGATGAAATGATGACAGAAATGTGATGTACTTGAATAGTATTTCACGCTTAAGAGTCTGTTTGTCATGGCAACCTTTGGGCTGATTTGATGTGTTGATTTTGCTGTATGTTGGTGCCTGGTCATATAAATAAACTACAGCACTAAGAGTTCCTTATACTAAGGTGCGCTAACAGAGTAGATTGTGCTATTAGCATGCGCAAAATGATGATACCCATGTTAATATACTGAGCATATTATGATTTAGGGCTAGATTCTATATATGGAGCCTGAAAAATCCATGCAATAAAAAAATATGCCTAGTCGTATTCTCTCAAGTACGCCTACATTTTATAGAATTGGCTTAAATTTCTGCATGGTATATAGAATACGCTGAGCACCTCATGCAATCAAATTTGGTCACGTCCATTTTAGGCCATTTTTTACTTGGCATAAATCTTGATGCCTAAATTAGGCGCAGAACGGGCATATTCTACAATAATGCGCATAGATTTTTGCAACGCCCATGACCTGCCCATTCCATACCCATAACCACACCCCCTTTTCAACTTTGCAACTTGGAATTTACACACATCACGTTATAGAATACACTTAGCGAGTTCTGTGAGTAGCTATTAATGCCATTTAGTGCTGCTAATCGCTTGTTAACATCCAATTAATGCTGATTATCTAGTTAATTAAGCTAGACATATTGTTGTAGAATATGCTTCGATTTCTACATGGAAATTAAGGCATGATATATAGAATTTGGGGGTTAGCGCATGCTAATCATTAGCACACACTAAATCCATTAGCGCACCTTAGTAAAAAGATCCTTAAAAGTTCTTTTTAAAATACTTCCTGAAAGAGGACTGTACAGTAATATTCTAGGTTAGTTACAGAAGTAATACATTGGAATATTTCCCCACTACTGGCTTATCCTATTTATGTAAACAGAGAACAGGCCAGGTTTTGAGATATATTTGAAATTGGAAATGATCAGCTCTCGTTCGACAGGCAACTGGTTCCATAATATTGGATCTATATTAGTAAAAACATTTGTTCTAGTACATCATAATGCAATTGCTTTTGCTGTTGGGAGTTGAAAAAAACTTTCCTGAACTAGAATGTAACATTGTACCACTTACTATCAAGCCTTCCTCTGATAGGATCATAAAAACCAAGAATAAATTCTTAACTGGATTTGCAGCTTAATTGGTAAGAAGATCAATAATGGTGTAGCCCTTTCCCATCTACTTTTATTATAACATGATTCTGGAAGCCACATTTTGCACTGTTTGAAATGTAATCATTACATTTTTTTGGCAGTCTTGAATAAGCAGAATTACAGTTCTTGAGATGTGACAGGCCTGTGG
Organism: Microcaecilia unicolor; assembly: GCF_901765095.1. Taxonomy (NCBI): domain Eukaryota; kingdom Metazoa; phylum Chordata; class Amphibia; order Gymnophiona; family Siphonopidae; genus Microcaecilia; species Microcaecilia unicolor. The sequence goes on from NC_044031.1 coordinate 697,230,968, forward strand.
TCTGCATTATCATTTTAAATTCACCCAGACTGCCTGAAAGCACACATGACTTTTTCTTTTTAAGCCACTGTATTAACTTGTGGTTCCAAGTTCTGTTCTTTGTCTATCACCATATTTTTTAGAACACCAATACTAGTATTGTTTGAAACCAGTGAAATCTTTAGGTTCCCTTATCCATTTGTTTCTGAAGAAATACCAGTATGGAAATTTTCTGAAACCTCCTCCTGCTCAATCATTCTTAATTTCTTCTTCCTCCTCCTCCTATAGGTTTGCAGTTCAGTTGGACCTGGCCTCTGTTGGGCTACAGCACTGTGATCTTTTCTTTTCAACTTATTAAGACTGCAAGATCCCTCCTGAACACACACACTTCATGTTCTGCCTGTAGATGTCACTGTTGACCCATGACTGGGATTTCCTGCCCATTAATTTGATTTATCGATTTTTATATACCACCTTTTACTAAAGTGTAAAGGTGTTTTACAATCAGGAATTAAACATCGCCAAGATGGCATTTCGCACACACGCACCTGTGTGAGCTCCTGCGAACTGTTTCCTCCTGCGACTCCCTCGTCCCGTCGTTTGCGATGGGAAAGCAGAGGGGGAAGGGTTAGGGAGCTCCCCTCGGTTCCTGGACCTTCGTCGGTTTTGAGGCAAACGATTTTACAGTTCCCCAGGACGCCGCCGGGACCTCTATGTTCATCGACTCCCTCTGCCACTGTCGACGTGACGACGTCGATGGAAAGCAGAGACGGGGTTTCCTTGAGCCCCGAAGACCGTAGGGAACCTCCACAGCCAGGAAGTGAACTACTTGCCGCAGCCCAGGCAGTATCCGAAACCGAAGGGGTGAATTCGGAACTGCCAGAGGGGAGGACAGCGGCAAAACTGTATGGAACCCCGGACTTTACGTTTTCGGCTGATTTGGCCTCAAAGGTATTACCGCAAGCTATTATTAATAGACTTACTTGTACCGAGACCCCACCACACTCCCTTTTGCCAACAAGTGGAATAAGTAAGCCCTCTATTGTGACACTTGAGTCACTGTGGGATATGGTATATAATACTCACTCCTCTATGCAAAGTATGCTAAAAGAAAATACTAAAGATATTAAAACTCTTTCAGAAGCAGTTCTGATTCAGGCACAGGTGACAGCACAGCAGTCCTCTAAGATTGAAAAACTAGATACTAAGATTCAAGAAATGGGGTCTTTGGAATCCATTCTGGTTAAGGACAATAATTTCTTACACAAACGTTTGGAATACCTTGAAAATCAGTCTTGGAGACTTAACCTCCGGTTTCTTAATTTCCCCAAGTCTCCTTTAATTTCCTCAATGGAGATGGTGAAAAAATACATGATTGACATTCTGGGAATGGACAAAGACTCATTGCCTCCCATAACTCGAGCCCATTACATCTGGAATATTAAGGGGACATTGGGAGATCCCCCTAGACGAGAAATGGGTGAAGAAATGAATCTTACTTCCTTCCTGGAAAGCTCACTGGATGTGATTACCTACAGGACTACAATGTTAGTCACTTTTGTGCTGGAACCAGATCGGAACGCTGTGTTAAGACTTTCCCTGAGACATTTAGACGATCTGTTTATGGGTTCCAAAGTTAGGATCTTTCCTGATCTTTCTAGGCCGACACAAGTGAGACGCAGGGCCTTCTTGGAACTCCGTCCCAGAGTAGAAGCCTTGAAAGCTAATTTTGTATTACGTTTTCCTTGTATATGTACTGTTATGCTCGAGGGCAAACAATTTCAATTTGTAGACCCTAAACAGCTTAAAGATTTTCTAGACGCTAGAGTTGAAGTGACTGTTACATGCCCTCCTACATTGCAGGCTGGAGTCTGAATTTAGAGATAGTAAGTGTGTATTAATAATTTAATGCTTTTTCTTAATTTTTTTTCCTTTTCTTGGAATCGTTTTTCTTTAGTTGTGGACGGAAAAAAGTGCTTATTGTTTCCTTATACCACTTTTTGTAAAGAATTTCTTTTGTAATTTCAATGTGAATTGTATTATCACATTGCTGTGTGAATCATTAAATGATTAATAAAGGTTAAAAAAAAAAGGAATTAAACATCAACTGCCGGATTCTATATATCGTGTCTAGCGTTCCATGCTGAAATCTAAGCATATTCCATGACAACTTGCGTAGCTTAATTGGCTTAACAAGCCAATCAGTGTTTTTAACAGCACTTAAGCAATAATGAGCTCTAATTGTCAATAATTAGAATTTATGTGCTTAACTCGCTAAGCGTATTCTGTAATGAACTGCACCTAAATTCTAAAGTGCCCAGTTGAAAAGGGGTATGGCCATGGGCATGGAAATGGGTGTTTTATTTTATTTACTAGTAACGAAGGCCCGTTTCAAATCGCAATGAAACGGGCGCTAGCAAGGCTCCCCTCCATCCCTTCGTGTCTCCGTGTGGCCCTCCCGAGTTCCAGACCCCCTCCGTCGCAATAGTACACCCCCTTCACGGCCCTCCCACCAAGTTTTAGACTCCCCGCTCTGTCGGATTAGAACCCCCTCCCTTGGCGTTACTGCCGGAGCCCCTCCCTTGTGGCGCGACCCTGTGGAGACCACCTTTACTTGTGGAAAACGTGGCCCGAAGCCTCTGCGTACGTGTACTGATGGAGGTAAAGTTATTTTCAGGGCTGTGGGGCGTTCCTTGTTGAAGGAGCATCTGTTGACGTATCTGTGCGTGCGTCTGATGTCAGATGCACGCACAGAGACGTCAGATACTCCTTCACCAAGGCACGCCCCACAGCCCTGAAAAGAACTTCACCGCCATCAGCACAGGGACGCAGAGGCTGCGGGCCAGGTTTTCCGCAGGTAAAGGTGGTCTCCACAGGGTCGCGCGAGGGGGGGCAGGCAGTAACGCAAAGGGAGGGGGGGTCGATTTGGAGGGGGGGGGAGTGTGTAAGTGCTTGTTGGGGCGTGACAGGCTTGAAGTGGGAGGGATGGAGGGAGTGACATGTGTGTGGGTGGGGGCTGGCATGTTGATGGCCGTCTGTGTTGTGCCCTCGACGTCATGATGTTTGACGCGAGGGCGGGGAACACAGAGATGGTGAGTTTCATGGCTTCACCACCATGAACTAACGAACCCTTGAGGGAGTGTGCAGATGGCTTCAGCAGGTTTTGTCTTCAGAACGTTGAGGTAGCGTTTTATGTACAGATAGGGCGTGGCCAGGGCTTTTTTTGAGGGGGGTACTTGGGGGTACTGAGTACCGGCACCTTTTCCACTGTCTGCTAAAATTGACCCATGGACCCCAAGTTTTAATGAAAGAGCTCAGGCTTTACACACCAATTCCGCCTTGTCATCGATTCTGTGACTGGTTGCAGGGGGCCTGGCTATTGTGAGATGGGTCCATCAGTGATCACCTCACCCCTGAAGAGTGGCCTTAGCATTTGAGTACCAGCACCTTTTTTGCTAGTAAAAACACACTGGGCGTGGCTGAGGGTGGGTCTATGAGTGAGAGTGACTCCTCCTCCTGATAGCCTAGCCTACAAAGACTACAGGAGTTCAGTGCTTCAGTGCCTTGGAGTGAGCTTCAGAACGTTCGAGGTGGAATTTATTTATATAGATTTTATTTGTTGCATTTGTATCCCACATTTTCCCACCTATTTGCAGGCTCAATGTGGCTTACATAGCACCATGATGGCGATTGCTAATTCCGGTAAGAGAGACACAGAGTGGTATTGCGTTAAAGTTCATGAGTGACAGAGTAAATTAGGTGGTCAAGGAGGGAGAGTTAAGTTTTGTCCAGTTCTTGTATAAATTTAGTTGTGTTGCAGAGTACAGGTGTTTAGGTTGGATCGTTATGGTATGCCTTTTTGAACAAATTGGTTTTTAATGATTTCTGAAAGATTGTTAGGTTGTGCATTGTTTTCATGATGTTTGGTAGTGCATTCCATAGTTGTGTGCTTATGTAGGAGAAGCTGGATGCGTATGTTGATTTATATTTTAGTCCTTTGCAGCTTGGGTAGTGGAGATTTAGGTATGTGCGTGCTGACCTTTTTGTGTTTCTGGTTGGTAAGTCTATGAGGTCTGTCATGTAGATCAGGGCTTCGCCATGAATAATTTTGTGAACCAGGGTGCATATTTTGAAAGCAATATGTTCTTTGATTGGGAGCCAATGTAGTTTTTCATGTAGGGATTTGGCGCTTTCGTATCTCGTTTTTCCAAATATGAGTCTGGCTGCAGTGTTTTAGGCAGTTTGGAGTTTCTTAATAATTTGTTCTTTGCCTCCTGCATAGATTGCGTTGCAGTAGTCTAGGTGACTTAGCACCATTGATTGTACCAGGCTGCGGAATATTTCCCTCGGGAAGAAAGGTTTTACTCGTTTGAGTTTCCACATGGAGTGGAACATTTTCTTTGTTGTAGTTTTCACCTGACTTTCTAGCGTAAGGTTTTGGTCAATTGTGACTCCGTGAATTTTCAGGCTGTCTGAGACAGGCAGAGTGTACTCTGGGGTGTTTATAATGGTGGGTTTGTTTGTATTGTGTTGTGATGAGAGGATGAGACAATGTTTTTTTCTGCGTTGAGTTTTAGTTGAAATGCATCCGCCCATGTGTTCATGGTTTGCAGGCTGAGTTCGATTTTGTTTGTGATTTCTGTTAGATCGTGTTTGAATGGGATGTATATCGTGACATCGTCTGCGTAGATATAGGGGTTAAGGCTTTGGTTGGATAGGGATTTGGCTAGTGGGGTCATCATTAGGTTGAAGAGGGTTGGTGATAGCGGTGAACCTTGTGGTACTCCGCATTCTGGTTTCCATGGTGATGATATATTCAATTTTGATATCACTTGGTATGTTCTTGTGGTTAGGAAACCCTTGATCCAACTAAGTACCCTTCTACCGATCCCGAAGTATTCTAGGACGTTTAGTAGTATTTTATGGTTTACTGTGTCGAACGCACTAGACATGTCGAATTGTAGGAGGAGTACACTTTTGCCTGTTGCAATTTCTTGTTTGAATTTGGTTAGGAGAGTTATTACTGTTTCGGTGCTGTGGTTGGAGCGAAATCCTGATTGTGACTCGTGTAATATTGAGAATTTGTTTAAGTAGTCAGTAAGTTGCTTGGTTACCATGCTTTCCAGCAGTTTGACAACCAGAGGGATGGATGCTACCGGGCGGTAGTTGGTGATTTCATTTGCTTTTTTCTTTGGATCTTTAGGTATTGGGGTGAATAGTATGTTGTCTTTATCCTTAGGCAGTGGAGGAGTGGCCTAGTGGTTAGAGTGGTGGACTTTGGTCCTGGGGAACTGGGTTCGGTTCCCACTGCAGGCACAGGCAGCTCCTTGTGACTCTGGGCAAGTCACTTAACCCTCCATTGCCCCAGGTACAAATAAGTACCTGTATATAGTATGTGAGCCGCATTGAGCCTGCTATGAATGGGAAAGCGCGGGGTACAAAAGTAAGAAAAATAAAATAAATGTTGCAGCATGTAGTTTAGGTATGATATGAGGTCTGCTATGAAGCATTGAGGGGCTGATTTTATTAGGTAGTTGGGGCATGTGTCCAGTTTGCAGTGGGATTTGGCGAGCTTGTTAATTGCTTGGGCTACGATTTCGTCGGTAAGGAAAGCGAAATTTGTCCAGATTCGGTCTGCTGGGTATTCGAGGATTGGGTCCATGCAGTCCATGAATTTTTCGATATCAGTGGTGTTCTGTGATAACGTAGTGCGTAAGATTGCAATTTTCTCGTTGAAGTATTTAGCAAGTTTGTCTGCAGATGGTATGTCTGTGTTGGTATTGGTAACCAATGTAGTATCTAGTAGGTTATTCACGAGTTGGTATAATTTATGCGTGTTTTTGTAGTCTGGCCCTATTTTGGTTTTATAGTAAGACCTTTTGGTTTGTCTTATTGCATGTTTGTATTTTCTTTGCATTTGTTTCCATGCGTTGAGTGTGTGTGCATCTTTAATTTTTGTCCATGCACGTTCAAGCCTCCTGGCTTGTGTTTTTAGTTTTTTCAGTTCTTCATTATACCATGGTATCGAGTTGTGTCTACGTGAGGTTCTTGTTTGTAGTGGTGCTATTTCGTCTAATGTGCTTCTGCATCTGTTATCCCAATTTAGGAGATAGTGTATCGAGTCCGTTTGTGCTGTCCATTCATTATTGTATATCTGTTGCCAGAATATTACAGAGTCTACTCGGCCTGAGTAGCGGCCGAGGCGTGAGGGCAGACCGCTTCTACTCTGGTCACCGCTCGCTGCCCGTCAGCTGTTCTTCTCCGCTACTGCACCATTCGATTCCGCCGCGGGATGAAAGCTCAACGCAGGATGTGCTCCAATTTGGCAGCTGGCCATCCGCCGGTTCGGCGCGTTGTGAGTGTTCGGAGCATTGTCCACCGCATTGCCACGCTGTGCCTCCCGTGTGTCCGGCCTTTGTGGTCGGGTCGTGTCTGATCGGGTGCATTATTCTTTACCTCAATTAGGGCACGGGCTGACCATCGTGGATTTCGTGGCGTTGTCGGCCTCCAGTCCAGGTCTCGACTCGGTGGTGCTCGCCGCAAAGGCGTTTCGCCCGGTCTGGGTCGGCTGCTGTTCCATTTGACCTCGCCCGGGGCTGCTGTGGTAAGTAGGCGCTTCGCCCAGGCTAGACGCTATCCGCTGCTCCGTCCAGTTCGCAAATTTACATGCGTTGTTATAGAATATGATCCAGTCCATGTAAATCTACATGCATGGACTGACGCCACATTTTCATTCGTGTAAATGGAGGCGCATAGTTTTAGGCGCTGAGATATCAACTAAGCATATTCTATATACTGCGCCTAAATCTTATAGAATATGCCTAGGTGGACATGTTTGCGCATATTTTTTAAGCACCATATATAGATTCCAGCCCTAAGTACAGTATAACATAAAATCACGATATATATTGAAAATAACAGTTAGGGGCTGATCATTACCACTGGAGCCACCCCAGCCCAGACTGGCTCAGGAAAAGGAAGGCTTAACCTGGGAATCAAGTCTGTATTCTCTCCATTGTAGAACACAGTCGTTGCCATGGTTTCACCAGGCTGGCTCAGTCTGACTTTTACTGAAACTCCAAAGAGTAATTACACTGCTATGTGTAACATGTGAATCAAATCTTAAGATATCTCGTGTTACATCTTTACTTAGGGGTCCTTTTACAATGCTGTGATAAGAACAAGTGTGTGCTTACTGTAGCTGAAAAGGGCTTACCACAGGACACGCTGATGAGTCCTCTGATAATGTTGCAATGTGTGCGTGCAAACCACATGCTAAAAAAGTTTTTTTTTTTTCACCTAAGGAACGTGTCTGGGGGGACAGAGAGTGGGAGTTTCTGCTTTATTTTTTAGGCTCACGCATGGTCACGGTCTGTTTTTTATATAGTTGGTAGTGCGTTCCATAGTTGCGTGCTTATAAAGGAGAAGCTGGATGCATAGGTTGATTTATATTTAAGTCCTTTGCAGCTTGGGTGATGGAGGTTTAGGTATGTGCGTGTTGATCTTGTAGTATTTCTGGCTGGAAGGTCAATGAGGTCTGTCATGTATCTCGGGGTCTCGCCGTAGATGATTTTATGCACTAGAGTACAGATTTTAAAGGCAATACATTCTTTGATTGGGAGCCAATGTAGTTTTTCGCATAGAGGTTTGGTGCTTTTGTATCTCGTTTTTCCAAAAATAAGTCTGGCTGCGGTGTTTTGAGCGGTTTGGAGTTGCTTTATGATTTGTTCTTTGCATCCTGCATAGATTGCATTACAATAGTCTAGGTGGCTTAGTACCATTGATTGTACCAAGTTGCGGAATATTGTCCTCGGGAAGAAAGGTTTTATTCGTTTGAGTTTCCACATTGATTGGAACATTTTCCTTGTTGTACATAAGTAATGCCACACTGGGAAAAGACCAAGGGTCCATCGAGCCCAGCATCCTGTCCACGACAGCGGCTAATCGATTGGGTTTCTAGCGTAAGGTTTCGGTCGATGGTAACTCCAATAATTTTTAGGCTGTCAGAAACAGGGAGGGGGTTAATATTGTTGGGTTTGTTGATGTTGTATTGGGATGTGAGGATGAGACAGTGTGTTTTCTCTGCGTCTATGGCCCTGATCTTAATAAAAATGGCTTGCCATTTATTACAAACTCTATAATAATGTTTACATAAAACATCAGGAAATCACGAATAAAAGGGACCTGGGAATAGGGGGTATGCATACCGTGCTTCATTTCTGGCGGTGGATTTCAGCAGGTTTTTAAAATATTCTTTCAGTTATAGTGTGCTCTATTTGCAAATTGAGGGGCCCCTTTAGCATCGGTAAGCCCAATGCCAATGTGGCTGCCAGTAGTAGTTCCAGCTCGAGCGAGTGCTGCGTCAACATTTTTTTTTATGGCATGGAGCTAACCCGGCAGTAATCGGGCATCACCACACATGCTGCCCAGATACTGCCAGGTTACTGTGAGAGCCCTTACTGCCACCTCAATGGGTGGCAGGAAGTGCTCCCCACCGCTTGGCCATGCAGTAAGAGTTATCTTAACACATGGCCATATTTTTAGGGGCTTTTTACCCACTGTGGTAAAAAGGGCCCTGGTGTGCAGGAAAAATAGCCCCCGCTGCTACTGCAGGGCCCTTTATCCCACAGCTCAGTAAAAGAACCGCATTGTGCACTAAAAAATGGTAGAGTGGCCTAGTGGTTAGGGTGGTGGACTTTGGTCCTGGGGAACTGAGGAACTTAGTTCAATTCCCACTTCAGGCACAGGCAGCTCCTTGTGATTCTGGGTAAGTCACTTAACCCTCCATTGCCCCATGTAAGCCGCATTGAGCCTGCCATGAGTGGGAAAGCGTGGGGTACAAATGTAACAAAAAAAGGGAAACTGTCATAATGACGCATCTTTGCTAGTAGTTCTGCTTTCTAAAGCCATGCTGTGTTGCAAAATGTCTGCTAAATTTGTATAGCTAGCAGAGATGAATTTTTGCATTCTGTGACTACAATGAACCTTCCCAACAAGAGCAGTGACCTGGTCAGTTATATATGTATTGAGAGGCCCTTTTTTTGTAAGTGTTGGTAAGCCCAACTCAGGCTTACCACTTGCTATTCTGGAACTACCACCAGGCTAGTGCAGGAGCCCCGCGGTAGTCCCCACCCCCTACGTGCGCCATTTCCAGTGCTACAAAAATATTTTCTATTTTTATAGTGCCAGTGCTTACCCAATAGTAATCGCTGCCTAGTTACCACCAGGTTAGCGCAGAAGCCATTACTGCCACGCATGCTCCCTCCCCAAAATGACAAATGACCGCACGGCAAGTGGTTCACTTACCACACGGCCATTTCTTTTCGAAGACAGCCTTTTACTTGTTGTGGTAAAAGGGGGCCTCAGCGCGTGTCAAAAACACATGCTGATGCTAATGCAGGCCCTCTTTTACCGCAGCTTAGTAAAAGGACCCCTGA